>NC_091127.1:149444942-149767442 GCF_040183065.1 Periplaneta americana | reverse complement strand
ATATTATACAGCTGTTTAATTTAACTTAAATAAAAGGGCCTCGTTAAGTAATTAACTGTCACGTGATTTCCTCCCTTTCTACAATCCTGCGGCATAACCACTTGGACGGACAGTAGATAGCATGTCTGAGTAATTTTATATTTTCGGGTCGGGCAGAAGTGAAGATTGAATTAACAGTACGTAGAATAGGTATAGAATTATTTCAACATGAGTTACTAGTACGAAGGACGAAACTGGCAATTGGAATTAGATGCAATAGTCTATAGTGCGATAATATGCACAAAAGAACTGAAGCCTGTATCGAAATGAACGGCCACCATTTTCAAAATTGTGTTTAAATATTCATATTATGATTATTTTTCAATTTAACTTCTTTCTCTATATTGTACGCTAATGTGATGTAGACAGTATAATATACACCGCATAATGAATACGTTCGCATGGATAACTCACTTCGTGAGTAAAATCACTTATTCTAAATACAGTACTGTACTTTGATTAAAGAAAAACCTAATGAAAATTATCAAACTCAAAATCGCGATATTTCCTAGTTTACGTAAATGGATGAACTACTTTTCTTCCTTCCTATACCTAGTAGAGGGATTTGTGTTTTACGCCAGTATCATCGAACTCCAGTCTTGGAGGGGGGGGGCAAGCGGTGTTTCCGGTTCTCTAAAGGTATAGACAGGTTAATATTAAAAATGTTAGTAAAAATAAAATGATGTCCCTGTACATGTGAAGATTTGCAATTACAATGTTGTATTACATATTTTAATTCATTTTTCATATTCTAATGATGCACATCTTTCCAATATATATCGTAGTGTATGTTTCATGGCCTGTCGTAAATACTTATGCAGATTATTGTGATAATCTTTTTGCCAAAATATTGAGTTTTGGTTATTTATTGTTGAGTTGGTGGTGTAAGTTTGCTTTATTGCTGTTCATTCACACTGAAAATAATTGAAACCGTGAGTTGGTAACCTAACTTTGATTAATGGATTTAATTTTAGTTATTATAATGTATTAAATGGAACTTACGGATAATTGATCAAAGTCCAATACTGTATGTATAGTGGATTATGTAGCAAGATGTGAGTGGGTGCCTAGAATCGCTGGAAGAAATCAAATGTCGAAATTAATGATACTACCATTGATGAAGCAGATGGTGCAATTTGTGTCATATGACACAATATTATCTTATTATTAATCCAGCCCACATGTGAAGACTTGCAAACGTATTTCTATTGTACATTATATCTACACTTTTAAATGTTGACATTAGGGGCACCTATATTTGAATATTAGAATATTAATGTGTTTATAATTATATTATTTTAACAGATTTTATCCCCGTATGCCATTAAACATGCATTGTATGTGTAAAGAATGTAGAGAGTAATGATATTGCAAAATTGATTGTTCGTATCTGCAGATGTTGACACTGTTCAACGAAAACGTTTATACGTCCTGTAACTTATAATGTAAAGGTTAGCACCTAAAACATACACAACAGTGAAGTCAATGATTGAAATAATAAACTTTCAATATATCAACATTCAAGCTTATAAAACCAAATTTTATGTTGCATATATTTGCAAATTTTGGCATTTTTTTTATAAATGCATAATATTTCATGATATTTATTAGTGTTGTGGGATTTAATCGCTTAATCGATCAATTTCTGTTGTAAGATTAATCGATCAAAATAGTTAATCGAATAATCGACTCGATTAAAATTAATCTGTTGTAGTTGATATTAATTATTATTTTGTTAATACAAACACATTCTAAAAATTTCGACAATATTTCTCTCTCGGAAATGGCTTGCTTAAAAGCACAATAGTACTGTTATTTTCTAACTGTAAACTAGGTAGTGTAGGGAAAAATCTTTGCACAAACACTTCAGAAAGAGATGGAGACATGAGGAGAGTAACCTAGTCTATCTTTATTAAAAGTTGAAACACAATGCGAAACCCTTATAAATTTTTATGGTTTTCCAATAAAACTTCCACCTTGTTTCAGCTCATCTTCCTAGCATATGAAATAAATACTTTTTTTGGATTCGTCCCCCTCATCCCTTATAAAATAGCCATGACTGCACTGTGTGCAAGTGAGAGCGTAACTACCTTCTTCTCTTTCTAAAATCTCGTAATTTGATTATAATAGGGGCCAGTCTTCTGTTTCGACCGCTGTACTTTTGCAGTTGCAGTTTCTGTACTGAGTTTGTATATGAAGGTTGTGTGTTTAGTTTGATAATGAAAAAAAATCAGTTTTCTATGGTCTGTGAAAAGTGTAAACTCCATTATGTCGTATGAGAATTTGAGAGGTAAACTCGGTGAAACGTTTGGATTTAAATTGAACGATCGTGGAGAAGTGCTTGACGAAAAAAAAAGTTTTTTCGTGTTTAGTGATGCAGCAAACATTGTTACTAAACATAGAGCAGCACTTAATTCGAAGCATGTGAATGCACTCACATGTTTAAAATCACGGATGAAGCAGTATTAACTAGGTGAGTCTTTATACTTTTTGTTATTTATGTTTGTCTCAAAAATTCGCAGAGAAATTGACACAAAAAATTATAAACCTCATAATAAATTTGTTAGTAATTATAATAATTGTTTTGTAATACTGTATAACGATACAATGTATACATATATACAACATTTAATACTTATGTTTATCAACGAACACAAGTTAAATTTAACAATAATTGTGTATTACAGTACATTAAAACATTTTTTCAACTTGATCAGAACTCGATTAATCTATTGATTAACCGATTAAATTCAAGTAGTTAATCGATTAAATATTTTGATCGATCAACAGCACTAATATTTATATTGTTGTAGTATATTTTCTCCTTTAAGCTCATTAAAGCTGATTTTATGTTGACAAATGTCTCAATTCCAGTGGGGAATATGTTGAAAAATATCTCAACAGTTGTTGTATATGTTCCAATAAATTTGCCAATGAAATTATGTTTTCTTTCTGTAAACGGCCCAGAGAAACTTATTTTTACGAAAGAATTCTGAGCGTGGAACGAACCACACCATTTCATTCTAGTACCGAGATCATTCAAGCAACGAACTGTACCTCTATGCCTACATGCGCCTTTATATCGTTTGAATGGATTACTGCACCTTACCTATGGTCCCGCGCCGTAACGTCGTGGTCTAAGGCATCCTGCCTAATAATAATAATTAATAATTTATTTATTTAATCTGGCAGAGCTAAAGCCAGAAGGCCTTCTCTTCCGCCCAGCCAGACTAATTCTAATTGAATACAATTGCCTAGGACTCGCGTTACGGAATGCGAGCTGGTTCGAGTCCTCGTGGGGGAAGAAATTTTCTCATGAAATTTTGGCCAGTGTATGGGACCGGTGCCCACCCAGCTTCGTGATGCACTTGGGGAGCTACGATAGGGTGCGAAAATCCGGTTTCGCAAACCAGCTATAAAAGCTGGGGGGGATCATCGTGCTAACCACACGATACCTCCATACTGGTTGGATGATCGTTCATCTCTGCTTCCGCATGTGAGCGAGAGGCCAGCAGCCGGCTGGTCGGTCTTGGCCCTTCATGGGCTATAGCGCCACGGATTTACTTTTTTTTTACTTTAGCTATGTGAAAGTGCAAAGCACCATCATTCCTTACTACCTTAATCCTGTCCTCATTTCCTTTTCAGTGATTTGGAAATACGAGTATCACTGCCTAGGATCCTCACTCCGTTGAGAGATTTTGAATCCACACTAAAGTAGCCATAAAAATAGGTACAGGCGTTGCCTACGCTGTAGTATCATATTCTTGTTAAGCGAGCATTTGAAATTCTGTCATTTTTTGTTTCACCACAAATCCCGGAACGGGTGCCCATGCTCTGTGCGTGGAAACACGTATTTTACGTCAAACGTATTGTAGTTCTGTAAGAAATCTACTTCCATATATTTAAAGAAGTACTGTATACGTTATCAGTAAGGGGCAGTAGGAAACGGTGCAGGGTATGGTTTGGTGAACAATGTAAAACTGTATGTCATTTTCAAGTCTTCCTATCAAAATGGAACTGTCCCCGAACACGAGCTTTGCTCTTTAGGGGTACTTTAATGTAGCGTTTTTTATGTATACGTATGTTATCTGTACTATTAATAAATAAATAAATAAGTAAATAAGTAAATAAATAAATAATAAGTAAATAAGTAAGTAAAGAAGTAAGTCAATAAATAACTATGTAAATAAGTAAATAAATAATTAATAAGTAAGTAAATAAGTGAATGAATGAGTGAGTGAGTGAGTAAGTTAAGTAAGTAAGTAAATAAATAAATAATGTGCAGCTATACGGTTCTTGAGACCCAGAAATTGTCTATAAGTACTCAAGATCGAATCAATAGCATGCGAAGAACGTGCTGAAGATTCCATCCAAACTGGCATCGAAAGTTCAACTACTTTCACCTACTCTGCATAATAAAGAGATGCATTAGTATTGAAATTGGTGTGTGGCAGAGGTCAGTTTCGGCTTTTCTTCCGCCTTTCATCTAGACTCACCACAGAGCAAGCTCGTGTTATACGGTCATTTATGTCTTCAGGACTCGTCGATACTTCTTGTTGTTTTAATGTTGTCCTCAAATAAAAGGCAATATTATGTCTGGTGAACGTGCAGGCCATTTTGTGTCCAAGATTAACTTGTACACGGTTAAATGTCTATCTCTCCATCTTGTCTCGATGGTTGATAAGTTAATATTTAAATGTAGTTATAAATAACTTAATAAATAAATAAAATAAATAAATAAAATAAATAAATTAATTAAATAGATAAATAAATAAATAGATAAATAAATAAATAGATATTTTATAAATAAATAAATAGATAACTAAATAAATAAATAATGAATTAATTAATAAATTAATTAATTTCTTAACGCTTTTTGTTAAAGCATTTTACACTTTTCAATTTCATTATAATTGTTAGTTTTCAATATATATATGTATTTACGCTGTATATGAATGTATAATATAAATGCTGTAATTGCATTCATTAGATTAACATTTATAATATTACAATTTGTGATTTTGTATTGTCATGGATGACGGGAATATGTTAGGAGAAAATCCACAAACTATTAGGTAAAACACTGAAATTTACTTGAAGCAAGTAAAGAGGTAGGTTTGGAAGAATATGATTATGTCTCGTGACCAGAATATTATACGAAATGGAATATAAAAATTGAAAATTTATCCTTTGAAGAGGTGGAAAAATTCAAATATCTTGGAGCAACAGTAACAAATATATAAATGACACTCGGGAGAAAATTAAACGCAAAATAAATATGGGAAATGCCTGTTATTATTCGGTTGAGAAGCTTTTTTAGAACGTAGTGGCAGTGCTACCAGTATAACGGAAGTTCACACTTTGTAAATACAAAAAAACATAGGGAAAAAGACAACACTATAGAGCAGCCGTGGCGAAAATGTAGTTGTGCGCCGAGCCACTGTGTAACCTGCAACGTGCATAGCACCTATGGAGGGAGGCGGACATCCGAAGGGGAAGTGAAGCAACTGTCTGACTTATTAACGGATTTTCATTTTCCTTATGTCAAGCACTTATATATAATTTTATACAGTACAAGGCTACAAACTAATGTTTAGTACGTGTAACGAAGAAAGAAATGAACAATAAAAGAACAATATCACAACCTAAAATTAACTGTCTTCAGAATGTCTCTGTGACAAAGTTTCAAAATCAGGGATTATGTCACTTACTGCCAGTCGTAGTTGATCACGTAGGTATTTGTCTGTCAGTCGTGATCTAAATTTGGTTTTTACTATTTTCATTGCTGAAAATAATTTTTCACAAACGTAAGTTGTAGCGAACATGGCTTCAACAGAGCAAGCGAAAGAACGAAGCTTCGGATATTTATTTTTTGGCAAACATTTGAAAGTTCAACATTTGTCAAGTCCTTACATCTAGCTTTCATTTGACATCACATAGTAAATCAGTGAGTTCAAATTGAAGATCTAACCGCATTATTCGTACATCTGCTGAAGAAGGTTCGACGTACAGAGATGATATTATTATTATTATTATTATTATTATTATTATTATTATTATTATTATTAACACCTACCGGTAACTTTTAATGTTTCATGAGTAACATGTAGTATAATGCTGTTTTATGTTATACAACCATTTTCCTCGTAATACTTGTGAACAAATGTTACATTTAATATTCTCATCATATTGGCAGCAAAAAAATGTATTCTCCCATCCTACTTGAAACTTTCGTTTTTGTAGAGGTACTGTACATGGTTTCGAGAGAGACATATGTCACTCTCAGGTCAGAGACAAATACAAATGGAACGGAGTTTGACTCCAGTGAGTGAGAGGGTGGGGGTTGGGGAAGGTTAGAAGCAAGAGAAATGCATAGCTCTCACTGCGAGCCACAATGTACTCGCGAGTCGCATCCTCGCCACGGCTGCTATAGAGCAAAATAGAGGGAATGTATGATTGCCATGTCTTCCATAAAGAACACTTCCCACAACTTCTGGTTTCGACATTGAACCCGTGTTCCCAGTACGAGAGATGTGCGCTTTTTATTCATCGTACAGAACTACAGAAGCAACTTCCGCTCTCCCGTCGCCTCCGGCATTCAGATGCAGTTGCCGATCATTTCCCAGCTGCGCCTTTCACTTGATGACGGAGTCGCAAGTCATATCAGAGAACGTGCGACAGGTCAGCGCTGACGCCGGCATCCTCAAGGTCGCACACTACCAGAGGTCAACTTGCTGCATATAGGGAGCAAGTTTTTATTGACAGTTTAACTTTTAAAGTGCTACACATGTTCGACAGTCGTTACGGCAAAGAGAATCATTTAATTTACACTTGTTAAGGCCATCCAAGTGTGATGATATCACATAACATAACCTAACCTTGCTCCATACTGCAGACTTTTTTTAGCTTCCTGAGAAAGTAAGCAAATAATCTATAGTACGTAGCAGATCTCGAACCGTGCTACAAGTATGGGGTTATTCGGAACTGAGGACACTTGAAACCACTGAACTTCGCTTTCTTTTAATCGTATTTATATTAAAAATTATGTTATATAATTTCCCATGTATTGTGGGTCCCTATCACCACCGCATGGAAAGTCGAAATTGTGATAGAAAATCTGAAAAAGTACAAGTCTCCAGGTATCCATCAAATTCCAACAGAATTAATATAAGAGGGTGGAAGGGCATTATCTAGCGAAATTTATAAGCTTGTACTTGTACTTGCTATTCGGGAAAAGGAAATTGTACCAGAACAATGGAAGGAGTCCATAACTGTACCTATTTTTAAGAAGTGGGACAATACCAACTGTAGTAACTTTCGAGGAATATCACTTTTGTTGACGTTTTACAAAATGTTGTCCAATATTCTTTTGAGAAGATTAACTCCATATGTAGATGAAATTATTGCGGATCATCAGTGCGGTTTTAGGCGCAATAGATCGACTATTGATCAGCTTTTCTGTATTCGACAGATAATAAAGAAAAAAAAAATGGGAGTAGGCCTATAAGGGTACAATTTATCAGTTCTTCACAGATTTGAAAAAGGCGTATGACTCTGTTAGGAGAGAAGTTTCATATAGTATTCTTATTGAATTTGGAATTCCCAAGAAACTAGTTCGATTAATTAAAATGCGTCTCAGTGAAACTTGCAGCAGAGTCCGTATAGTCCAGTTTCTTTTTGATGCTTTTCTAATTCACTGCGGGCTAAAGCAAGGAGATGCACTATCATTTTTACTTTTTAACTTCGCTCTAGAAAATGCCATTAGGAATGTTCAGGATAACAGAGAGGGCTTGAAATTGAACGGATTATATCAGCTGCTTTTCAGTACGTATGGCATGAATATGTTAGGAGAAAATCCACGAACGATTAGGGAAAACACGGAAATTTTACTTGAAGCAAGTAAAGCAATTGGTTTGGAAGTGAACCCCGAAAAGACAAAGTATATGATTATATCTCGTGACCAGAATATTTTACGAAATGGAAATATAAAAATTAGAGATTTATCCTTCGAAGGGGTGGAAAAATTCAAATATCTTGGAGCAACAGTAACAAATACAAATGATACTCGGGAGGAAATTAAGCGCAGAACAAATACGGAAAATGCGTGTTATTACTCAGTTCAGAACCTTTTAACATCTAGACTGCTGTTAAAAAATCTGAAAGTTAGAATTCATAAAACAGTTATATTCCCGGTTGCTTTGTATGGTTGTGAAACTTGGACTCTCACTTCGAGAGAGGAACAGAGATTAATAGTCTTTGAGAATAAAGTGCTTAGGAAAATATTTTGGACTAAGAGGGGTGAAGTTACAGGAAAATGGAGAAAGTTACACAACACAGAACTGCACGCATTGTATTTTTCACCTGACATAATTAGGAACATTAAATCCAGACGTTTGAGATGGGCAGGGCATGTAGCACGTATAGGCGAATCCAGAAATGCATATAGAGTGTTAGTTGGGAGGCCAGAGGGAAAAAGACCTTTGGGGATGCCGAGGATAATATTAAAATGGATTTGGGGGAGGTGGGATATGCTGATAGAGAATGGATTAATCTTGCACAGGATAGGGACCGATGGCGGGCTTATGTGCGGTGGAAATGAACCTGCGGGTTCCTTAAAAGTCATTTGTAAGTAAGTAAATTATATAATTTCAGTCTACAACTTATCAAACTTTATACACGCAAAGGATTAATTTTCTGTCATATCACATTACAATATTATTACCACGAATATCATAAAAAGTTATCTTCTGGTGGAAAACACATTAATATAGAACAAATTCAAAATAGGTGACATACAATGAAAAGAGAAAAGAACACTTGTATGAACTAGTGTGATTCTGAGCCATTTTTAACATGTAATGAAATTACATTTAATAAACTTGTGATATATTAAAATAATCTTGTAATACAATAACAACACTATAGTTGTGTCTTTGGATGTTACATGACCAGGTTTAGTCCAAATGTATACATATTTCCTGAATATAATGTTGCTATCCCCAGAGTATTATTCCAAAACTCATTACCGTGTGGAAGTATGCAAATATATTATTTTTAAGGCATTGATATTTACTATCTCTTGCATAGATATAATAGCAAAACATGTTGAATTTAGTTTGGGGGTAATTTTTTAATACGATTTTCCCAATTTAACATGTTATCGATTTGTAAACCAAGAAATTTGGTTGTTGCCGTTGTTGTTATTATTATTTCTATTAAGGACCTGTTGTTAATTATTGTGCTTGAAATTTTCTAGATTGAATTTAGTCAGGATTTAAACTGTATGCGGATGACGTGAATATGTTAGGAGAAAATCCACAAACAATTAGGCAAAACACGGAAATTTTACTGGAAGCAAGTAAAGAGATAGGTTTGGAAGTAAATCCCGAAAAGACAAAGTATATGATTATGTCTCGTGACGAGAATATTGTACGAAATGGAAATATAAAAATTGGAAATTTATCTTTTGAAGAGGTGGAGAAGTTCAAATATCTTGGAGCAACAGTAACAAATATAAATGATACTCGGGAGGAAATTAAACACAGAATAAATATGGGAAATGCTTGTTATTATTTGGTTGAGAAGCTTTTATCATCCAGTCTGCTGTCAAAAAATTTGAAAGTTAGAATTTATAAAACAGTTATATTACCGGTTGTTCTTTAGGGTTGTGAAACTTGGACTCTCAGTTTGAGAGAGGAAAATAGGTTAAGGGTGTTCGAGAATAAGCTGCTTAGAAAAATATTTGGGGCTAAGAGGGATAAAGTTACAGGAGAATGGAGAAAATTACGCACAACTGCATGCATTGTATTCTTCACCTGACATAATTAGGAACATTAAATCCAGACGTTTGAGATGGGTAGGGCATGTAGCACGTATGGGTGAATCCAGAAATGCATATAGAGTGTTAGTTGGGAGGCCAAAGGGAGAAAGACCTTTGGGGAGGCCGAGACGTAGATTAGAGGATAATATTAAAATGGATTTGAGGGAGGTGGGATATGTTGATAGGGACTGGATTAATCTTGCACAGGATAGGGACCGATGGCGGGCTTATGTAAGGGCGGCAATGAACCTCCGGGTTCCTTAAAAGCCAGTAAGTAAGTATGTTAGTTTTATTACAATTTAATACTAATTTATTGGCAGTAGGACAATAATGGCTCAATCAGTGGAATGAGAATGGCAGGGTAAATCTACGTACCGGTACTCCAAAGTAACCTGCTTCACATAAGTTTTATAGCTTTCACCATGCTTATGTTCAGAATAATATTCATATTTAGGATGCAGACCACTAATTGAGCATTATTATATCAAAGCAAATGCTGTTGTTCTGTATAATTCACACCTTCGACCCTTTATGTGAATGAAATTTAACCTCATTTCAAACTGTGACTCTCATGACATACAAATTATCTTCATTCGAACCAGCAACTTCATCATCCTGCGAATGACGCAACTAGTCCTAACAACTTGACATCGTGACAATGAAGATTGATGGCAGGTCTTGCTGTAGACTTAACTCATATCGTGTCCACGACGAGAAGAAATGCAAATTTTTACGTGAATGACTGGAATAGAATGTGAGCCACATTCTCGATTTTCTGTGTCGTTGGCATTCCATTCACTACTCTAATTCACCTACACTGCCACACCCTCTCTCTATCAATCAGAGAAGGGAGAATAATGTCATCGACCTCTGTAAAAAGCAAACACTGACCAAATCCCCGTGAGATGGACTCTGTTGCCACATAATGGCACTGATGTTTGTTCGAAATCCACGTGTTGTCTCGGGAGTTGGTTGGGCACTTCATGGCCCGGTTTCTCCAACCTTTGTTAAATTATAACAGTGTGTTATTCCATTTTAACCGTAAACTTAACAGTTGAAGCATTTCTTCAACTACTGTTAGTACAAACAGGCTGTTAAAACCTATGTTAATTTAACTGCTCAATTTCATGCAGTTAAATTATTTAACTCTCTGTTAGCATAGAAGTGTTCAATATGGCTGGTGCGTTAGATGCTGAACTTTTATATCACGATTATTTAGAAAATGATATCCATGAATACATAAGCAGAGCGGATTATTTCAGTGATTTGACAGACCAGAAGTTCATACAAAGGTATAGGCTATTTTCTGCCAAGTCTCACTTTTCGCTTTCAACTTAGATACGTTTGTTTGTTTATTGCCATTAATTGGTTTATACTGCGAAATAATTTCCAGCAGAAGGTGTCTTTCTAAATTATGTCACGACGCTGTTATTTCCGACGTGACTCCTCCTATTTGCTTACGTCTTAGGATGTGAAGGCTCTATAAAGTCTAGGTAGGTAGTATCGTTCGCTATTTTTGTTCTTTCGTTGCCGAGCTACCGTACGAGGAATCTATTTGCCACACCGTTAAATATTATCATGTCGTAGCTCCTATGATAATAAATCAAACGCACTGTAATTCAGCGAATAATTGAGCGGCAAATAGCGTCTTCGTGTGCTTTCTGCGAACGCCAACGAAAGAGCCAAAATGGCGGGCGATTATATTAAGTATTTATCGAGCCTTAAGAAATGAATAACGTCGTCATAGCGAATCACAAGACGCACACGTTTAAATGTAGCAGACCTGCAACGCGATTGGCTGCCGGAAATGAGAGCGACGGGACTATAGTAGTCCCACGATTTCTTTTTGTTCCAGTGTTTTCCATTTCATAACAGCAATACCAATACACCGTTCCATGCTATTGTGATACAGACAAGGAAAGAAGCAGAAATCAAACCTGAGAATAGAAAGACTTCTATCCTCTCTGAATGAAACAACGGAAACAAGCGAGAATCGCAATTGTCAGAGTTCAGAAAACAGAAGTGAGCCTATACTTGGTTATAGGTTATGGTTAAACTCTAGAATCTCTGGTCTTAACAGAGAGTTAACAAACAGAATGTTAAAATGTGAAATGTAAAGTTGAAGAAACGCAATATTTTTAACAGCAATTCATACTTTTAACTTACAGTTAATTAACGCTATGTTAGGTGCATTTTAACAAAGGTTGAAGAAACCAGGCCCATGTCTGTTAAAAAAAAAAATGCCGAAGAATAATACTTCGATAGTGGTTTTAAATGTCTTCGATATGTAAATGGATCCTTTCTTCCTTGTACAGGCCTACAAGAAAATCTCAACAGAGAAAATTGGATATGACAAGCCTGTTATCTATCTTCTTTGTCATTCATAATTTGCATAAGTATCCTAACAGAAAAATTAAAACGAAGGGCATAATGGGGGGAATTTATATCAACAGAAATTTCAAGCTACATAAGCTATGTTTGATAACTCGGAAAATGGTTTTCATGTTCTGATTATGAGACCTAAAGCAGAGAAATTTTATATAGTACGAGAATAACAAAATGTTTAAGTCAGAAGTCATGTCATGTCATGTAATGGAAAATAACCCATTCGTAATAAAATAGGTATATATAGCCTATTATAATGAAACTGTTGAATAGGTAACTATCTAAATTAAATGTTCAATCTATTTTATTGGATGTTATGATGGGGCGGTACGTGCCACTAGGTTTCAAACTTGTTGGTAATGATGAAAATTTACAAGGCTGGAAATAAAAATAGTTTTTAGAATAACTTAATGCCTTAGTGATTCAACTTTGTTCCAATTCACTCACTCACTCACTCGTTCGCTCACTCACTCACTCACTCACTCACTCACTCACTCTTGCAGAAACCTTATGTTATTGTTGTTTATTGACTTTTCTGGCTTTGAGCCAGAGGCCGTTTTAGGGTCTTATACGCGCAGAATGGCCTCTGCAGCCATTGTGCATAAATAATAATAAAAATATATTTACACATATGACACTATTTCTGGCATAAGTGCCAGTAAGTGTGTGAGTGCAGTGACTGATTACTTTTATTCTGGTGTAGGCCTAATTTGTTAATTTGCGATATTTAAGGAATGGTGAACGGGAGAAGAGTTCGGGGTAAAAGATATCAGCTGATAGACAACGTTAAATGTTATATGGGGTGATTAAGAGGAAAGCAAGAAATTTGGAAGAATGGGAAATGCTAGGTTTGCAGTTAAAGATCTGCTCTTGGGCAGAACACTGTGTATGCATGCATGCATGCATGCATGCATAATAATAATAATAATAATAATAATAATAATAATAATAATAATAATAATGTTTTATTTTCGCTGGCAGAGTTAAGGCCATAAGGCCTTCTCTTCCACTCAACCAGCCTTAATCAATACAATACATAAATTTAATTACAAATATTTTCACTGCACTTAAAAGGTACTCCAGCAATAATCTTCACTACACATTTATTTAAATTTAGATAAATCTATAAGGTAAAGTAGTAACTTAATTTATGAGCTAATTTAATTCAATGAATTATAATTAATTTAATATTTGAGATAGCTAGTAAAATGATGAAAATTAATTTAATATAAGCTTACTAGGACTATGTTACAGGGAGAATATATATATTTCTATTTCTATAATGAGAATATTAATGTAATTGCCATTAGAGGTTTTGTAAATCTGTTTAGAGAAATTAAAGATAATAATAATAATAATAATAATAATAATAATAATAATAATAATAATAATAATAAGAATGGACAGATGTTAGTTTCATTATAAGTAACAAATATTAATCAGCAATTCATCTGTTAAGTAAGAATTTATGTAATTTTGACCTAAATGAAGCTATTGTCCAACAACCCCTTATATCACTCGGAAGCGAGTTCCAATTTCTAGCAACTGAAACTGTATAGGATGAAGAATATACATACATACATACATACATACATACATACATACATACATACATACATACATACATACATGCATATGTACGTACATACATTTTTTTTGTTGAGATTTTTAAGTTTCCCCTTCCGGTGGCAGAAGCATCTGAGTGGTTATGGAGACTTTCATGGGGTAGAGTTATTTTATTGATCTGCCTCTCTGTTGTAGTCGTGTGTCCTCTGAGACAGTATTCAAATTTCCAACACGTGTTTGCGGTTTTGTTTGTGTGTTTTAGTTTGGTGGTTGGGACTGGTGATAGTTGTAGAGAAGTTTCTCCAGTGTTGTTCTGTTGTTTGTGTTCTGTGGATTTGCGAAGATGTGTTGTGTATATACGCGATTTACTGCCGAATGTGTGTATTTCCTGTTTATGTTGTTTAGGTGTGTGAAGAGTGGCTTCGTTTTTGTGTGAGTTTACTTGTACTGAAAGAGAAGTGACTGTGTAGCCGCGAAATTATGTTACAAAATATTTAGTTGTCCTTTACAATTTTGTCTCTGAATAGTCTGTCATACTGCGAAGACACTCATTGTTCATACATCCAATTTTTTGCAGATTACTGTCTATTCAGTAGAT
Source organism: Periplaneta americana (assembly GCF_040183065.1). Taxonomy (NCBI): domain Eukaryota; kingdom Metazoa; phylum Arthropoda; class Insecta; order Blattodea; family Blattidae; genus Periplaneta; species Periplaneta americana. The sequence continues at coordinate 149,753,034 of NC_091127.1, read as the reverse complement.
GCTTCCACCGTAATAGCCCTTTCAGAATGCTTGCATGTAATACAGGCGGCTTATTGTGATGTCCGTATAGTTTGTATTTAGAGTCACGTTCTCTCAGTCCGAAGAGGGCTTTGTAATCTAACAAACGTGTTCGGGACTCTCTATCCAAGTAATGATGCCCGAAACAGACTTTAAAAGCGACTGAATTGTAACTGCATGGAGCGATAGCTTAATTCTACGAAGAAGATGATGAAATAAAGTAAAACAAGGTTGTTAACAATTCCCATTATCGATTTACGACTTCGAGGAAATCTGTTACACTTTTATTACGCGTCAGCCACTTTTTTTTTATTGTAGTCCATAGATCTTGCATCAGCATTGAAGCTCTAAGATGTAGAACAAGTCTAGAGTTACACAATTTCTTGGCGAGATGAGGTGAGGGCGAGGATTCGCCATAGATTACCTGCCATTTGCCTTACGGTTGGGAAAAACTTCCGTAATCAACCAAACGGGAATCTAACCCAATCCCGAGCGGCAAGCGAGTCTGATGTCTCTACAAGAATGTACAGGGACATCATTTTATTTTTACTAACATTTCTAATATTAACCTGGCTATGCTATTGGATTAACGGTTGAGAACTGGAAACACTGTTTGCTATCCCCTTCCACGTTCGGAGTTTGATGATACTGGCGTAAAATACAAACAAATCACTTTACTAGGTATAGGAGGGAAGAAGAAAAATAGTTCATCCATTTACGTGAAGTAGGAAATATCGCAATTTTGAATGTGATAATTTTCATTAGGTTTTTTTCTAATCAAAATACAGTACTGTATTAACAATAAGTGTTTTTACTCACGAACTGAGCTGTCCATGCGGACGTATTCATTGTGCAGTGTATATTATACAATCTACAGCACATTAGCGTACAATATAGAGAATGAAGTTAAATTGAAAAATAATCATAATATGGATATTTAAAAATATTTTTGAAAATGGTGGACGTTCATTTCGATAGAAGCTTCAGTTCTTTTGTGCATATTATCTCACTTTAGACTAATGTACCTAATTCCAGTTTCGTCCTTCGTACCAGCAACTCATGTTGAAATAATTCTGTACCTACTCTATAAAAGAGTACCTTATGTACTGTAAATTCAGTCTTCACTTCTGTCCGATCCGAAAAGACAAAATTACTCAGATTGCTATCTACTGTCCGTCCAAGTGGTTTTGTCGCAGGATCGTAGAAAGGAGACAAATCAAGTGACAGTTTATTACTTAACGAGATCTTTTTTAATTTACGTTATTTTAAACAGTTGTACAATATTACGTAGAAGTCCAATTCCTAACAGAAATTAATGTTTTCAGAAAAGAACTAAGACAGCCCAACCACTAGTCTTTACAGAGGGGCGAGCAGAAGCAAGTGGCGGAAACCGGGATGTGATGTAAGCAAACGGACGTACAGTATCTGTGTGAAAATATGATTCAATATTGAAAGCTCTTTCTTCACTGGAAAACGCGAACATATTTCTGGAACGTACTATACTCACTAACCCAATACTGTTTACTACATATGCGACCTTGGTTCTGTGTGGAGGACGATTGAACTTCATTAGAGAAGGGGTGGGAGTGAAGTACATTAAAAAACTCAGATACAATAAAAATTGAAGTAAATATAAAATGATGTCCCTGTACAATACATAATAAGTAGTTGAATTATACAAAAGAATATACATCATACATACAGGGTGATTCACGAGGATTTACAGCCACTTACTGAGCTTATTTCCGTACACATTTTGAGCAAAAAAAATGTCATATAAACATTTGTCCTAATCTCAATATATTTAGAGTTACACTTATTTGAATTTGTTTGTAAAATACCATTATTCTTTAGTTTTAAGGGTAAAAAAATATTACAGATAAAGTTTGAGGGGATGTTATGACATCAGTTCGCTGTAAGAAGTTCGTCGTAAGATACTCGAAATAGTCCCGAAAGACGGAGGTCATTACTTTTACAGCAGAATAGTCCTCATTAAACTCCTTTTATTATTGGTGAAATGACGTGTTTACATTTCATATTCCGTAGTTGCTCTTTCACTGGCAGTAGTGACCTCATAGTCATGTTCCATTACCAGTAACAATTAAAAAAAAAAAAAGAAACTGTATCGCCCAGAAATGTTTGGCATTTCTTTTCCGCACAAAATGTATGAGTTTTAGAAGTGGGTCGTCACTTTGGACAGTTACACCGCTTCTTCTGTTGTTCATCGTATTCAAATCACGTAGCAGAGAGTACTGAAAATCTCTACAGAATATTTGCGGTTCCTGCAAAATCATCATTTTGGCTTTTCTGATCAACCTTCGTTTTGATTTAATTTTTATTAGATCTAATCTTTACGTATTCTAATCACATTTTCAACAGCAAAGACAATCTGAGGAATGACACTGATGTCGAGAGAAGAAATGCTGTAAGTCTGAACGTTATATGAAAACGTGAATGAAACCCAAGGAGATCTAATTAAAATATGGAACTGTATATACTCTTCATCCAGCCAAAACTGGTTATAGATTCCCTATAGAACTCTGCGTAATAGGACTAAGTATAGTGATGGAAGAAGATCGTGTTATAGATGTAACATATGTAGGCTTCATCATCAAGAATGCAAGGAATTGCGTCACATTATCACAACCCGCGTAAACAGTGTTTGCTGTTAATTTGTTAACATGAAGTATTTGAAATATTGTCATCATCATCATCATCGTGCAAGTATTGGGCCTTACTGGACCGTTAGGGTCTTTAATCATCTCATTTTAGACCTTCCAGGAAGTAGATGACCTCTTGATGTAGCCTGTACAAGATTAAGTTTTGAAATCTAAGTTGGTTCATTCTATCCACGTGATATTTCCATTCAGTTCTATAGGTACCGCATTTTATTTTTGCTTCAATTTTTATTGTACCTGAGTTTTTCAATGTACTTCACTCCCACCCACTCTACTACCGTCCTCCACACAGAACCAAGGCCGCGTATGCAGCCAAAGTCACCTTACGGTCGTAATAAACAGTACTGAGTTAGTGAGTATAGTACATTCCAGAAATATGTTCGCATTTTACAGTGACGAAGGAGCTTTCAATATTGAATCATATTTTCGCACAGGTACTGTCGTGCGTTTGCCTACGTCGCATCCCGGTTCCCCCACCCGCTTCTGCTCGCTCCTCTGTAAAGGCTAGTGCCTGGGCTGTCTTAGCTCTTTTCTGAAAACATTCATTCCTGTTAGAAATTGGACGTCTATGTTATATTATACAAATATTTAAAATAACTTAAATAAAAAGGTCTCGTTAAGTAATTAACTATCACGTGATTTTTCCCCTTTCTACGACCCTGCGACAAAATCACTTGGACGGACAGTAAATAGCATGTCTGAGTAATTTTATCTTATCGGATCGGGCAGAAGTGAAGATTGAATTTACAACACGTAAGGTACTCTTTTATAGAGTAGGTACAGAATTATTTCAACATGAGTTACTAGTACGAAGGACGAAACTGATCATTGGAATTAGGTAAAATAGTCTATATTGCGATAATATGCACATTAGAACTGAAGCCTGTATCGAAATGAACGGCCACTACTTTCAAAAATGTGTTTAAATATCCATATTATGATTATTTTTCAATTTAAATTCATTCTCTGTATTGTACGCTAATGTGCTGTAGACAGTATAATACTGGGTGTTCAGTTCAAAATGTGTCATGGCTCGCTGTATGTCGTCATGTGGCTATCCGATGAGCCTAGAGAATTCAATCTTCCTACACTTCCGCAAAGGCGTATTACCTAAATGCGAGAGAAGTTGCCTAGCAAGTACGGCGTTCATTCTGAAGATTACTTACCGATACGTACGGTAACGCCAGTAGTGGTAAGAATGTGAACTGTTTGGAAACACGTACTGAAGTGAGTTTTTTTTCCTTACTGTCGGGATATGGGGGAGAGGGTTAAGACGATTACTTACGTATTTGTTGACATTAACTTGGACGGTCAACATGGACACGGAGCATTTTGATTTGTGTTGTGGAATGTTGCCGTACGCAATCGATGATAACAAATACCCTGCGTACGACTTGCCCGCGCAAAACACAGTTCGAAAGAGGTTATGGTAGCACACAGACTTTACAGACTGCCATCTGTTGCTACGACATTCAAGTTATACCGTACACGTTCCCAAGTTCAGATTGAACACCTTGATTAATAGGCAACTTCTCTGATATAAAAGCTGAAACTCGCTTCAAATCGCTGACTCACAACAGTGACGTCATGACACACTTTGAAATGAACACAGTATACACTACATAATGAATACGTCCGAATGGACAGCTCAGTTCGTGAGTAAAAACGCCTATTTTTAGTACAGTACTGTATTTTGAATAAACAAAAACCTAATGAAAATTATAAAACTCATAATCGCGATATTTTCTAGTTTACGTAAATGGATGAACTACTTTTCTTCCCTCCTATACCTAGTAAAGTGATTTGTTTGTATTTTACGCCAGTATCATCGAACTCCAGTCGTGGAAGGGGATAGCAAACGGTGTTTACGGTTCTCAACCGTTAATCCAAATGTATAGCCAAGTTAATATTAGAAATTATAGTAAAAATAAGATGATGTCCGTCACATGAAATGCATTTCAGCATATATCAATAGTTCATCTACACAGACCAGACCTGTCTAGAAGGCCTAGAGATAGCAGCCTACCACTAGACTACTCAGCATTGTCCTAGTAAGCCCACCTGAGGGAAATCTCACTACTTTCAAGTCTGATAGCCAATAAAAGGTCATATAGGGGAACAAACATGTAACAGTAAAGGAAAGAATGTATAAATTGGAATTTTATTGGACACATTTTACGTAAAACTGTGGTTATTTTACTAACTTACTGCATAAAATAAATAAAGAGAAACTGCTTCACTCGTATGATATCGTTCATTTTAAAATCTACAATTGTTAGGAAATGAATTTTTATAGGTCATCGTTCCGGTTTAGATGATTAAAAAAGGCTTCAGCAAGACGAGGAGAAACAAATAATGGCGTTGCGACAGTCTTTTTACACACCAAGCTGTTCAATTGAATTAACAAGTCTCTTTATATTCATGTTATGAAGTCTTGAAAAATTTACACAGAATACATAAGGCAGGGCACGTAGAGCCATCTATTAGCACACAACTCCCGCTGACTGCAAACTCAAATTCTGGGTCATCGGATTCACTCCTAAGATTAACATGAAGTAACGGACATTACTGCAGCGCCTCCCAAGTGAGTGGTCGGCCAAAATATCCGAGAAACGTCACATAGTCCAAAAAGTTTCATCCTTACGAGAGTTTCGCCAAACGTCTGCTCGTACATGCCAGAAGTTATATTATATCATTTCAAAATTCGTTGTATTATTTCATTCGTGATCATGTTACTGAGAGGTTTCTTTTTCCTTGACTAGTCTGATTTTTCTTACTTGTGGTATTCTCTTTCTATGGTCAATCGATTTTAAGTACCATAGATTTAATTTGACAGAACGTCTGATTGTGTATAATAAATTTTATAATTTCTAGAATCTGTTCAACAACTACTTGCAGGATTTAGTGAAGAAGTGTTTTCAGAACATGGGTGGTGTGATAGTAGCAGGAAGAAGAACAAGGTGCATAAGATTTGCTGATGATATGGCGTTGTTAGCAGAAGAGGAGATGATACTAAGGTATATGCTGCTGGAATTATGTGAGCAGCATGAAGATAAATGCAAATAAGACGAAGACCATGGTCATAGGAAGAAAAATAAAGAATGTAAACTTGTGAATTCTAAATGAAGCAGTAGACCAAGTGAACAGCTTCATATACTTGGGGTGTACTATAAGCAGTAACATGAGCTGCTGCCAGGAAATCAAGAGGAGGATAGCAATGGCCAGGATAGCTTTTAATAGAAAAAGGAAGATCGTCTCCGGATCTCTGGAAAAAGAATTAAGGAAGATACTAGTGAAGTGCTTTGTATGGGACAGAAACAACGAAGTGAAGAGAAACGACTACAAGCATTTGAAATGTGAATATGGAGAAGAATGGAGCATTCCGCCATTTTGTATTGCATCTATGGTTTGACACAGGAATCTGTAGATTAACTTCACGCATATGGGGACGGAGTCTATCTGTGCTGGCGTGTATTGCGGGTAGCATCAGTTCGAGGTCGCTAAGGGGTTAGATGCTCGGGGTAGAAGGTGGAGTAGAGTTCAGATAGAAATTATCCCCTGCCTGCAAGCGATTGCTCGCTTCGTTCAAGCAATGCCTCCCCCCAGAGCGAACATCGGCCCTAGACCTCCCATATACCACTTGCGCAGAGGTCTTGTTTCGTCTTTCTATTCCACAGATTGCTGGGACGGACCATAGTGAACCATTATATATTTAAAGACGGAAATTTCTATTACTAGTACTAAACTAATTATAGCTTTACTTGTTCGTTAGGACTAAAAATGCTTGGTGAGCTATAAAAATAATTTAATAAACCAGTAAATAAATTAATGAATCATTAAAAACATAGTGAAGCTTGGTGAAACCGGCTACTAGTCAAATTTCTGTCATCTGCTACACATTTTGTTGAAGTCTGCACGTTGATTTTTGGAGCTTCACAGGCATATTTTCCTATCCCTATACTTCACATTATTCTTGTGTAGGTTCATCTAATCTCAGTCTAACATTTTACTGTATAGGGAAGAAGTAAAATGAAAATCCGCGTCAAAACTTAATTTATCTTTCCCCGGCCAGGCGGGTGGTCGTATGTTACGAGCTGCAATTCAATGTTTCTATCTGAAACTTTTCTGTTGTTTCAGTTGAAGTCGATACTCGCGGTTTAGGGTTAACGTTTTTGTCTAAAATTCATTTTATAAAAGTTTAATTTCAAAAATTACTGCCCTCCCATCCTTCCGCTGGTTTGAGTCCCTTTAATCTCATGGGCTTAAAATGATACGTTTGTACGCAGTTAGAAGCTCTCGGAAGATGAAACGGAATTTTTGCATTGATCGTTGGGAGTTTGAAAAGAAGATTTTTTTTGTACATTCACTTTAGAAATCAACTTTAAAATTAAAGGTGAACGTATCATATCCGGGAATTAGAGGTCCAATCCCATGCATTGGCAATACTTGTGAAATTATTATAGGGGCCTATATCGTCAAAAAAGACTGGAATCTTAAAAGAAACACAATATCTTATTGTCCACATCCTTCTTTTGCAAGTGACGCTTGTGAAATTTTATATCTCTACTACTTTCCTCTAAGAGCTGCTAACAAAATCATTATTGAACACTTGTTGTCAACCTATTAGAAACATTTTATGGTACTACTTTCATTAAGTCCTGGAGTTACTAAGATATTTTATTGATTGTATTGAATATTAGTCGCCAATCTTTTAAGGACGATTTTTTTTATAATACAGTACTTCTATTCTTAGTAAGTCCTCGAGTTTCTAATAAAGTTATTACTGAACATCAGTTCAAAAGCTATTAATGCTGAAAATTGGCTTACTTTTAGTAACTTCTCGAATTGCTAAGAAAGTGATTATTCAAAACTAGCCTCAAAACTATTAATGATACAATACTGTTAATATGCTTTGTATTTTATAGATATATTTTTAGTTGCTCGTGAATTTTATTTTTTTTTATTTTATTGGGTTATTTTACGACGCTTTATCAACATCTAGGTTATTTAGCGTCTGAATGAAATGAAGGTGATAATGCCGGTGAAATGAGTCCGGGGTCCAGCACCGAAAGTTACCCAGCATTTGCTCGTATTGGGTTGAGGGAAAACCCCGGAAAAAACCTCAACCAGGTAACTTGCCCCGACCGGGATTCGAACCCGGGCCACCTTGGTTCGCGCCCAGACGCGCTGACCGTTACTCCACAGGACTCGTGAATTTTATGAGAAGCTATTGGGCTATTGGATTATTTTAATATTAATACCAAAAAATTATGAGTAGATCCAAGCTAACAAAAACTACAAACGCAGTGTAGTTAAAAGAATGGATGGTTACCAATATGAAACAATAAAATTATTTTATTTAATTCTTTTGTAATTATAGCTATTATTATTATTGTTAATGTTACTACTCTTATCACTATCACTATTGATACTATTACGAATATTATTACTATGACATTTGTTATTGTTACTGCAATTATTATTACTATCACTGTTGTTACAATTAATTATTATATGGGGCTCTACCTCCATGCCCCCCAAGTGCCTTCATGGCATGTTATGGGGATACCTTTTTTACCTTTTACTACTACCATATCACTGTTGTTGCCAATTATTAGTGTTATTGTTGTCAGTCTCGTTACAGTTACTTACTATTATTATGACTATTACGTTTGTTATTGTTACTACTATTATTACTATCGCTATTGCTACTATTATTACTATTATTGCTATCACTATTGTTAATATTCCTATTGTTTCTACTACTATATCGCTATTGTTACTATTATTGTATTATGTTCATAACGTTTGTTATTGTTACTGCTATTACTATCGCTATTGTTACTATTATTACTATCACTATTGTTGATATTACTATTGTTTCTACTACTATAACACTATTGTTACTATTACTGTATTATGACTATGACGTTTGTTGTTGTTACTGCTATTACTATCGCTATTGTTACTATTATTGCTATCACTATTGTTGATATTACTATTGTTTCTACTACTATATCGCTATTGTTACTATTATTGTATTATGTTCATAACGTTTGTTGTTGTTACTGCTATTACTATCGCTATTGTTACTATTATTGCTATCACTATTGTTGATATTCCTATTGTTTCTACTACTATATCGCTATTGTTACTATTATTGTATTATGTTCATAACGTTTGTTGTTGTTACTGCTATTACTATCGCTATTGTTACTATTATTGCTATCACTATTGTTAATATTCCTATTGTTTCTACTACTATATCGCTATTGTTACTATTATTGTATTATGTTCATAACGTTTGTTGTTGTTACTGCTATTACTATCGCTATTGTTACTATTATTGCTATCACTATTGTTAATATTACTATTGTTTCTACTACTATATTGCTATTGTTACTATTATTGTATTATGTTCATAACGTTTGTTGTTGTTACTGCTATTACTATCGCTATTGTTACTATTATTACTATCACTATTGTTAATATTCCTATTGTTTCTACTACTATATCGCTATTGTTACTATTATTGTATTATGTTCATAAAGTTTGTTATTGTTACTGCTATTACTATCGCTATTGTTACTATTATTGCTATCACTATTGTTGATATTACTATTGTTTCTACTACTATAACACTATTGTTACTATTATTGTATTATGTTCATAACGTTTGTTGTTGTTACTGCTATTACTATCGCTATTGTTACTATTATTACTATCACTATTGTTGATATAACTATTGTTTCTACTACTATAACACTATTGTTACTATTATTGTATTATGTTCATAACGTTTGTTGTTGTTACTGCTATTACTATCGCTATTGTTACTATTATTACTATCACTATTGTTGATATTCCTATTGTTTCTACTACTATATCGCTATTGTTACTATTATTGTATTATGTTCATAAAGTTTGTTATTGTTACTGCTATTACTATCGCTATTGTTACTATTATTGCTATCACTATTGTTGATATTACTATTGTTTCTACTACTATAACACTATTGTTACTATTATTGTATTATGTTCATAACGTTTGTTGTTGTTACTGCTATTACTATCGCTATTGTTACTATTATTACTATCACTATTGTTGATATTACTATTGTTTCTACTACTATAACACTATTGTTACTATTATTGTATTATGTTCATAACGTTTGTTATTGTTACTGCTATTACTATCGCTATTGTTACTATTATTACTATCACTATTGTTGATATTACTATTGTTTCTACTACTATAACACTATTGTTACTATTATTGTATTATGTTCATAACGTTTGTTGTTGTTACTGCTATTACTATCGCTATTGTTACTATTATTACTATCACTATTGTTGATATTACTATTGTTTCTACTACTATAACACTATTGTTACTATTATTGTATTATGTTCATAACGTTTGTTGTTGTTACTGCTATTACTATCGCTATTGTTACTATTATTACTATCACTATTGTTGATATTACTATTGTTTCTACTACTATAACACTATTGTTACTATTATTGTATTATGTTCATAACGTTTGTTGTTGTTACTGCTATTACTATCGCTATTGTTACTATTATTACTATCACTATTGTTGATATTACTATTGTTTCTACTACTATAACACTATTGTTACTATTATTGTATTATGTTCATAACGTTTGTTGTTGTTACTGCTATTACTATCGCTATTGTTACTATTATTACTATCACTATTGTTGATATTACTATTGTTTCTACTACTATAACACTATTGTTACTATTATTGTATTATGTTCATAACGTTTGTTGTTGTTACTGCTATTACTATCGCTATTGTTACTATTATTACTATCACTATTGTTGATATTACTATTGTTTCTACTACTATAACACTATTGTTACTATTATTGTATTATGTTCATAACGTTTGTTGTTGTTACTGCTATTACTATCGCTATTGTTACTATTATTACTATCACTATTGTTGATATTACTATTGTTTCTACTACTATAACACTATTGTTACTATTATTGTATTATGTTCATAACGTTTGTTGTTGTTACTGCTATTACTATCGCTATTGTTACTATTATTACTATCACTATTGTTGATATTACTATTGTTTCTACTGCTATAACACTATTGTTAGTATTACCTGTATTATGTTCATAACGTTTGTTACTGTTACTGCTATTACTATCGCTATTGTTACTATTATTGCTATCACTATTGTTAATATTACTATTGTTTCTACTACTATATCGCTATTGTTACTATTATTGTATTATGTTCATAACGTTTGTTATTGTTACTGCTATTACTATCGCTATTGTTACTATTATTACTATCACTATTGTTGATATTACTATTGTTTCTACTGCTATAACACTATTGTTAGTATTACCTGTATTATGACTATGACGTTTGTTATTGTTACTGCTATTACTATCGCTATTGTTACTATTATTACTATCACTATTGTTGATATTACTATTGTTTCTACTGCTATAACACTATTGTTAGTATTACCTACTTTTATTAATATGAAGATTCATATTGTTACTACTATTATTACTCTGAATATTGTTACAATTATTATTACTACTATTACAACCATAACTATTGTTATTATTAGTACTACTATTACTGTTACTAATCTATTGTTATTACTATTAATATTGTTATCACTATTGTTACTGTTATTATTATTGTTATTATTATTATTATTATTAATGTTGTTACTACTGTATTAGTCGCACTATTGTTATTGCCGTTACTACTACTATTATGGTTGCTACTGAACACATTTATCCCCTCGACATGAATAACATCGTAATTAAGTGACTCAATGAATAAATAATTTATTATCTAAGTAGGCCTACTACATGTAATAGATACAGAATCGAAATTAAAATCTGGGACCATGTTCTTTTTGAGATAGTTGAATTACGCTGTTTGAATCCTAAATGTGACATCCAATGCTACACACAGGCCTTGAATTTACATACATTTTAAAATCACAGAAAAACAATCCTCCAGTTAAAAAAAATACTAAAAAAAAAAACTCATGAAAGTTTAATCCAGAGACTCGCAGCTGAGTGTACGCTCCTGTCACCGCCCACTGAATTACATAGTCGGCAGAGTTCACAAAGCAGAACTTACAAATCCAAGATCTCTACAGGCTCCTAATTGAACTGCAGTTTCTGCTTTGAGATGGAATCGTTGAACGTCTGTTGAAATTCCTTTAGTTTCTTATGAGTGCGAGAGACAACCACTTTAATGCAGAATCATAGAAGTGTTTTAAAAGCTAGTCTTTACAACTTAGGTCTTAGTGCGAAGGAGGAGTGGGCGGATCCTCTTTACCAAGTCTCACCTACCGCTGAGAAGGGCGGAAATCCGACGCGACGAAGGGGGTTCGACCCACCACGGTTCGACCCTGGAGACAGGAAGGTGGGTAAGCTGAACCTCTACAAAGTTTAGCAACCAGAGCATGGACTCCAACTTGGTGATTTATCGTGATTGAAGTTAACATAAAAATAAGAGAATGGCAATAAAACACTTAAGGGGAAAATGTACTTCTATATCTCACAATGTTAAATTCCTCAATTTTGGGTGCACTTTTCTCAGAAGTTGTAAAAGATACAAATGTAGAACAAATAGGGCATATGTAACATATCTTATGTATACAACGGGTTATATGGATTTAAAATTGACGGGGCCAGCGCAACAGTGGTCTAATTCACTTTTTAATGCAGAAAAAGCAAGTTAAAGTTATATGTATATTTATTTATTTATAAGTAAGGCTAGGATTTTGATGACCTATAAATCATGAAAATAAATCCCGAAAAGAAAAAGTATATGATTATGTCTCGTGACGAGAATATTGTACGAAATGGTAATATAAAAATTGGAAATTTATCATTTAAAGAGGTGGAAAAATTCAAATACTTGGGATTAACAGTAACAAATATAAATGATACTCGGGAGGAAATTAAACACAGAATAAATATGGGAAATGCCTGTTATTATTCGGTTGAGAAGGTTTTATCATCTAGTCTGCTGTCAAAAAATCTGAAAGTTAGAATTTATAAAACAGTTATATTACCGGTTGTTCTTTATGGTTGTGAAACTTGGACTCTCATTTTGAGAGAGGAACATAGGTTAAGGGTGTTTGAGAATAAGGTGCTTAGGAAAATATCTGGGTCTAAATGGGATGAAGTTACAGGAGAATGGAGAAAGTTACACAACGCAGAACTGCACGCATTGTATTCTGCACCTGACATAATTATGAACATTAAATCCAGACGTTTGAGATGGGCAGGACATGTAGCACGTATAGGCGAATCCAGAAATGCATGTAGAGTGTTAGTTGGGAGGCCGGAGGGAAGAAGACCTTTGGGGAGGCCGAGACGTAGATGGGAGGATAATATTAAAATGGATTTGAGGGAGGTGGGATATGATGATAGAGACTGGATTGATCTTGCTCAGGATAGGGACCAATGGCGGGCTTATGTGAGGGCGGCAATGAACCTCCGGGTTCCTTAAAAGCCAGTAAGTAAGTATAAATCATGAAAAAAGCCCTAAAATCAATGCATTTATAACATAAAAATATTACAAAAATGCCCTTAAAATGTCCTAAAAATTCATCTCAGCCTACATATTAATTGGCTTAGTAGGAAAAGGGGTTTTGTACTACTTAATATTTAGACCAGTAGGCCTAAGTAAATTAAATTCTAGTACTAACATTTAAGTTTATTCAATTTTACACAATTTTTTCTAAGTAGTACACTTTAATTAATTGTTACCTGATGGTGTCCATGTAGTCCACCACAAGGTCACTCTTATCCGGAACTAGCAGGTACAGAGGAGCCTATATTGAAGGGGTGATTGGACTGATCCATTACATGGGGTGTAAAACGATAAAATGAAAATATTTTTGTAGAAAAACGATTAAAATATTATACAAAATTATGGGTATTAATGGACAAAATATGTAGAGAAAATATCAAAGGAAATAAACATTATTTTACATTAGTAATGGGGATTTATGGCCAAAATTAAATGAAAATGCCTAAAAAATGACCGAATAAAACAAAAAATGCTCTTATGTGTTGAAACAGGCAAAAAAAATGCAAAAAAAATGCCCTAACAAATGTGTCTTAAAACATTCAGTTTTATCACATAACATATAAATACTAAAGCAGTTATGTTTCTGGCTTACTACAAAAAAGACGCAATTTCATCAAAATCCTAGCCCTATTTATAAGCGATATTTTTTTATAGGAAGAATTACATGCTTCCTAACAAGCTATATAATGGTGGATTGATCTATTCCACTTCGTAGGAAGATAGTTCACGTGAAAATCAACAGAAGGCTCAATATTTAATTTTTCGCATTGAGGAAGGTTATACCACTATTGCGCTGACCCCCTCAATTCCATTGAGCGCTTGGCAGAAAGAAATGTTTCATTGATAACATTTTTTGCATTAAGAATTATTACAATTTTTTTTTTTTTCGTTGAAGATAGAAATAATCTTAATTTTTTTTATGACGGAGGATCGGTGGAGCGGAGAAAAATTCTTTCCGAAACCGGGATTCGAACCCAGGTTTTTAGCTCTACGTGCTGACGCTCTATTCACTAAGCCACACCGGATTCCGATGCTGGGTTGAAACCTTTCAGTTTAAGCTCCACCTCCACCCTAAGGGCCGGTATTATAAACACCGTTTAAACCTTACGTTCAGTTTAAACTGAGGTTTTTCGTTCTGCTTCGTATTATAAACCTTAACTACCAGTTAATCTTCAGTCAATTTGGTTTTAACTTGATCGACAGTTCTCTGCCGTTTAAACTCCAGTTGAAGGCTCAACAGTACAAGATGGCGGTTCCCGCAATATACATGTATATTGCAAATGTTTTCCAAGAACTTATGAGTGACGATATGTGAGTGATCAATATTACTGAACGACCACGGCGGCCAAGAATTTTTCGAAATAGATTGCACCACTTTGAAATGAACATAAATGAACATAAGTTTTAAAACAGATTGAGGTTCACGAAGCAGATAGTCCTAACCTTCAGAATTAGGCTTATAGTCCTAACTTGTCTCGAAAAATTGAAACTCGGATACAACATGTATGTATTTATTTACACTGCAAGTGGGCAAGCACCCGGTGGCAGTGGTATATACAATATAAACAATACACAATAAAATGATAAGCAATACACAATAAAATTTACAATACACAATACAATTTTACAACACATATACAATTTTATACACAATACAATAAGAATACACAATACAATTTAACACAATAATAATAAAACATAAATAAAATACCTAATTTTACAATAACACCTACATAATTATGTATAGGTCCTACATAAGTTTCAATAGTCTTTCACTTTACTCTCATCTCATTCCCTGTAATGGCACTATGACGCATTTCACTGACACTTTAGCACACATTTCACTGACACTCTGTAAAACATTTCACTGACACTATAGAACACATTTCATTGACGCTATAAATTATCACTGATCGGAACTGTTCACTGCACTGTAAAACCACAACTTCACTGACTCACCTCGCTTCACTGATACAGCAGTTCACATAAGTCAAATAATTACATCCTTATGCATACTTATAAACGGAACTACATTTAAACTAAACATTTCTAGTCTAAGGCCCTCTTACACGCTATTTTTAAATAATATATAATTCAAACCAAGGAAGTAAACTCGTCATGCTAGATAAATACATGTCACCTTAAAAAATTAAATGTTGAATGTCACCTTAATTTTAATTTGCACTTTATACACAACTTTTTAAGTTATTCTTGAATCTCCTTAAGAAAGGACAGCCCTCAAAGACCGCTGCAGGTAGGTCATTCCAATCATTTATAGTTCTATTTAAAAATGAGAATTTAGCTACATCCGTTTTCTGTTTCCTACATTTGATTTTAAAATCATGATCGTTCCTACCATAGTACGTTGGATCAGAAAAACGAGAAAGTGCAAAAATATGTGTTTTAGGGTTTGAATCTAAAGATTATTTGAAAATATAAATGATATCTTTTTTTATTTTTGAAAACATTCTGTTGAATCTCTGCATCAGTTACTAGTTGCGCTGCGCTATTTTTCCTCTGGTAGTAGGCATACTGAAAACGATGGAAGATTTCGGAGGTGTCCGTAAATCTACTATAAACGTATTGCGCATTGTACTGTGTGTGGCAGACAGTCTGCTGGTAAGATTTGCTATAGTGCCTGATTTAGGCTATAAACACACTAATAATATTATCTAATTTTACTTGACTCGTAAAAATAATTTTGTTTGACTGAACTCTGTTTCATAAATATTCTAGACAACACATAAAATACGCACACTAATATTATTACTTCATTACTCAATTGATTCTGTATGGAGTTACGTTGCGGATGGCCATGCAAGGTTAGGTTTGGCTGCATTGTGTTTGGAGTATAACGTTGGTAGCAGCGTTAAGAAACTATTTGAGGTTAAGTCTGACAAGCATACTGATGTACGCGGTATTGTTTAGGTCTTTTTTATGATACTCTCCCTGATATCGAAGAACAAAGATGTTTCTTAATGAAGATTCTCCACGAGCATCAGCTATTTTATATCAATAATATAATGAAACAGTTGCGATGTTCTTCTTTTCTTTCCTAGCAGTAATACCAATCGTATTCCACTACGGTTTAACTTAACCGAGACTCTGTAATACGGTACGTTGAGTTGAACTCATAGTTAGGTTTAACCTAGGTTTAACATAATCTTTAGATTAACCATATTTATAAAACCGGGCCTTAGACTCCCTTTAGTGGTTAAGGGAAGTGGTGAAAAATGAGTAAATTTTCAAAAAACAATTTTTTTCCTTAAAATACTCTGTGATGTGTGTAGAATACATTATATAATATTTTGTGGGTATTTGTGCCCTTATCGGTTGTTGAGACGCCATTTTTAAACTTCCTGCGCTCTGGATTTTCAAATTACACCGCCCTTTGCTTGTTGTTTCTGGAACTTCATTTTTTTTTTCAAACCCAAATTTTTCTTTAAAATACTCTGTGATGTGTGTGGAATACATTGTATAACATTGTGTGGGTATCTGTGCCCTTATTGGATGTTGAGACGCCATTTTTAAAGTTCCTGCGCTCTGGATTATTAAATCACATCCCCTTTGATTGCTGTTTCTGGAACTTTATTTTTTTTGCTACATAGCCAGACAAAAATCGATATAATTTTTGAACTATTAAAGATATATGAATGAAATTTAGAATACACATTCTCTAGACTACTAGGAAACTTTTCTCTGTGACGGAATTTCCCTAATTGATTTCATTTTAAACATAAATCTCTCTGTTTGCAAGAAAGAAAATAAAAAAAATGTTATTAAATTTTAATTGTTTATTTTACAAATGTAGGAACTAATATCAAAATTCTGTTACAGACAGTTTGTAGAGCGTGCTTTTACAAATAAATTGTAACATAGTGTTTGAATTTATCTTTAAAAATGGCTTAGATATATCGAGTTTAGTAAAATCCTGCATTGGGTACATTTTTTTTTTTTCAAATCTGCCTCCCAAATAATTTATTCAAAATATTTATATTTTGTTGAGTTGCTATAGCCATGAGCTCTCTACATACAAAAAATTAATATTTTACACCAAATAAGAAAAAAGTTTTAAAAATTACCATCTTCTCCCCTTAACCCTCATGCACTGTGTCACAGATGTGTGACAGTGGCATAATGTCCAACACACTAATATGCAGAGATTCAGAGGTGAACCTTAACTTGGCCAGAATAAATAATAATAATAATATAATAATAATCATCATCATCATCATGCTATATATTTCCTTCCCGATTTTTGTCCAACTATAAGATGAATGCAAGGTAACCCCTTTGTGAACTATCGGACTTTTTTTGCCAAATACTCTCTCACTATCACCTATTGCACAGACGCTAGATAACCTCGCCGTTGATACAGCGTCGTTAACTAACAGATTAAAAAATAAAACATCACTTTTGCAAGATATATTATTCTATTTTTATGGTATGCTAAGGGCACAATGAGATTCATTAACTCCAACGTCAAGGAACACAACGGAGAATGGATGGACGGTTCTCGTGGTGCTGCAGATCATACAAATTACCACGCAGACGTACCGATGCTTTTTTTCTGTACAGTTTATAACGATGCTACACTTTTTACAACAGGATACTCTAAAAGCGTTCGTCTGCACAACGCCTGCGTTACAAATATTTACACGGGATGTGGGGAATAAAAGTAATCGCTCCTCTAATTACTCTGGACTTGCAACGTCACTTGATTACTAACAGCGTGCAGACGCCCGGGGATGTGGGCTAATACGAACTGTGACTCATTGTCAAAGTTAATGTCGTCACACGACCGATATAACCCCTGCACATATATAATCTAATAACTTCGCTGAATGCACGCGAATTTCCCCGTGGAAGTTTTTAACAAAAGCTCGGATTTCTTTGTTAACTTTCCAGCTCGGAATTGTCCTTGGCCGAAGTCCAAATCTATGCTTTTTATGAAGCTAGATGAATAAGAGTACTATTGTAGAGACTTAAAACCGGTACGATGCTGGTGGTTCAAGGAGGGTAACACGGAACATGACTTGACAACGGACAAGCTTCCATGCCCCATATGGGTTTCGAATATTCAGGATGATTGCTTTAAAGGGACATTAAAATTTATGTCATAGTTATTCATAGATTTCAAAAAGGCATATGACTCGGTTAAGAGGGAAGTATATATGATATTCTTATTGAATTTGGTATTCCCAAGAAACTAGTTCGATTAATTAAAATGTGTCTCAGTGAAACATACAGCAGAGTCCGTATAGGTCAGTTTCTATCTGATGCTTTTCCAATTTACTGCGGGCTAAAGCAGGGAGATGCACTATCACCTTTACTTTTTAACTTCGCTCTAGAATATGCCATTAGGAAAGTTCAGGATAACAGGCAGGGTTTGGAATTGAACGGGTTACATCAGCTTCTTGTCTATGCAGATGACGTGAATATGTTAGGGGAAAATACACAAACGATTAGGGAAAACACGGAAATTTTACTTGAAGCAAGTAAAGCGATCGGTTTGGAAGTAAATCCCGAAAAGACAAAGTATATGATTATGTCTCGTGACCAGAATATTGTACGAAATGGAAATATAAAAATTGGAAATTTATCCTTTAAAGAGGTGGAGAAGTTCCATACTCGTATCTTGGAGCAACAGTAACAAATATAAATGATACTCGGGAGGAAATTAAACACAGAATAAATATGGGAAATGCGTGTTATTATTCGGTTGAGAAGCTCTTATCATCCAGTCTGCTGTCCAAAAATCTGAAAGTTAGAATTTATAAAACAATTATATTACCGGTTCTTCTGTATGGTTGTGAAACTTGGACTCTCACTCTGAGAGAGGAACATAGGTTAAGGGTGTTTGAGAATAAGGTGCTTAGGAAAATATTTGGGGCTAAGCGGGATGAAGTTACAGGAGAATGGAGAAAGTTAAACAACGCAGAACTGCACGCATTGTATTCTTCACCTGACATAATTAGGAACTTAAAATCCAGAAGTTTGAGATGGGCAGGGCATGAGCACGTATGGGCGAATCCAGAAATGCATATAGAGTGTTAGCTGCGAGACCGTAGGGAAAAAGACCTTTAGGGAGGCCGAGACGTAGATGGGAGGATAAT
Source organism: Periplaneta americana (assembly GCF_040183065.1). NCBI lineage: Eukaryota > Metazoa > Arthropoda > Insecta > Blattodea > Blattidae > Periplaneta > Periplaneta americana. The sequence goes on along the minus strand of NC_091127.1, from coordinate 149,733,603 downwards.
ATTAAAATAGATTTGAGGGAGGTGGGGTATGATGATAGAGACTGGATTAATCTTGCACAGGATAGGGACCGATGGCGGGCTTATGTGAGGGCGGCAATGAATCTTCGGGTTCCTTAAAAGCCATTTGTAAGTAAGTAAGTAAGTACTATTGCTTATATCACGGTCGGCAACGTTCCTGATAGTTAATTCGACCACATTAAGCGTTTTGTAATTAAGTACATAATTACAAAATTAGGCTAAAAGTCTACGTAGTTTGGCAATAGCGCGTCATTTTCTCATCTACAAATAAGAGACACTCACTCAGTCACTACAATACGATTATAAAAACTTTCTAACGACAGGAAATAACTATACATCTTAATCTCTCTATTTTAATTAACAATAAAACCGCCCATTTTATTTAAAAACGTGGAAAAGGATAGATAAATCATACCTTCTCAGTTTCTCTAATGATAGGAGTAAAGATTAGAATTGTAAAGTAAAGTAAATGCATGGCGCTACAGCCCATGAAGGGCCAAGACCGACCAGCCGGCTGCTGGCCTCACGTCCACATGCCGAAGCAGAGATGGACGATCATCCAACAAGAATGGAGGTATCGTGTGGTTAGCACGATGATCTCCCCAGCCATTATAGCTAGTTTGCGAAACCGGATTTTCGCTACCTATCATAGCTCCCCAAGTGCATCACGATGCTGGGTGGGTCCCATAAACTTTTCGAAATTTCAATCACGGAATTGCTCTTAAAATTTCATTTCGACTGTCTCTATTTTTATCGTCATCAGATCTGTTTGTAATCTAATTTTCGCTAACATAAATCAAAACTGGTGTGACCATAACTTTATAATATTTTAATTATATTCCCTATGTGCAATTCTATCTTAATGAGGTTATTTCGTAATTAAATTTTATGGCGTGAGTAATGAAAGGCGAATTTGCTATTTCATGTAGAGTAAAAAATGCCACTTCATTTTAGAAACCTCACGTAAAATCTGATGTGCTTGAAGATCTGTAAACCTGCACTGTAATGGTAACTGGATCCTCTGCCTGTTTCCGCAGCTTCTGTGGAATTCGAGTACGTGCGCGTCGCTTTGCTGTCGGATCAGGTTCCCAGAGGTTGGGAATGCCCGCTCGGTCGCCGTGTAGAGTCAGGCTTCGTATCCCTGGTTCGTCTTTTGAACTCCATTACAACAGCGTTGACTTTGCATGCTTGCATCTCCTACGTTGCAGCTCATGATTACTCCAAATACTGTTTCAATTTCCTTGCCAAGAATAATGAATGAAGCAGTTACATACAATAATTTGTTTCATAAATGTCAGGACATTACTACAAATTCGACAACAGCTGCTATCTTGAAATTTTCTATACTATACTATTTGTCTTTTAGAAAATATCAGGATAATAGAGAGGGTTTGGAATTGAACGGGTTACATCAGCTTTTTGTCTATGCGGGTGACGTGAATGTGGACTTTCTCCTAACATAAACGATTAGAGAAAACACGGAAAGTCTGCTTGAAGCAAGTAAAGCGATAGGTTTGGAAGTAAATCCCGAAAAGACAAAGTAGGCCCATATGGTTATGTCTCGTGACCAGAATGTTGTACGAAATGGAACTATAAAAATTCGGGATTTATCCTTCGAAGAGGTAGAAAAATTCAAATATCTTGGAGCAACAGTAACAAATATAAATGACGCTCGCGAGGAAATTTAACGCAGAATAAATATGGGAAATGTCTGTTATTATTCGGTTGAGAAGCTTTTGTCATCTACTCTGCTGTCAAAAAATGTGAAAGTTAGAATTTATAAAACAGTTAAATTACCGGTTGTTCTAGGCCTATATGTTTGTGAAACTTGGACTCTCACTTTGAGAGAGGAACATAGGTTAAGAGTGTTTGAGAATAAGGTGCTTAGGAAAATATTTTGGGCTAAGAGGGATGAAATTACAGAAGAATGGAGGAAGTTACACAACACAGAACTGAACCCATTGTATTCTTCACCTGACATAATTAGGAACATTAAATCAAGACGTTTGAGATGGGCAGGGCATGTAGCACGTATGGGCGAATCCAGAAACGCATATAGAGTGTTAGTTGGGAGGCCGGAGGGAATAAGACCTTTGGAGAGGCCGAGACGTAGATGGGAGGATAATATTAAAATGGATTTGAGGGAGGTGACTGGATTAATCTTGTTCAGGTTAGGGACCGATGGCGGGCTTATGTGAGGGCGGCAATGAGCATCCGGGTTCCTTAAAAGCCATGAGTAAAGTATACTATTTGTTTTAATTTTTATTTTCACTGGAGATGAAGATACATTATTGTGATAACGCAGAAAGATCATTTCCATATCATCACTGAATCATACGTCCTCACTGTGTACAGATATTTTTCTTTAACTAACTAATTCAATTTCGTTCATGTTCATTATGTATGAATCAATTCACTCGATAATAATTGAAGACCTTCCCGGAATAAGGGTGTAACCAGCGAATATATTATACATGCCTCAGGAGACAGGAAAACAATTTCAAGGACATATTTCGTTAGGCCTATATTTACTAGCAGAACCATTTGACTAATCAAGGATACAAGTTAATTAAGCTATTTGAAGTAATAATTTATTGTTATAAATGAATGCTTCAAAATTACTTTTTCCAACTAAGTCACATACTTAATTACAGTGGAAGCTCTTAAGTTCGACAGAAATCAAGTTCGACATCCTATAGTTCGACTGCTTACTAGGAGAATTAGACACGCCCCTATACGGACACTAATAAATGGGTTTGCCATTTGAATAGGAATTGGTTGTGTCTTGTAGTGATACTTTTATTAAAGGAAAACAGAATATTTTATTGATTAGGACATCGATATTTAATCACTGGTTTTAAATTAATGAACTCTTCTTTTTCTATTTGAGAATTGTGCCGTTGTGAGACGGAACTGTCGAAACCCACTGTGGTACTACTGGGTGTTCAGTTTAAAGTGTGTCATGGTTCGCTGTATGCCGTCATATGGCTAGTCGATGAGCCTAGAGAGTTCAGTCTTCCTACACTTCCGCACAGGTGTATTATCTATGAGTCAGAGAAGTTGCATAGCGAGTACGGAGTTTATTCTGAAGAGTACTTACTGATATGTACGGCAACGCCGGTAGTGGCAGAAATGTGAACTGTTTGAAAACATGTACTGAGGTGGGTTTTTTTTCTTACTGTCAGGATATGGGGAGAGGGTTAAGACGATTTCTTACGTATTTGTTGACATTAACATGGACGGTCAACATGGACACGGAGCATTTGATTTGTGTTGTGGAATGTTGCCGTACGCAACCGATAACAAGTACCCTGCGTACGACTTGGCCGCGCAAAACACAGTTCGAAAGAGGTTATGGTAGCACACAGACCGTACAGGCCGCCATCTGTTGCTACGACGTTCAAGTTATACCGTACACGTTCTCAAGTTCAGATTGAACGTCTTGATTAATAGGCAACTTCTCTGACATAAAAGCTGAAACTCGCTTCAAATCGCTGACTCACAACATTGACGTCATGACACACTTCGAAATGAACACCCAGTAGAAGCGCATACACAAGTCTCGGGGCGGGCAGGAAATGCAAGTACAGTACTGTATTCGTTGATGGATAACCAATAAGGATTTGTATTCATTTCACCTGCCACATACTACCCTTATTGGACTGAAATTTCAATTCTGTTTTGTCGAACTTAGGAGAGTCCACTGTAATTTGGTGAGTCTTCAATTAGAGATGGAACATTTGCTACGATGGACGCGAAGTTGCCTGCGATCAATCATACAATGTAACTGACTGTGAGCTTTGCATTAAGATGCAAGTTTCTCTACAGATTCTAGGAACGGACCCTAGTCACGCAGAGGACATTTTCACCCCTCTTTCTCCCCCTTTGTATTTTTATAGGCTGAACAGCCCGTAATGGTCAATACGAGGAGTTAATATTCACAAAATTAGTTTTATATAATACTTACTTACTGGCCTTCAAGGAACCAGGAGGTTCATTGCCGCCCTCACATAAGCCTGCCATTGGTCCCTCTCCTGAGCAAGATTAATCCAGTCTCTTTCATCATATACCATCTCCCTCAAATCCATTTTAATATTGTCCTCCCACCTACGTCTCGGCCTCCCTAAAGGTCTTTTTCCTTCCGGCCTCCCAACTAACACTCTATATGCATTTCTGGATTCGCCCATACGTGCTACATGCCCTGCCCATCTCAAACGTCTGTATTTAATGTTCCTAATTATGTCAGGTGAATAATACAATGCATGCAGTTCTGTGTTGTGTGACTTTCTCCAATCTCATGTAACTTCATCCCTCTTAGTCCCAAATATTTTTCTAAGCACCTTATTCTCAAACACCCTTAACCTATGTTCCTCTCTTAAAGGGATAGTCTAAGTTTCACAACCATAAAGAACAACTGGTAATATAACTGTTTTATAAATTCTAACTTTCAGATTTTTTGACTGCAGACTGGATGATAAAAGCTTCTCAACCGAATAATAACAGGCATTTCCCATATTTATTCTGTGTTTAATTTCCTCCCGAGTATCATTTAGGCTATATTTATTACTGTTGCTCCCAGGTATTTGAATTTGTCCACCTCTTCAAAAGATACATTTCCAATTAATATATTTCCATTTCGTACAATATTCTCGTCACGAGACATAAACATATACTTTGTCTTTTCGGGATTTACTTCCAAACCTATCTTTTTACTTGCTTCAAGTAAAATTTCCTTTTTGAATCTTGCGTACACTACTTTTAACACTTGAATATAAGTAATTGATAAACTAGCCGACTTACTCTTGTTAATTATGTAAGTATGTGCGGCTTACAGATGTTTCGGTGCTTCATCACACCATGAGTAGGCTCTGAAGATGGTGTGATGAAGCACCGAAACAGCTGTAAGCCGCACAAACTTACATAATTAACACGAGTAAGTTCGCTAGTTAATCAATTACTTAAAATTTCTATGTTTTCCCTAATCGTTTGTGGATTGTATAGTGGTGAATAAAAACGTTTTCGGAGTAATTTTTGTACAATTGGCCTATTTAATTTCTTTTACGTCACAGTTCCAAGTTTTTATGTCATATTTTGGAATTTTTAGTGCATAAGTGAATGCATATTTTTTGGAAGGTTTTAGGTCATAGAAATCCGACCATTAGTAATGATGGTGGTGAAGATGATTGACAATGTTATGTTTTGAATTAAAACTAACAGCAATATCGCTTCTGATGAAAACATGTAGGAGTGCCTTCATCAGCATGCGACAGCGATCCTCTCGGCAGAGACTGGAGTTAATAATCAATACAATCGCCAGTTTTCGCACCGATAATATTGAAACATGCATAAAGCGTAATCTGCAGAGAACCAATAAAATATCACTGATGTCGGCGTACACGAGTCGTGATTTCATTGCCGATATGTGAGGCCACAAGCGATGCAGTCGCTCTGTGTTGGCTGCCGCGGTTGTGCATGTTGCGGTTTCAGAAACCTAATAATCTTCTCTACTGATGATTTTTAACCGTTCGTTCGAGGCAAAATTTACCGGTTCTAAAATCGGTTAATGCTACTGGCATAGTGTTCTAAAAATAAAGAAGAAACGTGATTGTTTTCCACAAAACGCTGTGGCTAGTAAATGAGAACGTTCTGGTAATTGGTAACACTGGTGAAATATGATAATGGCATCAAGTACATTATTACTATTATAATCACAGAGAATCCAATATATTGTCCATTAGGCGGGTATGCTAACCGAAATCTAGCTGTATGATTTTCCCAAGGTGAACTTGCAGTGTAACAGATACACAATATACAGTCAACTGTGGATATAGTGAACCTAAATCGTTGGTTCGGACCCGCATACATTAAAAAGTACATTAATATTTCCGTTTATAGTGAACCCTCGCTTCGGTTATAGTGAACCTTGTATCTTCACAAATTCTTATTTGAAGTCAGACCTTCTTGCATAAAATTGAAAGAATGTGTTAGGAACAACATTCTAAGGCCCGATTGTATAAACCATTTAATCTTAGATCAGAGGTTAAATTGATCCTTGTTTCAGCTCAACTTGGAATTTTGTGTTGTATAAAGTCTAATCTGAAATAATTTGTCTCAAACTAAAGTAACTTTGACGGAAGAAATTTCTCCGATTAAGTTAGATGATCCAAGTTCAGTTATTTCTTTTCTGTTTGAAATACACGAGTGACAGATTGTGCAAATAAAATATCCATTATTATTAATATCAATAAATATGATAGGTACATTTATATATATATATATATATATATATATATATATATATATATATTCTTTCAATTTCTTGCCTTAATACACAAACAATCTTATATTTTATAAGGCTCTATCGTGTTCAGCACTATCAAATAACATAACCTATAATTATATTATGTTTATAACAACCATTAATTATTAATGGATATGATAGGTACATTCATAAATTTTCAATTAACTGTATTGCTAAACGAAAATTGTCGTTTTATAAAGCTTTATTATGTTTAGCAGTATCAAACACCATAACATGATAACAACTCGGAGAACAGTCAACCTTCTTCTTATTGTCCGCCATTATTTACATTGCACAAAAAACCAATGTCTCCAACAGAGTGTACGGAAAGTCGCCAAAAAGTAGTTGTAAAGTCGCTAGATTTCTCATTATCAACAAAGAAAGATTAAATTTTGTCACTATGGGGTGCTAAAAAGGTCACTAAATCCCTATTTAAGCAATATAAAAGTTAAAATAAATTGTTGTTGAAAAAGAGTTAAAATCGCTAGATTGGCAACACTGAACAAACCTGTCCACGCATCACGTATTTCACCTGTTTATGCGATGTTGCCAAATCCTTTTCACGTGAACTTAGATTGCATTTGAACCAAGGTAATTTGATCGCAGAAAAGTTTTATACAATAGAAGAAGTGTCTGAACTCGGTTCACTTTTCGATCTTCGATCAAAGTTGATCTTTAGTCAGGGAGTTTTATACAATTGGGCCTAAGGGTGCTATTCATAGACATTTCGCTAGCCCGCGCTACGAGCGTGCTAAACTAGCCCCGGCTATCGACTGATTACTTGTACAGGATCCATATCATATCATATAACGTCAACACTGGTTCATGAATACGAAAAACGTTAATTCGCTGATCATCCACCGGAAGCCCGCGCTAAGAATGTCTATGAATATGGCCCTAAGTTTCTTACTCCTTCAGTCAAAGGGCAAAGGTAGGATTAGTGATTCCTAGACAATGAGCTGTACTGTAAATTCAGGCTACGTGTGACTACTCATTCGAAGAGTTGCCATTCTGTTCTCAGCCACACTACTCTATTGTTATTTCGAATCCTCCACCGTCATAGGGTTACCTTTTGTTCTCAGGAACATTTCCATTATGACGGACAACATCGAAACAACGAAAAATGAAATTGTATTCTTTTATTAAAAGGGGACGGACATTATGTCCAGAGCATAAATGAAGGTAAGATTCCGATGGCTTTCAAACCCCATCAACCCCCTCCCAGTTTCCATTAAGTGATCCGGGAAATTCCAAGGCTGAGTACGCAGTCACACCATAACAGCGTTTGTCATTTCTGCTTGATCAGTCTGTTTCTAATATTCGAACAGTGAATGTACTGTATAAAATGTCAAAGAATGAAGTGTTTTCTTCGAACGATAAGGCGAATATTATAAATGACATTGAACGTGGGCTTTCGCAAGCGGACGTGGGTCGACAGCATAGTTTAAGTAAATCAACTGTGAGTAACAGTATACAGTGTAATCCATTCCACAAAAATGAAATATTTTAATTACTACATACTATTTTATTTTCTTGTTCACAATTTCATTCATTTCTGTCATTTAAGGTTCGGAGACAGACACTTCGGATTTAATGAACCTCGGATATAGTGAACGAAATATGCAAGTCCGCAGAGGTTCACTATATCCGGAGTTGACTGTACACAGTACATTCATGTACATTAATGGTCAGAAGATGTAAAAAACAAATTTTCTTTGTTCTGCACTTAATGAATTTTAGAATCTTTCTAATGAACTGTACGAAGAGTAACAAAATATTCTGCAAAACGGTCTCTGATAGATTTGAAAGACTTATACTCGCATCTTCGCAATCATCGGAACTTATCACTGTAAGAGACAACAGGCTTTAATAATGTATATTGCCTAATCAAGTTTTACATTCAGCGGACGATGAAAAATGCGTCACTTGTTACTCAGAATCTCAAACGAACACTCAAATCGTCGGGCCATAGTAAGTCTGTAATTATCTTTATTTTTTGTGTAGTCCAGAGACCGGAACTTGGCAGAATGCTTTTGTTAAATGTGTTAAATCAATCTTCATTTTGAAAGTAAATCTGTACGAATTATACCTTTGTGATTGAAACAGTTTTATGTTGCCCTTTTCTGCCTTTCTTTAATATAAATGCCTAATTTACTAAGTAAATGCTTTTTTGCCTTTATTTGGTTATATTAATTAATTTATTATTAAAAATTGCGTACAGGTATATTTTAATTTATTTCTATAACCGCTACAATGAAAGTGACTTCACCGAATGTATATTATTGTCTTTCAGTCAGTTCATATTCTCTTCGCGACAATGAGTGCTGCCGTGCAAAAATGTGTAACAGTAAGCGTTTTAATTATCGCTTATGTTTATTTGACAAGGCAACAATGAGTGCGGGCCTAATGTTATTTTTAACGGTTATTTTTCTTTCAGTTTTCATTGCGACGTTGTTGTAGCTAGCTAAATATTTCATATCACAACATATCAGTACAACCAAACAAAAAAATGCACTTTCCAAGGCTACTGGGAAGAAGATTTCTTTGGTTCCAACAGTAATTGCAACATCGAGTCGAAAATCTCAATTTGTATTCGACTTATGTAAAGGTTTTCTTGCTGCCGAAATCCCTTTGTGGAAAGTGCAAGGTTCTGGGTCTAGTGCAAGGTTTTTGTAATTGCCTTTTATTGCGTATTTTAGCTATTTATAATGCCTTTTTGCCTGCCTATTTTAGTATTTATGATGCCTTTTTGCCTGCCTATTTTAATGATTCATAATGCCTAAACTTCCGATCTCTGATTATTACTATTATAATAACAGAGAATCCAATACAGTGTTCATTAGGCGGGTATGCTAACCGAAATCTAGCTATATGATTTTCCTAAGGTGATCTTACAGTGTAATAGATATACAATATATACAGTACATTCATGTACATTAATGGTCGGAAGATGTAAAAAAAAACAAGTTCTCTTCGTTCTGTACTTAATAAATTTAAGTATCTTGCTAAAGAACTGTACGAACAGTAACAGAATATTGAGAAAAACGGTCTCTGATAGATTTGAAAGACTTGTACTCACATCTTCGCAATTTTCGAAACTTATCACTGTAAGTGGCAACAGGCTTTAATAATGTATATTGCCTAATCAAGTTTTACATTCTGCGGACGATGAAAAATGCGTCACTTGTTACTTAGAATCTCAAACGAACAATCAAATCGTCGGGCCATAGTAAGTCTGTAATTACCTGTATTTTCTTTGTGTAGTCCAATCAGTTCATCGAATGTTTTGATAGACATAATATGAAAATAATTAAAAACTTGTTTTCATCTTTACATAAACCTGCATAAAGAGCTCTGTAAAAGCGCCTTTTAATAATCGATGAGTAACTATAGAATGTATCCATAATCCTGTTCTTTGTTACGTTTTTTGATCCACTGGGAGATAAAATAAGCAATTACCACTTTGATTTGTAGCAAAGCCAGTGCAATGGATTGTTGGAGAATATAAACACGCCGTAGCCTATTCCCCAACCACACGGAGAGGTGAAGAGTACGTGACCTTGAATGACTGTTTACTTTCTCCTACAATCCATTGCAATGAATACATTTATTTGGAACAACTGACACGAACTGACATCCGCTTTGCTGTGTAAGGACGATCAATCGGGCCTAAGGTTCGCTGCGTACGCAGGTTTCGTGCAGGAAACCCCCCCTCGACCGTAGGCCAGCCCCCTCCGTGCGTCGCCAGCCGGCGTTCGAGAAATAATGTGGAATGATGACGAAATGGACAAATGTTGACGGAATGCTATAGATGGGTAATATGGGGAAATGGGAGAACTCTAAGAAATAACTCAACAGCGAGCTTGTCCGCTACAAGTGTAACTTGTAACTTTTCAATGAAAAGTCTGACCGGGATTCGAACCCGGACTGCGTGCGTGATTGGCTGGAGACCTGACCATTCAGCCATAGAAGGGGAGAAGTAAGATGTTTCTTTGTGTTCAGTGTGGGATGGGGGAAAGTTAAACGTTATGTTTAACGACGCTCGCAACTGCAGAGGTTATATCAGCGTCGCCGGATGTGCCGGAATTTTGTCCCGAAGGAGTTCTTTTACGTGCCAGTAAATATACTGACATGAGCCTGTCGCATTTAAGCAACCTTGGTCATAGAAGGCCAGCGCTATACCAACTCGCCAACCAGGTCGACCGTTGACGAGACGGGAGAGGGGGCTTACACCTCAGACCGTTTGAGTGGGGGAATGTGGGGGGGGTTGTTAGCGTGGAATGGTACACTGATTTGGAAGAATGGCGGGACTGGTCGACGGAGTGTTAGCGGTTAGGCCGGTTCGGCTTAGGTGCGGTCGGCGGGCTTGCAACTCATCCCAGGAGCGCACAATAGACCTCAGGTCGCGGTGCACAGGGATGTTCTCCTCTCGACATCAGAGAGAGAGAGAGAGAGAGAGAGAGAAAAGGAAGAAAATAGACTAAAATAGAGTGTATCTTTAGGTAAGTTGGAAGATATGGTGAGATATAGATGATAGTAGAAATATATTAGGATACTAGCCGTACCCGTGCGCTTCGCTGCACCTGTTAGAAATAAATATAAAGTAATTACATAATTAAAATAGGACGTTTGATCCAGGGAACAACTTTTACAACAGCGCAAGATAATCTGCTTCGCTTATTACCCAATTTTTTTTGCATTGCATTTATTGCATATATATCTTATGTATTTTAACACGATTCAATTGAGCATAGTTAAAATTTGAATTATAAAATAATGGATTGCTAAGGTAACATACTATTACTGCATACTAAATCAGTACACTCTCGTTGTTCGTTAATTCTCTGAGATTAAAATGAGTGTACATAAATATTATTTTAAGAAATACAGAAAACGAATGTACAAAATAACCTATCAAATTTTCTGTGCATAAGAAGCTATTTTAATCTTACCTGTCCTCGATTTACTCAGACGTTACTGTAATAACATTATAGCATTATGTCCATCTAGAGAAACTACACTTTCCAATGGTGAAATAATAATTAATTATACAAATCGGTTAATTTAGCTTCTGATATTACTTCATACAAACACAGAAACATTCTCTGTAGGCTATGTTTAATAGTTTTCGATTGTTGATGCCCAAGGCCCCTGTTTCGATTGTTGTTGTCCAAGGCCCCTTATAGACGAAGTTCTTAATTCATTGCACCGTCTTAGATGGCGTTATTTTAATTTTAAAACTCATTTATCTCATTAAATATCAGTCCTATCAAAATTTTGTAAAGGATAAAACTTATCGGAAATCATGTTTAAAGAAACTTTTGTTATGTAACATTTTTCATAAAAATCAATAATAAGCGAGATAATTCGATTTATTTAATTCATGCCCCCTTATAACCCCCCTTTTAAATGAAGTATTTTGAATGCCATTTAGCCTAAAATCTAAGTTACAACGAACTTAATTTATGTTCCAATTTTCATATAAATCGGTTCAGCCATTATCGCGTGAAAAGGTAACAAACATACAGACAGACATACAAACAAAAATTTGAAAAATGCGATTTTCGGTTTCAGGGTGGTTAATTATTTATGTTAGGACCAATTATTTTTGGAAAATCGAAAATTACCAGAAAAATTTCGGCTACAGATTTATTATTAGTACAGATGTGATTGAATGTAATCGAGGGTAGTGGTGGACCGTATGCAGAAATGTGAGGGAAACCATTACCTGAAAGCCGTATGATGGTAATAAATATGAATATGTATTTGAATTTTACTTCCATTCCGTATAACCAACGAAATATTCTGAATTAGCTACTAATTCGCAGTTGAAAGCTTATAATTAGAGACGAGAATTCCATGCAAATGCATGTTTTTATAGGAACATAGGACATAGCTCAAACTAGTACTTATCCATTTCATTAATTTCTGATTCCAAATATGTGTACTTTCTCCGTGCATATTTGCATGTTTTGGCTTTTTTGAGGATAAAACCATGCAAAATGCATATTTAAGCAATTTTTTAAATTTAACCACACATATAATGTACATTATATTTAGTTTAAATGCATGTTTTAATGGTTTTGAGTGGACACCTCAGTTTCTCGATTTTTATGACCCTCATTTTGGCTACAGGAATCAGGATTGAAGAAGGAAAAGAAAAAACAACTAAGTAACAGAAAAAGGTTCATTCAAGTTTGCACCCATAACGTCTTGTGATGTAAAGGGGTTATTTTCTGCCTACAAAAACGTATTGACTGACAAGTGCAGGAACCTCATATAAATCAATTTAGAAATGCTGTTAGTTGTTAATTGGGCAAAAAAAGTGAAGTGAAGTGAAATAAGAAATTTGGAACAAAAATGCATGTTTTAATGTATTTTTCGCTTGATCGTGCATGTTTCATAGTTGGGTGGTGTATGAATACATGCATATTTTGGGATTTTATAGTGCATGAAATTCTCGTTTAACCGAACACTGAAAACATAACTGCAAAATTAATTGCTCTAATTTGTGGGTTAGCAGTACAGCGGTACAGCAGTTACTGCTCTGTTCATCATGTGAACCCAAAGGCTCGAAATTCCCTGCGCTTGGAAGACGGTGCGGAATCTTAAACGAAAGAATTTCTACATGCTTCTCCAATGCTGAAGTCGTGCTTTTTTATTCACGGAGCTAGTGAATAAATTCTCGTTAACAAGTACTTCGTGCAAAAAATGCAATTACGTTTTTGTGTGTACAAGGAGATATATCATGTGACGGGTAACTGTTTCTGTGTTTTGTTATGTACAACAGTTCTCTTGTCCGCTTCGACATCCTTCCCCGCACTCTCAAAGCATGCTGATTGCGCGCCCACCTAAAATTCTGTTGTGTGCTGCCCGCTGCCAGAGAGAGAGAGGAAAGGGAACTACAATACTTCGATTTGTCCGCAGTGCTCGAGTGCCTCTCATTTCGTCCATTCAATCACTCCACCATTTTGCGTGGCGAGCACTGAGAACACCAATTAAATTCTGAAACACTGATTGAGTGTATAATTACATTTCCTTTTCCTGATATTTCCCTGTTAATTTCAATTTTCATTATCAGTGATGATAATATTTATAGATTAAGCTACAATTTGCCCCAGGGAATTCGTACCAGTACTTTTTGTACCATGTATTTCGTACCAAGTACAATTTGTACCGTGACAAATTTCGTACAGACTGTTCGTCCCGGACAGTTTTACCGCTAAAATATTTGTCCAAGGAATAAATCATATGACTAGAGCCCGTATGTTAGGCAAAGTGCCTTTTTAAAACTAAGTGTATGTATGAAAGGCCTATTAGAGATAAACACGTTTCCACACATTTGGGAACGATAGGCCCAATTTTTATTTTGCCTTTTTTTCCTATTTTAGCTCCCGTTGCCTATTTTAAGGTTAAACGCCTTTTTCAGCCTTTCTACATCGTTATTGTACATTTTCTATATTTTTAATGCATTTAAAATAAACTGAACATAAATCATATCAAAAAACAAAAAAGAACGGTTTACAAATTAAAAATATATATTCACCTCTCACAAATATTTGCTGAGAATCTTATTCTCCAGCAATGCATATGTTTCCAAGAAGTCGTAAACTTTTCTCCCTTACCGATTCCATCTTTTATGTCACTTAACAAAGATGTTTGAACAGTATAATCCTCAGTGCTCAGGTCACTTCGGGGTTTACCAGCAAAAGAAAGGGGATGAGGGAAGTATTAAAAGCAAGTCTCCAGGTCCCGTTACTGTTGTCGCTTGCACGCACAAGTCACGCGTACTTTGAAGTCTCTAATCCCTTCTCACACCCCTCTTTTTGAGACAATACACAGTCGGTTTTTCCCGATCTCTGAAAGAAAGTAGAGACAGTTCTTCTGAAATAAGTTTTTTTTTAGAATTTGCTCCAGTCACTTCGGTAGAAGTAGAAATATCTTTTTCCATAATGAAAAACATTCTCTCTGACAGGCGGCTCACTATGACAGTTGACAACTTAAAAAGCATCTTATTGTGACATGTAACCAAGGAAAGTTGGTACTGTATGGGATAGTTTATTAAGCATTTGTCTATTTTTTTTGTCTGTTTCCATGAATAATAAATGCCTATTTCACTGCCTATTTTTAATATTTTTAATGTCTATATGCCTGCGTATTTTAACCTAGATAAATGCCTAAATATCCGGGCTCTAGTCATGACCATCTTTGTCAACTTTAAATCGGTCAGGTATATCCATGAGGTCTGCTATTGTTCTAGCATTTGGAGGCAGTATTTTAAGCCTTTCTCTTTGTACAGTACGTCTTAATGAATCAGTTTTCGGAATTTTCAGTTAAGTTTCGCAGTTTGTTTCTCCTACTTGCCGCTTATTATACAACTAGTAGATTCATTGGACTATATTGCAACTTCTTTAATACGTGACTCCACTTCCAAAGCCTTGTCTCTGCTCCAATCAGGTCCATGGTAGTGGTCACTCTCTTTAATGACCCCATGAGTTCCACTTGCTATATGCATTCGCGATACGCATTCTCCTCTTTTCTCACAATGTATCTCCATTCGATATTTCTTCCACTTTTCCTGTTCTTTATATAAAGGTACCCTTACAGTATACTGTATATAAATTTTGGTTTCCCCTTCTCTGATAACGTTAACCTTGGATGGTTCATAATTTATACCAGTAGTCGTCAGCACTCGCTGAAATGTGCAAAGGGTAAGCGGTGCCGTCCCGTCGTGCACCAGGAAGAGATAGAGAGCATACCCGCTAGCAGCTACGGGTAAGAGATTCTAGCCCCAGGGTGCTCTGTGCTGACTACCGTTGATTTATACACTTCACATTGTAGAATACTTTTCAAGTTTCTATGTCTTATTCACTTTAAAGTCCTCTCGTTTTCATAGAAACTTAGCATTCTTTGATGCACTGTTGTGGTACATACTGTCCGGTACGAATTAAAATGAAAGCAATTGACCGGCACATACTTGTAAATTATACTAATCGTCACAGATACGAATTGTCTTCCGGGACGATTTGTCGTAGTGACAAATTACTACGACTGCGATGCTATTTTACTTTGACTACGAACCTGGGTTACTGCGACAATGTTGACTATTAATACGACTCAGGGTTACTACGACCACGACGCTGTTTACTGTGAATACCACGCAGGGTTACTACGACTACGATGCTATTTACTATGACTACGAAGCTGGATTACTACGACTACGACGATGTTTACTATTAATACGACTCAGTGTTACTACGACCACGACGTTGTTTACTCTGAATACGACGCAGGGTTACTACGATTACGATGCTATTTTACTAGGACTACGAAGCTGGGTTACTACGACTACGACGGTGTTTACTATTAATATGACTCAGTTGTTATTACGACCACGACGCTGTTTACTCTGAATACGACGCAGGGTTACTACGATTACGATGCTATTTTACTAGGACTACGAAGCTGGATTACTACGACTACGACGATGTTTACTATTAATACGACTCAGTGTTACTACGACCACGACGTTGTTTACTCTGAATACGACGCAGGGTTACTACGATTACGATGCTATTTTACTAGGACTACGAAGCTGGGTTACTACGACTACGACGGTGTTTACTATTAATACGACTCAGGGTTATTACGACCACGACGTTGTTTACTCTGAATACGACGCAGGGTTACTACGATTACGATGCTATTTTACTAGGACTACGAAGCTGGGTTACTACGACTACGACGGTGTTTACTATTAATACGACTCAGGGTTATTACGACCACGACGCTGTTTACTCTGAATACGACGCAGGGTTACTACGATTACGATGCTATTTTACTAGGACTACGAAGCTGGGTTACTACGACAGTGTTTACTATTAATACGACTCCGTGTTACTACGCTGTTTACTCTGAATACGATGCAGGGTTACTATGACTACGAAGCTCGGTTATTAAGATTACGATGACTCGGTGACTACGATGATGACGATTATAATAATAATGACAACGCCGTTGATGTTGACTATTGCGATGACAACTGCGATTAAGGCTATGTTGTAAGATGTGAATAAATATTCCACTCTTCAATAAAAATAGAAGTGTGTAGGGATGAGCGAATTGTGAATATGAGATTCTGACGAGTTTGCAAATTATATATCAGTCTCGCTTGGCCGGTTTATAAACGCGGGTAACCGACTCTTTGGGGCTCCTCCTACGAGAATTCGGAACCGTTCGCTCTGGACTACTAGCCCGATTCCATCTGCAAATGTTGCTGCTGTTTCAGGTCATGCATACCGATGGTGCAAGTTATCACTCTCTCGCCTTTCATCTTCTTCCTCACAAGTATGAATAATCAATTAGCTAGGCAGCGGAGTTTTCCACGCATAATGTAAAGTTCAAACATTTCAACATTATTTAATGGTTTGCAGCAAGTTTCGCTTCACATTTTTCCATGAGTCAACAACTTTGTGTTTAACGAGTTGCAGCATTATTAGCGAAAGTAAAATTTTTTTTATAATAAGCGCGTAATAGAGGAAGGATAACGGCATGATTAAAAACTTTTCATGTAGCAATAATTTGCCTCTTAATCATAGCATGATAACTTCGTATTAGAAATATTTGACTTTGTCTCCTGCTACGGTTTTCCGGGGGGGGGGGAAACTTAAAGTGCAGAGCATATCAAAAGTCCGGTGACACTTTCAATATTTTATTACACAAAAACTACTAATGATAGCACTTTCAAACACACGTCAGTTTAAAGTCAACCTCTCAAAGTTTGTTTTACACCTTACAGAGATTCAATGTGTGAACCACGAGTGACTCGGCAGATGTCCAAACGATAATCAAACTCTTCCCATATCCTTTTCAACATATCCTCTGTGACCGTGGCGGCAGCTTCTCGAATTCTGGTTTTTAGTTCCTCTAAATCACATGGCAAAGGTCCTTTAGTTACCCCCATAGAAGAAAGTCACATGCAGTCATATCGGGTGACCTTGGTGGCCATGTCATGAAACATCTGTCCCTTACTCCAGCATGTTCTATCCAACGATCAGACATCTCCGTATTCAGGTAAGCACGAACTGCATTGTGGAAATGTGGCAGTTCTACAATGCAGTTCGTGCTTACCTGAATACGGAGATGTCTGATCGTTGGATAGGACATGCTGGAGTAAGGGACAGATGTTTCATGACATAGCCTCCAAGGTCACCCGATATGACTGCATGTGCCTTTTTTCTATGAGGGTAACTAAAGGACCGTGTGTTTGTACCGCCTTTGCCATGTGATTTAGAGGAACTAAAAACCAGAATTCGAGAAGCTGCCGCCACGGTCACAGAGGATATGTTGAAAGGGTATGGGAAGATTTTGATTATCGTTTGGACATCTGCCGAGTCACTCGTGGTTCACACATTGAATCTCTGTAAGGTGTAAAACGAACTTTGAGAGTTTGACTTTAAACTGACGTGTGTTTGAAAGTGCTATCATTAGAAGTTTTTGTGTAATAGAATATTGAAAGTGTCACCGGACTTTTGATATGCCCTGTATAAAAAATCGCTGCCATGAAAGTTTACTTTATTCGTAAAATTATCATCTTAGAATTATGTCATCGATTTTTTTATTAACAATTATTTTTGGTGTGTGCAAAAATTCCATTCATAACTCCGTGTTTCGTAATATGCAAAAGATTTCTATATTTGAGGAGATGAATTCCAAAGTGTACTGTCATTTTTTTTTAATATTTTAACTGATTGTAACTTCAAAATAAATTATTGCTTCACCTTCTACCAAAGGGATATAAACGAATATTGCATAATCTACAGTATAAAGGATTCATTTATAGAATGTGTCGATGAATGTTCTCATCTTCCCACTTGTTTTCGTATTTTGTCTTAAATTGTGACCTTCATTCATGCCAGTCTCTTGGCCAAATTAATGCTTCTTATAATAATTATTAATCCAGATATAGAGAAATATTAAGGACCCGATCTAAAGGTAACATATTATGGTTATACATATGCAGAATTTGCATTATGAAACTCCAACAAATGAGCCGTTCAGAGCAAAAGTGGTGTTAGTCAAAATTTGGTAATGAGGTTTAAAGTAAAAGTCTGCAAAATACAGCGCAAAGTAGCAATTAATATGTCCTTCTTGCTGTCCACTGACTACTGAATATAAATTGCTACTTTGCGCTGTATTTTACAGAATGTTTACTTTGATCCTCATTACACATTCTTGACTTACACCACTTTTGCTCTAAACGGCTCTTGCAACAGTACTTATGCAGCCCGCGAACTCAAGTCGCGCAGCTTGGTGAATCATTTATTTATTCTTCAACGGCTGAGAGTAGCATTCTGATTTTTTAAGGGTGGTTAAAATAATTTCAAGGTATTCAAGGATTTCTTTCTGTAATTTTAAAGTAAGCCCCTGCTATTAAAACATATTTTTATATATTGAGATGTTTTTTAAAACAAAGTTAACAAACTTATATTTTTATATTATTATGCGAAGAACAAAGTATGTACTGTCATCTTCAAATTGAGACAAAGAGCAAATCTCTGTGGTGATTATTAGTGGAGATAATCACGTTTAACAATAATGATGCCCGACCTATTCCAGAATCTTTGATAACACATATCTACTACAATAATCGATGTAGACAACAATAATAAAACACGTATTTATTTTTTCAATCCATAGAATATGTAAAATTTGTTTTATCTAAATCAGAGACATAAAAGCCAATTAGAGGTTAAATTTGTGCGATTTGACGTGGAATGACTCATGACAAAGTGACAACGTTGAAGCTTGAATAATTTCAAGAGAAAAATTGTTTCGGGACCGGGTATCGATCCCGGGGTCTTTGGCTGAGCGCAGCAACGCTCTAACGACTGAGCTACCCAGGAACTTCACCCGACACCGTCTCAATTTTTTCCCCTTTATATCCACATACCTCGAGTGGGCTGACAAGACGCCAGGAACCCTCATCGAGTGTATTCAAACTCTGTGTGACTTGAAATTGTGATTTTCTGTTAACGTAACTACAGTAACGTAGACTATATATTATGCAAATCTAGCTTTCAGGTAAAGCTCTCTGTGAAGCAGACTTCAATAATTTCAAGGGAAAAATTGTTCCGGGGCTGGGTGAAGTTCCTGGGTAGTTCATTCGGTAGAGCGTTGGTGCGCTCAGCGAAAGGTCCCGGGTTCGATGCCCTGCTCCGGAACAATTTTTCCTTGAAATTATTCAAGTCTGCTTCACAGGGAGCTTTACCTATAAGATATACAGGGACATCATTTTATTTTTACTAACATTTTTAATATTAACCTGGCTATACCTTTAGAGAACCGCAAACACCGTTTGCTACCCCCTTCCACGACTGGAGTTCTACGATACTGGCGTAAAACACAAAAAATCACTTTACTAGGTATAGGAGGGAAGAAAAGTAGTTCATCCATTTACGTAAACCAGGAAATATCGCGATTTTGAGTTCGATAACTTTCATTAGGTTTTTGTTTAATCAAAACACAGTACAGTAACTTATTAACAATAAGTGTTTTTGCTCACTAACTGAGTTATCCATGCAGACGTATTCATTATGTAGTGTATATTATACAGTCTACAGCACATTAGCATACAATATAGAGAATGAAGTTAAATTGAAAAATAATCATAATATGGATATTTAAACACAATTTTTGAAAATGGTGGCCGTTCATTTCGACACAGGCTTCAGTTCTTTTGTGTATATTATCGCACTGTAGACTATTGCATCGAATTCCAATTGCCAGTTTCGTCCTTCGTACTAGTACTGTAACTCATGTTGAAATAATTCTGTACCTACTCTATAAA
Organism: Periplaneta americana; assembly: GCF_040183065.1. Taxonomy (NCBI): domain Eukaryota; kingdom Metazoa; phylum Arthropoda; class Insecta; order Blattodea; family Blattidae; genus Periplaneta; species Periplaneta americana. The sequence goes on along the minus strand of NC_091127.1, from coordinate 149,713,435 downwards.
AGAGTACCTTACGTACTGTAAATTCAATCTTCACTTCTGCCCGACCCGCACAGATAAAATTACTCAGACATGCTATCTACTGTCCGTAGAAAGGGGGGAAATCACGTGACAGTTAATTACTTAACGAGGCTCTTTTATTTAAGTTATTTTAAACAGTCATATAATATTACGTAAACTTCCAATTCCTAACAGAAAGTAATGTTTTCAGAAAAGACCTAAGACAGCCCAGCTTTTACAGAGGGGCGAGCAGAAGCAGGTGGGGGAAATCGGTATGCGACGTAGGCAAATGAACAGTACCTGTGCGAAAATATGATTCAATATTGAAAGCTCTTTCGTCACTGGAGAACGCGAACATACTTCTGGAACGTATTATACTCACTAACTCAGTGCTGTTTACTATATGCGGCCTTGATTCTGTGTGGAGGTCAATTGGAACTTCATTAGTAGAAGGGGTGGGAGTGAAGTACATTAAAAACTTAGGTACAATAAAAATTGAAGTAAAAATAAAATGATGTCCCTGTATTTGCATAACGTTGAAGGTAATCAGACGACTAAGGCAATGATAATGGGACGCAATAATGATTATGAGACGACGATGGTATTGGTGGTGATGATGATGATGACGACGACGACGACGACGACGACGTTGGTGGTGGTGAAATAAGAATATCTGCTTTTGGAAATAGTTCAGCAGGACAAAATGAGGAATATATCATATGAGAACATTTCGATCATGCAAAATCTTGCGTACTCGAAGACAAGGACACAGACGATGGTTGCATTCAGTAAATTGTTCATTTATTTCTCTTGAAGTGAAGAGTGTCATTGTTGAGCAGTCAAGCGTTAAGCAGCCGCTCGGGCGCGACGCCATTAAATTGGTTTGAGTCCTGGTTCATTGGTTCTCCGAGTAACGACCTCTCTTTTCTCATTTTGTTTGGATATGTAAAACCGTGGATGCGGGTCTGCCATAGAATGCCAAGTCTGTGAAGTCTCCAGGAAGACGTCGCAGCATCTCAGACACTCGTACTTGCTGGAGGCCAATGCCCACTAGTGTAAGGGCGAACTTAGTGTTCAGTCCTTACCACTCTTCCACCCCGCAGCTTCAGGGATTCGGATACCCCACCGGCAATGTAACTTCCTTAAAAGGGAGTCAGTATAGTAATATTTCCCACTTTGGTACAAGTGCTAGCGCGCTGGTTTTTTTCCAGGCAGTCCGGGTTCGAACCCCAGCAAACTCGTGATGGAATTTGTGGTGGAAAAAACACACATTTTAGGTTTTCTCGGAGTACTCCAGTTTCCCTCTAACAGTGCACCAAGACTTTTACCTCCCCCTCACTTCATCTATCATGTGCAATAATAAAATTAGGTTTTGGAGATAATACAACATTCCGATGTTGATTTAGGAAGGTCTTGGGGCTCCGTGCCCCTGGGGCTTATCGAAGTACTCATATGCGGACGGGACCTGGCTCTATCAGGGACTGAGACAGGATGGCCCACCTGTCAGCGTCGGAAGATCGTTAATAAAGTACTTACATTATTAATACGTGGAAATGTTATAACTGAAGCTCCTAGTATTGTGGAACTAATCAATTAGAATTGGTGCTACTATGAAGAAAATTATAATAAAAGCATGTGCAGGGCTTGGGACTCCGGGCTTCTGGAGTTTTTAGAGAGTTCGCTATTATCCGAGGTTTCGCACATCCGCGATATATTTCGGAATAGTGGGGAAATACTGTATAATAATTCATTGGGTCTATCAAATGCACATGGCCATTAGTAATAGAAAGAAAGGAATTAAACTTGTTTAATGTTCACCAGAGTTGTTAACACACTTCTCTTACTGCGACATCCTCTAACCTCTAACATCTAATGTTGAACGTCATTTTGTAGAACTTTGTCCGATGGAAATGTGGTTCTCTTCAGAGTTTCCTTCATATCTACAAAAATCTGGAAATCGCATGGAGATAACTATTTTATGTAAAGAATTGCTGCAGTGTTTCGCCAGCGAAAATTATTCAAAGTGCCATGATTTTCATTCCCATGCCTTCCCAAGGTAATCTTGTCCATGCTGTCTCGATGGTTTCCGTTGCCATAGTTACCGTTGCCATGGTACGGTTCCATTGGTAACCGTTGCCGCGGTAACCGCTTAATCGTTACCATGGTAAATGTTGCCATGTTTAACATTGCAATGGCTTTCGTTGCTATGGATTCATCTATTGTCATGGTATCCGATTATTTGTTTACCGTTGTTTGCGTTGTTATATTTACTATTGCAATTGTTACCGTTGCCATTGCAAACGTTGTCTTGTTTCCATTAGCGGGATTATCGTTGCCATAGTTACCGTTACCATGGTTGCTAACTGTTGCCGTGGTTAGTAACGGTTGCCATGGATACCGTTGCCATGCTTACTGTTGCCATGATTACCGTCGCCATAATTACCGTTGCTATGGTCATCATTGACATGGTTATCGTTGCCATGGTAACCGTTGCCAAGATTACCGTTGCCGTGGTTGCTAAGTTACCGTTGCCATGGTTACCGATGCCATAGTTACCGTTACCATGGTAACCGTTGCCATAGTTACCGTTGCCATAGTTACCGTTGCCATAATTACCGTTTCCATAGTTACCGTTGCCATAGTTACCGTTGCCATGGTTACCATTGCCGTGTTAACTCTTTGCATGATTACTGTTGTCCAGTTGCAATGGTAACCTTCTCCGCTGGTATTATGTTAAATATTGCCATGGCTAAGAGTTGCCATAGTTAACATTGACAATGCCTGTGTTGCTATGGTATTCTTTGGCATTCCATGCATTGCGATGGTAGGCCTATCCGTTTCTTTGATTACCATTATCATGGAGCACATTTCCATTGTTACCGTTATCATGGTAACTGTTGTCATGATTGCCATTGCCCAGTTGCAATGGTAACCTTCTCCATGGAACCGTTGCTATAGTAAACGTTATAATGTGAACTATTGCCATGGTTACCTTTGCCATGTTACAAACGTTGTCTTGTTTACCGTAACGGGGAGTAATCGTTGTTATGGAACCATTTTTATGGTAAGTGTTGTCATGGTTACCGTTGCCGTGGTACCCTTTGCCATAGTAACCATTGCCATAGTGACCGTTGCTATAGTAACCGTTGCCATAGTTACCGTTGCCATGGTTACTATTGTCATGGTTACCATTGACATGCCGGGTTATGCGTTGTTATAGCAACCGTTACTATAGTAACGTTGTCATGAACATCATTGCCATAATTACCTTTGCATGATATCCGCTGCCAAGGTATCCGTTTGTATGGTACGGTAAACATGGTAATGGCAAACATGGCAAAGGTAATGACAACGGTAACGTTGGTAGTGGTAATATTTGCAAGAGTTACCTTCGCAACGGCAATCATTGTATGTTATGTGTATTGTACAAAACTGATAGCAACCAACTCACCAAAATACTCGTATATTTGAAGACCAAACCAATTCTCCCCTCTTTAGCAGCTAAATGACCTCGGCATAGAAGCCCTCATTACTGCAAACGATTTCCAGAACACAATCTAATCTAATCTAATCTAATCTAATCTAATCTAATCTAATCTAATCTAATTAATCCGCCTCGACCAGGACAGGCGCTCAGAGAAAGAATTTTGTGACATTTTAAGATTAGAGAATTCATAATTCTCACGATTAAAATATAATTTCTGCAATAACTTTCTTTTTATGGAAATCCACGTACGACATATCATTTGTAATTACATATGCATTAGAAACAAGTACCGATACAACTCAAACAAGACGGATGATGAACACAATTGATATACAAATATTAAGAAATATAGGTGGCAAAACATTATATGACAGTATCAGAAATGAACAGATAAGAGAGATGTGTAGAGTAGCAGAATGGGTGGACAGAAGGAGAATAGGATGGAATCAGCACGTGGATAGAATGGCAACGGAGAGAACCGTTAGGAATGCAAGAGATAAGGATTCAACTGGAAGAAGACGTACAGGAAGACCAAAAAGAAGATGGAAAGACTTTATTCATGAATAAAACATGCGGTAACACCTAAATGAAAGAGAAGAAGAGGTAGTAAATGATTTGAATGATGTTTATAATTTAAACAAGTTCAGAAATAAACAGAATTGTTGCGTTATGCATAAAATGCGTTATGAAAAATTATGTCATCTTCGTTACATATATATCAGAGGTCTGCATCGGACGTTTTCGCTCGAGCGCCAAGTAGTTCATAGCATAATCCGATAGGTAGCGCACATGCATGATGGGTAAAATTGTCACGAGCGATAAATCCTCGAACGGTATAAGCCGAGCGTTAGACATTCGTTCTTGTTACAGTGATGAACTGTGTAGTAACATCATACATGTTTATCATTTCAAAACTTTGCAGTGTTTAACTAACCTCTCCATAGTACAACTACAAAACTTGCTTTAAAATGTAATATAAATGTTGTAGGTAAATGTTTTTTTTATTCCACACAGGAGTGATTTTGTTTTTGCCACATCTGATAGATGTTATTGGATGTAAATGTAATTATTATAAACGGAGAACACAATCACGATAATGCAAGAACTGTATCAAGTTTTCTAGTAATAATAATAATAATAATAATAATAATAATCTCTAATAATTAGTGTATCAATCTTTGCGTCTGTAACAGTTGTGCAGCATGATTTTGTCGTTTTATTATATTTTCTGTGACGTTATCTCTGTAGTAATATTGTTATTAATCTAGGCTACTGGTATATCAATAATATTTTGTAAAACGTTTGTACATTGTCGCAGGATATAGGCGGAACACTATGTATGGACCTATCGTATTATATATGTGGTAAATCAAATATTGAATAATTATTAATTAGAAATAATAACTGTATATCGAAGTTTTTCATACTATTTTATTTATAACTTCATGTTCCTGTTTTTGATACGTTCTATTGACTGTTCCATTAAACGTCTGTCATAAACGCAGAAAATAAAGGCTTATTTTTACCGTGTGAGCAAAACATATGTGTATCTTATCTGTCGCCTTCCATACAAGATAAGACATGTCGGTGAGTTGACCTTGTGCTGTGCTTCTCTTTATTACGAGCGTATAACGACCGATCGTATCTCACTCGAGGGTGCGACACTCGACCGAGTTCAAGCGGGCGATTTAACTCCAATGTAGCACTCTGATATACATCGACTGCTTGCTTACGTCATTGATCGGTACATAGGATAGCTTTTAGCTTTAGATAAATTTTGTCACTAGTTTTATTTGATATTATTTTAAAACTTTATTTTACACGGACAGTTTCAGAGTCTGAGAAGAATATTATAATTGGTGTGTTTAAAATGCCGTGTACCTGGAACACAGTCGTAAACGTAACGAGTGTCCTGTCCGGCCGGAACTCTTGCCGTAACAGTATCATTAGTTGAATTCCAACACTCGTAACCCCAGGGAACAGCAGCACCGTTATCTTAACAACTGCGGCTTTTTGTCCCGTTTACTGTGAATAATGATTGCCAAGCAGCGCTATTGGTGTGGAACCACATATACGTACATTGTCCTGTTACACAGGCAGCAGTGTGGGCCCAGCACGACCTCTGTCTTAGAGTAATGATGGCCACAAACCTCTGTCCGTAGCTAGCAGGGACTCGTGGAAAAGAGGAGACACGGGGACGCAGAATTAGATGCATAGTGCTGCAGCAGGACACTTGCTTGAATTTATTTTTGTGTTGCTTTTATAATTATTACAATACAGTGAAACCTGGTCAAATCGGAACCTGAATAATCCGGAATCCTGTCTATTTCGGAACAATTTATTGGTCCCGGCGATATTCGTATGTATTATGTGTAGGCCTAATTTTTCCTGAATAAAACGGAAACTGTCCAACGCGGAAACGGAAACTGCCTGCTACTGTTCAAAACGGAAATAATATTTTGGGCCCATTGCTTTAATGTAAACTATATTTTGAAACAGCGTGTAATTTCAAGGAATATACGAAATATGGAGGTCACTAAGGAAAAAAAAAACAAGTTTTCTTTGCAAAATTTTAGAGGGTACGAGGGTGTGTTGGCCTGTCGGTCATAAATTTTATTACCCTGTTGACTAGGCAGACGAGTCCCTTCAAAGGTTGTCAATGCTTCACACACATATATTGTCGTAGCTAGACAGAGCGCAAGTGTAGTGATTTCCTGGTAAAAAAGTTGCGTAAAATGTGGCATTAACATTAAGTGACAAAGTAAAAGTTATCAACTTAAAGGAAAATTAGAAACGAAGTGTATGTGAAATAATGTTGAAGTACAGTTGTGGAAAACTCAGGTGTGACACTTTAAAGATGAAGATCGTAACGAGTGAGTGGCTTGGGCCAATATTGGTGACTTAAAAGAAACCAGAAAGCAACTGTTTATGTGGAAATAGATGAACTGTTGTGGAAGTGGGTTCTTCATGACCTTTCAAAGAGCATGCCAATTTCTGGATCTATTCTGCAAAGCAAGCCGTTGAACTGAGAAAGAAATTACATAAACCAGAATTCAAGGCTTCTACTGGATGGCTCCTAGTCGAATCACGGTAATTAATAATGTGCAGTGATATACTGAACATTATTAAAATATAGTGTTAAATATTAAACTGAATGAGATTAGTAAACTTTAGCAGTCTTTAATGACTGATGAATGAGTTACGATAAAATTTATACAAAAAAAAGAGATTTTAATCAAGATGATTCACCAACGGAATAAGCGAAAGAAAGCTAATTTAACGTGATTAGTAATAAACGGAATATTTTGTACTTCTTGCAGTTTGCGGCATGTTATGTTGTTTTTCATGGATACGAATGATAAAATATTCCATTTTAATGTAACACCTGAATAATAACGGAAACCTGTCCATAACGGAAAAAAAATTAGGACCATGTCACTTCCGTCTTGATCAGGTTTCACTGTACTAGCCGTACCCGTGCGCTCCGCTGCACCCGTTAGAAATAAATATAAAGTAATTACATAATTAAAATAGGACATTTGATCCAGGGAATATTCGTGTTTGATAGAAGGCTAAATCGTTTAATATGTTACTTAATTTAAATTGTATTTAAGATATTAAAATGCGATTATTTTGATCCAGAGAGCACTCATTTGGTGCAATGACAATTCCTTTAACATGTTTCTTAATTGTTATTACCAATTATTTTTGGAAAAGCGAAAATTAACAGAAACATTTTGGCTACAGATTTATTATTATGTTTATATTATATTATATTATATTATGAAAAAGTGTGTTGATAACGGATGTACTCGAATTAGAAAGTTTTTAATTTGTTGTGGGAGCTCTTGAATCTCAGGAGGAACAACTTTTACAACAGCGCAACATAATCTGCTTGTCTCATTACCCAATTTTTTGCATTACATTTATTGCATATGTATTTTATGTATTTTAACACGATTCAATTGAGCATAGTTGAAATTTGAATTATAAAATAAAGGATTGCTAAGCTTACGTACTATTACTGCATACTAAATCAATACACTCTCGTTGTTCGTTAATTCTCTGAGATAAAAATGAATATGTTCATAAACATTATTTTAAGAAATACAGGAAATGAATATACAGAATAACCTATCAAGTTTTCTGTGCATAAGAAGCTATTTTAATCTTACCTGTCCTCAATTCACTCACAAGTTACTGTAATAACATTATAGCATTATGTCCATCCAGAGAAACTACACTTTCCAATGATGAAATAATAATTAATTATACAATCGATTAATTTAGCTTCCGATATTACTTCATACAAACACAGAAACATTGTCTGTAGGCTATGTTTCATAGCTTTCGATTGTTGTGTCCAAGGCCCCTTATAGACGAAGTCATTTGTTTTTTATTTCAAAACAACGCCTTAGATGGCAGTTATTTTAATTTTAAAACTCATTTATCTCATTAAATATCAGTCCTATAAAAACTTTTCAGAGAATAAAACTTATCAAAAATCATTTTTAAAGAAACTTTTGTCATGTAACATATTTCACAAAAATCAATAATAAGCGAGATATTTCGATTTATTTAATTCAGGCCTCCTTATAACCCCCCTTTTAAATAACGTATTTTGAATGCCATATAGCCTATAATGTAAGTTACAATTCCTTTAATTCCAATTTTCATCGAAATCGGTTCAGCCATTATCGCGTGAAAAGGTAACAAACAGGCAGACAGACAGACAGACAGACAGACATACAAACAAAAATTTCAAAAAAGCGATTTTCGGTTTCAGGGTGGTTAATTATATATGTTAGGACCAATTATTTTTTGGAAAATCGAAAATTAGCAGAAAAATTTCGGCTACAGATTTATTATTACGAGTAGTATAGATTATTTTCATACTAGGGAACGGATTTCTAGTTCCGTACCTATTTTGTTTGCTACGTTCTAGACGTATGTTATTCAGATATACAGAGTGTTTCCGAGGTGGTGTTACAAACTTTCAGGGATGATGGCGAAGGGCACATGTATCAATTTGAGATAGGAACCATGGTCCAGAAATGACTGAGTCGAAAGTTATAAGCAAAAATAGTTGTGTAGAAATGGAATTGTAATTTGGCACCACGTGTCCTCCTTCCCTTAACTTTTGGAACAGTCGTGGAAAAATGGTATGGGCCGGATGTCTCCTACGTGGGTACTTGTACCGATACAATCTGTGAGCTAATCTACTGTTCCCATTGGCTCATCAAATCAGGTCTGCTTATTCCGCTCTCGTGTACTCCTCCATTTCACTAGGACTGATCGACTGGACACTGCAACTCGTACACATACACTGCTGTCTACAGACGTGAATATCAGGACCGACCATGTCCGTTACACATTACGCTATCTGCATTACTTTAGTGTAGTTTCCTGTCCCCATCCCTCAGACAGCGCACTGAATGGAATACTGTAAGTAGACAACGTAAACAACGTCAAATGAATACAGTATGTGTAAGATGTACAGATCGTACACATAAATACAGTGTACAGAGGAATAAAATTATTTCATTTCCACACAACTATTTTTGTTTGTAACTTTCGACTCGGTCATTTCCGGACCAGGGTTCCTTATCTCAAATTGATACATGTGCCCTTCGCCATCATCCCTGAAAGTTTGTAACACCACCTCGGAAACACCTGTATCTACATTTCATGTACACGGAATCCCCCTATTAAGGGCAGCGGACTATGAACACATACAAAAATTATGGCAAAACATGGACTGACACTTTTGACAAAATTTACTACAAAATTTGTGACAGTCATACAGTAAAACCTGTATTAAACGACCACTGCTAGTTCCGTGAAAAATTAGTCTTTTAGAGAAGTGGTTTCTCAATAGGGGAAGTTATTTTATACAAATAATTGGTTAAAACATTTCTACGTTAATCAAATAAAAAACATAGGGAATATTGTTAACAATAAAAGCTTAAAATCAGAACTTTATTTCTTAATTTACGTTATTTTTGCTATTTTCTCCTTTGATTCATTACATACTCCGCTTCACAAAATCTTAAATTGAACTCTGTTTAAATTTTTTAGATTTCGTTTTTACAATCAAATTTTCAAAACTATCCTTTAACATATTACAACATTTCATTTATACAGGGACATCATTTTATTTTTACCAACATTTTTAACATTAACCTGGCTATACTAGGAAACACTGTTTCCCCCTTCCATTACAGGAGTTTGATGTTACTAGTGCAATATGTAAATAAATCATTTTACTAGGTATAGGAGGAGAGAAAAGTAGATTTATGTTGTAGGGAAATACGATATTACGATTTTCAGTTTGATCATCACTTTTACGGAATTTATCAAAATACAGTAGAGTAGTAACATTTTTTTTCAAAAACTCAACTTTTCGGGCGACTATGTTCGTTATGTAATGTCTACTTTACTTAGCATATTAATTATTGATGTTATCATACAATATAGAGAGTGCATTTAAATTGAGGGGGTCATAAGTAAAGGGCTGTAAGTGCACATAAGTTACTTTTGAGAAAATGGGTTTAAATATTTAAGCTTTCGTAAAATCGGTGAAATTTTTGATTTAAATTTTAATGTGTGATGCGATTAAAATATCCCTTTGCCACTAAAATTTTAGATACATTTGCTTACACTGGATGCACTTAACTCATGTTATTACAAATGTCACTAGCATTCCTTTGCTTCTAGCCACCTCAATTCAAAAAAAGCTAATCTGAATTTTTAAACAAGTTGCTGAAAATGGTTGCCGTTCATTACAATGCAGGCTTCAATTCAGTACGCATATTATTAAAAACATTTTGAAGCATATTCTCTGAAATTGAATTTATCGTTTCTTGAATATAATTTTTTAGTACGATATTATTAATATATGTTCTTTCTTCTATAGAAAACGCAATCATATTTATGAAACACACTATACACTGCAGTGTTTACTTCACTGCTTGAAGACTTCGAATGCAACAGCGGCCGTAAGTTTGTGTGTCTGACGGGAGCAAGGACATTAGTGAAGGGGTGAGAGTGAAGTACATTCAGAAATGCAGGTACAATAAAAATGCATGAAAAAATAAAATGATGTCCCTGTATGTTCTCCATTCATACAGTCTTTCAGTGGTGCTGATTGTTGAATTAGCTCAATATTACATAAAGCTTGTTCTAGTGACATTTTTTTTTCGGGTTGAAATTCTCTCTTGATTTCAACCCCGTCGTAATCGGTATTTTGATCGCCGGATTTTTTTAATATGTAGGAGGAAGAAAAAACAAATTATTATACTATAATTAACAAGTAACGATTTGATTTTTCTTATACAAAACGAAAAGTAAAACTGTCATACGGCATGAGAAATCTTACCTTCCAAGAAACTGTTGAACAGCGCTGCAAATAACCCTTTGTCATACCTCGGAAGCCGTTTGCAAGCGGTCATTGTACCTTTTTCCTAGCAATTCCCAACATTCCTTAAGGGATTAAGGACAGAGATGGGCATTAACAACTTTGCTAAACGTCATTTTAACTTCTAGTAGCTATTGTACGAATTTCTTGGAATTTATTTAGGCTACTGTAATAGGTTCGTTCCAACAAGTCAGGAACCGTCCGTAGCCATCGTGAGCATGCGCAGTACAGAAAAAGCGTTCCAACACAATCCGAACCAGTCCTGAACCGGAAACATGTACTGCAGTCGTGCGTTCCAACAAGCTTTTGACACGGGTTCGGAACAGTCAGAAATAGTCCGCGGATTGAGGCGTGTACGGAAGAGTACGAGAGACGCGCATGCGCATAAGCTCACCAACGTCTCCTGGATACTGAAGAAAGACATGATCGACTGTTCACATCAATGAGGTTAAAGATGAAAAGTGACAATACAGACGAATAATAAAACTAGAGATTTAATTTAAATTTTCGCCAAAAAGAAAGGGAATGGAAATTATTTGGATATTTTAATAGTTAATTACAATTTCAACGTGCAGCTTTGATTAAAAGTATAATAAATAACGTACATACATTAATAATTAAAAAAAAGAACTATTTTTAGATGAGAGTCCCCCAGTACACGACATTGAATTAGCGGAATTCTTGCCTTCCATATTTTTTGTCATCTTTTTATAGAAAATGATCGAAGTTCTATTTTCTGCAATTCGAATTAGCTGCGAAACGATAATAATTCAGCATCCCGTTCTTAGCAAAGATGATCACAGTTATAGCATCTCTGGATTTAGTACATAACGATCCGCGAAAGCGTTCCAACAGCGTCCAGTCCAGTTTCAATCCCATAGCAGATGCTCAACTTGCGCATGCGCATAAGATGGTACAGGAACCGTACATGAACTGTTCCATGAACCGCTTGTTGGAACGAACCTAATGTAACAAAATATTAAACAATTGTACATTTTTAAAATACAGTATGGTCTTTTAAAAGGGGTAAAATTAAGAAAATGGCAATTTAATCACTGGTCTCTTAAAAGGGGTGTGATTTACATTGGTTTTATGGATTTTTAATTCGGTTTCTTAAAAAAATCGGTCTTTAGGAGGAGTGGTCTCTCAATAGGGGTGGTCATACTATACATAAATTTTATCACTGTATCTCGAAAGAAAGCTGAATTGAATGACATACAATTCACTTAATTTAGACTATTTTTTATTTATAAGCCAAATGTGGCGATATAAAAATTGTTTTACTGAAATGGTTACCATTCGGTAGCCTTTGTGGATTCAGTATTACACCATTAAGCAAGAATGTTGACAGGAGCATTCGTAATTACCTCTCGAATGCAATTTGTGTCATCCGGTCGTTACAATATTATTTTAAACCTGGAATTGGAGGTGACGTGGAGTAGAATTGACAGCTACATTTTTAGACCACGACTCAATGTGGCAATCGGATAATACCAGGTATCATTATGAGAGCAACGTAAATACAAAAATTTCTTCTTGTTATTTTCCGTCCACCATCAGCTTAAAACGATTTAGATAACTACAATAATATTCCAATAGGCAATTCTAGGCCATTCCTTATCTGGTGAAACCAACTTGCGCATGAGGGGAAGAATAAAGTGGACTGGAAAGCTTCCCTCTCTCGCTATTCTTCCACTTCACTTACTCCCTCTATAAGGTTCTTGCAATGTCCTACAGAGCACGCATGCATCTGGTTTCACGAGTTAATGAATGGCCTATAACACAGGTTTGCTAGAAAACTGCCGACACACAACAACAGTGCAAAATTTTAAATTGAGCTTAGAATTCATATAACACCTATTACAATATACATACATATTTGGAGTTAAAGTTCATTTTCAAGGAGAGAAGAATTTGACTACTAACAACGTCATTTTCGGTGTTGGACCCCGGACTCATTTCACCGGCATTATCACCTTCATATCATTCAGACGCTAAATAACCTAGATGTTGATACAGCGTCTCTTCGAAATCTTGAACTCTTCTATTCCTTCGTACCTGTCGTCTCGCTTCACTTACCTTTCTTCCCACCATAATTTGAACACACGCTCTCGTCATGAAACAATATTAACAATACCATCCCATCGCACCTCCTCATACTCATCCTCTTTCACAATAGCCCTGCCAAGACTCTGGAATTGGCTACCTGCTAGCATCAGGGACTGTCGAAATAAAATTGAATTCAAACGCAAACTTACGAGGCACTTGGTCAGTAATTGATTTCTTATAAATAGTTTCCTTAATCTATCACAAAATATTTCAATATCCAGTAATTTCATCACTATACAATTTTGTTATTCTAGGTTTAATTTGTAATTCAGTAAATATAAAATATTCTTTGTTTTTCTATGACTATTACACTCTTACTACGTCATACTACTTTTGACCAATAAAACGGTACGAAAGGACGTATTTCAACCAATCATGGCTGCTTATCGCACAATTTTATCGCGTCCCTAGCATTTGTTTAATTTTATCGCGTCCCTAGCATTTGTTTAATTTTATCGCGTCCCTAGCATTTGTTTCTTTGTTTGCCAACATTTGAAACTGCGCTGGTCTGGACGTCAAAAATATATATAAAATTACAAACCACTCCAGTCGATGCACAGCAGTTTCAAATATGACTCGCATTGGCATTCAAGAACAAGAATTAATAAAAATCACTGATCATACCTATGCATCTTCTGAAATCCGATTTACAAATAAATGAAGAGCACCATTCGGAAATCCTGAATAAGTTGAATACACCATGTAGGCCTAAATCAACGAGTTCCACTTCTATTACGCACACGTCCAATATAACATCAATTGAACCACCAACCACATTCAAATTTGAAAATTGTACATTCAATAATAATTACTTTTAAAATTATTCATGTTTATTTTTTACGACATCGTCGTTAATTAAAACTTTTCTAACACTTGTGTATATTAGTTAGGTTATGTTATAGCTTCTGCTCTGAGAGGATAAAAAGAACTTCTGCTATATGATATTATGGATAGTCACGTATCAGAGATTGCTTAATATTAAGATTTATTGAATAGTAATCATTACAGTGTCTGTATAAAGACAATACTGCCATCTAGCATGCATCTAGCGTAATATTTGTAATGTTGAGCTGGTACAATAATACATTTGAAGACAGTTGTATTTTCGTAAGTCAATTAATATTTTATTGTATTGGAGTACTTCGTTACTTCTAATCTTTATATACTTTCTTCTGATCGTGTAATAGTCAATTAAATCCCACTCGAGTTTTGATTTTCTCTAGATAAATCTGCTCGTGTTCCACTCGCAGATTTATCGATAAAATCAAAACGTCTAGTGAGATTACTGTTGATAAATTATCTAGCTTTAATTAGTGAGGTAATCTTTTCGTACTTTCATTTTTTATTATCATTATAATTGTAAATTTAATACTAATTGTAATTTTACTTGTAATTGTAATTGTAAATTTAATACTAATTGTAATTTTACTTGTAATTGTAATTGTAAATTTAATACTAATTGTAATTTTACTTGTAATTGTAATTGTAAATTTAATACTAATTGTAATTTTACTTGTAATTGTAATTGTAAATTTAATACTAATTGTAATTTTACTTGTAATTGTAATTGTAAATTTAATACTAATTGTAATTTTACTTGTAATTGTAATTGTAAATTTAATACTAATTGTAATTTTACTTGTAATTGTAATTGTAAATTTAATACTAATTGTAATTTTACTTGTAATTGTAATTGTAAATTTAATACTAATTGTAATTTTACTTGTAATTGTAATTGTAAATTTAATACTAATTGTAATTTTACTTGTAATTGTAATTGTAAATTTAATACTAATTGTAATTTTACTTGTAATTGTAATTGTAAATTTAATACTAATTGTAATTTTACTTGTAATTGTAATTGTAAATTTAATACTAATTGTAATTTTACTTGTAATTGTAATTGTAAATTTAATACTAATTGTAATTTTACTTGTAATTGTAATTGTAAATTTAATACTAATTGTAATTTTACTTGTAATTGTAATTGTAAATTTAATACTAATTGTAATTTTACTTGTAATTGTAATTGTAAATTTAATACTAATTGTAATTTTACTTGTAATTGTAATTGTAAATTTAATACTAATTGTAATTTTACTTGTAATTGTAATTGTAAATTTTATACTAATTGTAATTTTATTCTTCGTATTACAGTTGGAATCTCCTGGTAGAGGGGCAGAGAAGGCCTGACGGCCTTATCTCTACCAGGTTAAATAAATAAATACTAAATACTAAAATAACCCAATAAAATAAAAAAACAAGGTCATATTGAGACCTCCCCTCAAACTGCGCACATAGATCTTCGCAGCAGATAGACGAATATAAAAAATAAATGCCCATACACTAAGGGTTGTTGTTTAGTCAACTGTCCGAAACAGGTGTGAACCTCATAAGTGATACCAACAAGGCACCATCTATGAGACAACTAGGCCAGGAGATAATGGGATAGGGTGGTCAGTTCCTTTCCCCCTGCATTGCATATATCGTCGGTTAGCTACATGTTACACTAAACGACTTTAGATGCATACAAACAATTTGTTTCTTCTCTGACACATATCGTCAAGTGAGATGTACTGTCTAATAATAGATATACATGTGTACATATTTTCAAAATATACTATCATGCAAAAAATACTGTGCAATACACATTTGTGAAGTGCATTACAAAATCTCGGAAATTGGAAAACGAGTCGGTTTTCAAACTTTACCCCGATTTTGTAAAGAGCACTTCTCAACCTTGAATCATAATATACTATTACTATTCCTTTAACCGAAACCCTATCGTCCCTTTCAATCTACATAGTTATTTTACTTCCACTCTTTATAATTAATTCTCTTTATTCTACAGGGACATCATTTTACTAACATTTTTAATATTAACCTGGCTGTACCTTTGGATTAACGGTTGAGAACCCGAAACTCCATTTGCTACCCCCTTCCATGACTGGAGTTCGATGATACTGGCGTAAAATACAAACAGTTCAACTTACTATGTATAGGAGGGAAGAAAAGTAGTTCATCCATTTACGTAAACTAGAAAATATCGCGATTTGAGTTTGATAATTTTCATTAGGTTTTTGTTTAATCAAAATACAGTACTGTATTAAGAATAAGTGTTTTTACTCACGAACTGAGTATCCATGCGGACATATTCATTATGCAGTGTATATTAGACTGTCTACAAGACATTAGCGTACAATATAAAGAATGAAGTAAAATTTAAAAATAATCATAATAGGATATTTAAACACGTTTTTTGAAAAAGTTGGCCGTTCATTTCGATACAGGCTTCAGTTCTTTTGTGCATATTATCGCACTATAGACTATACCATCTAATTCCAATTGCCACTTTTGTCCTTCGTACTAGTAACTCATGTTGAAATAATTTTGTACCTACTCTATAAAAGAGTAGGCCTTACGTACTGTAAATTCAATCTTCACTTCTGCCCGACCCGCACAGATAAAATTACTCAGACATGCTATGTACTGTCCGTCCAAGTGGTTATGTCGCAGGATCGTAGAAAGGGGGAAATCACGTGACAGTTAATTACTTAACGAGGCCCTTTTATTCAAGTTATTTTAAACAGTTGTATAATATTACTTAGACGTCCAATTCCTAACAGAAATTAATGTTTTCAGAAAAGAGCTAAGACAGTCCAGCCACTAACCTTTACAGAGGGGCAAGCAAAAGGAGGTGGGGGAAATCGAGATGCGACGTAAGCAAAAGGACGACAGTACCTGTGCGAAAATATGATTCAATATTGAAAGCTCTTTCGTCACTGGAAAACGCAAACATATTTCTGGAACGTACTATACTCACTAACTCAGTATTGTTTAATATATGCGGCCTTGGTTCTGTGCGGAGGACAATTGGAACTTTATTAGTAGAAGGGATGGGAGTGAAGTACATTCAAAAACTCAGATACAATGAAAATTGAAGTAAAAATAAAATGATGTCCCTGTACATTCCGTGTATATGTAGTATTGTTTGCTGAATTTCGCCTGTGTGGCTTAGGACTATATCATTCTCACCCCTTCAATTATAAGAGAAATTTGTAGTTTGAAAGTTTGGTGGTAACTTTAAACAGTTTTGTGTATCAAAGATAAAAATACGTATTGCATAGCTTAAGCGACTGGTGTTATATCACAATGAAATGTAATAAAGAAGAGGAACATGAAAATTTTCAGAACGCTAAGTGAGAAAATTTGGAAGCGGATTACATTTCTTATGAAAATATAAAAAAGAGAAACAAATAAATTCGTGAAGATTCGTTGTTTGTTATCTGCACATGTTTTACTACCGCGTGTTCAGGAAGCGACCCCAGAAAGGAGCTGTGGCTGACCTCGCTATATGTACTCTCCCAACTCCGGATCTAATATGCTGAAGTACCTCCACATTCTTTCCTCCTCTTAGTTGTAATGCGTGAGTAGGATTCCTCATTACCATTGCTAACAGAACAACCATATTTTAAGAGGGACATGTTTAGAATATTGAGAGAGTTCCTATGGGTCAACACCGTTATTAACAACTTTGGGTAATAGATGCGATTACATACGTCATAAAGTATGCGGTCGCTGTAACAAGAATGAAGTCAGTTAATATTCTCAAGTTATTAGAATGTAAAGTTCCTGGAAACAATAAGGAGATGCCTCAAACCCAACATTCATAATTAATTTTTGGATTAGGACGGTTAAATGTTTAATTTTGCAAAGACTCCTCACTTTATTTTTATTTTTGTATCCTTCATTCCTATATGGTAATTACTGAAACTGTTGTTAACATATTCTATAGTAGAAAGAAAATCGTTTATGCTCGACCATGCCGAAATGTAGTAATTATACACCTGGTAGCAGCCCTTTAATGGACCTCATTAAAGTACACCTATTCATTAAAGTTCAGGTGTTCCACCAATCAGAAAACACCATTGTAGCAATATGAAAGCGTAAGTATCGATTATTCTCGGATATGCAATCGAAAGACAACTAGCGGAACGTCACGGAGGCTGGAAATCCAATACTGTCGCAGAAGATTATGTTCTGTTACTATAATAATTAGCGTTAATTGTGAATAATATTGAAATAAATTCAATTTGTCATCTCATTTTTCAATGTCTAAATCAATTTCAACGTTATATCAAGATTAATGTTTATTTTACTCTCTAGATTATATCAAGGTCAATGACATTTGTTTCTTGGAAAAATAATACTTTCGCGTCTGCGCACATCTCACAATTTACGAGATATTGCATAAGGTCAGTTCCGCTCCCAAGTCAGATAAGAATAACATGAATACTTATGAATAATTTCAAGTTAGAAATATGGTCGAGCATAAAAAGTCGTATGAAACTTGCCTAAAATGTTTATTAAGACGCTCGCTTGCTCGTTACATAAACATTCTCGCGTCTTAATTACTACCATTAAAGGCTCGTTGCATAATGTACCATTTTCTTGTACAAAAGCAAGTTCAAATTGATAAATGCACGTTAATATTTCAATAGGAGTATTTTCTGTAGGTATGTCTATTTTTAATATACAGAATGTTTCCGGGCTGGTGTTACTAACTTTCAGGGATGATGAAGAAGGGCACATGTATCAATTTGAAAATGACTGAATCGAAAGTTATAAGCAAAAATAATTGTGTGGAAATGGAATTGTAATTTGGCACCACGTGCCCTCCTTCCCTTAACCTTTGGAACAGTCGTGGAAAGATGGTATGAGCCGGATGTCTCCTACGTGGGTACTTGTCCCGATACAATCTGTAGCTTGTCTACTGTTCCCATTGGCTCATCTACATTCGAAAATCAGGTCTGCATATTCCGCTCTCGTGTACTCCTCCATTTCACTAGAACTGATCGACTGGACACTGCAATTTGTACACATACACTGCTGTCTACAGGGCCGACCATGTCCGTTACACATTACGCTATCTGCATTGCTTTAGTGTAGGGTAGACAACGTAAACAACGTCAAATGAATACATGAATATTATCTTCCCACCTACGTCTCGGCCTCCCCAAAGGTCTTTTTCCCCTCCGGTCTCGCAACTAACACTCTATATGTATTTCTGGATTCGCCCATAAGTGGTACATGCCCTGCCCATCTCAAACGTCTGGATTTATTGTTCCTAATTATGTCAGGCGAAGAATACAATGCGTGCAGTTCTGCGTTGTGTAACTTTCTCCATTCTCCTGTAACTTCATTCCTCTTAGCCCCAAATATTTTCCTAAGCACCTTATTCTCAAACGCCCTTAATCTCTGCTCCTCTCTCAAAGTTAGAGTCCAAATTTCACAAACATTCAGAACAACCAGTAATATAACTGTTTTATAAATTGTAACTTTCAGATTTTTTGACAGAAGACTAGATGACAAAAGCTTCTCAACCGAATAATAACACGCATTTTCCATATTTATTCTGCGTTTAATTTCCTCTCGAGTGTCATTTATATTTGTTACTGTTACTCCAAGATATTTGAATGTTTCCACTTCTTCGAAGGATAAATCTCCAATTTTTATATTTCCATTTCGTACAATATTCTGGTCACGAGACATAATCATATACTTCGTCTTTTCGCGGTTTACTTCCAAACCGATCGCTTTACTTGCTTCAAGTAAATTTTCCGTGTTTTCCCTAATCGTTTGTGGATTTTCTCCCAATATATGATTCAAAATTATTTAAGTGGTCAATTGGGAAGAAGAAATTTTGGTATCAACAGATCAACTTGGTTTCAGCAAGACGGTGCAACAGCACAGCCATCTCCGTGGTGGAAATGCGAAATTTATTCGGGAATCATATCACATCGAGAAATGGAGACATTCTCCGGCCTGCACGATCCCAAGATTTAAGCGCATGTGATTTTTTTATGTGGCATCTAAAGATTAATTTAATTTAATTTAATAGTTTATGAACAGGCAACTTTGTCATTTCTTATTTATACCCTAAGTACACTTGCTTGAAATCTGCCGAGGCATATTCAACAGCTGAAGACGTAGCTTTTGAAGCTTTGTGTTAAATCAGAGCTATAGATTCAAATCCTGCTCATGGCATTGACGTTTGTCCTTAATCCGGTATTCTGTAGGCCTATTATTTTTGGTGGAAGCACAGATGGGCGTCCTATATCACGAGCGTCCTACTTTGTCAGACCGAGAAAAATACCAGATATGAGCTGAGACTGAAACCCTTAAGGGATTGCAGATCCGAGGAAGAGAAAGTAAAATAGTATTAAATGAGAATAGGACATAATACGCTGATACAAGAGTTGCCAGAGGAACACGTTGCAGGATTTAAAGACGTCCATGGCGACACAAAGCCGGGAGGTCACTCTCCGTCCTCTTTTGCGTGCGTCTGTCGTCCGAGAACTCTTTTTAACCCTGTGGCTACAGAATTAAGTAAATCCTCTTTACACTCAACGCTTTACCCATTAAAAAAGAAAAACTACTTTTACACACAGAGGACTGACGTCTCTTTGTGCGGGATAGGCATTCTTATTCGCCTTTCAGATGTCTCGGCACACACGTTTTCATGCCATGTGGAGAATAGAAACTTTTAGAGAAGTCAACATTGGACATTATCCTGATTTACTGATGTGATCTTGTTCAGAATCTTCTTATTCTTCTCCCTTCTTCTGCTGTTTTTCCTCGCTGATTCTGCGGGTCATTCAGTGCGATAAACCAAGTGAGTCGAATCGTGGCGTTGTGTACTGGCTTAGTGCCTAGGTTCGATTCCGGACTGACATTTTCGTGTTTTCTCTTCGTTTCTAATATTGTGTCGTGTAGATCTAAATACAGATCATCAATGTATACCTATCGTCACCTCATTGAAACTGAGAGAAGTCTAAATCACGAAGTCCGCGTCACCGTTTTTGGCGTGTGAAATAAGTAATGGGAACGTTAAGTGAGAGTTTTTTTACATTTGCCGCAGTCAGTCTGACAACGGTGTTTGGCAAATGGCTAATGTGACGTGTATAGGAAGTGGTATCATTCTCAGCTGCATTAGCAACATTCTCATAAACTGGGCACTATATATCTATGACACACGCCAAAAACGTTGGCGCCAGCTGTAATAGTGTTGGAAGTAGACGTCCGCAGATGTAGGTTTAATTCTGCGCAACAGCCATAGTCTTGGGTTCGGGTCTCGCCAAAGGTAGTGATTATTTATTGGCAATGTGACACACTGTGTTGTCTCGCTGTAAGTGGAATTTAGGCGTCCTGTTTAGGGGAAGTTACGAGATTTCCAACTAATGTCCAGCTGATATTAGTTCATAAGTTTATCGAACTATAGACTTAAAAGGGAACCTTTTGCAACAAGAGCTCTCATGAATTTGCACACGGGGAAGTATTTTAAAGAAAGAGTAAGCCTAAACTAAAAAAAAAAAAAAAAAAAAAAATAGCTGCCAATACACACTTTAATATAAAACAGTGGTTTAAAAAAACATACAATTTTTCGTTCTATTGGTACCTGTTTTCATATTTGTCGTTAACAGTTGCAGCTTTATTATAGTATAGACAGACTGGTGTACAGCAACCTGTATTATATCTATCTGGTAATGAAGTAAATACGCCTCAAATCCAAGTTCTAATCTGTGTAAATGCTACCATCGTCCTGGCTGGACAATGACTTTTCATAAATGAAAATCTTTAGGCTATGGTTGTTTTATGAAGACCAATGAAAGTTTCCACTTCTATAACATACACCTATGGTGTTTTTTTCTCCCCCTAAGAATTAATTCCGTAGATGGCCGCTACAATACGCTCACCTATGCTTAATAGCTCAAATTTACATGTTTTGGACTATGGTTCTTTTTTTCAAAAAACCCTTCAATTAAAATTGCAGTACATACTCGCTAATTTCTTCTCTATGATGCAGCAGTTTTGCGGTAGAAATGCTAGGAATACAGCGTTATTTCCGATCTCTGATAACGAATTTGAATGACGTCATGTGCATCACACCGACATCTGCATTGCGGCGAAAGGTGACAGACCAGTAGTGAGTGATTTCATAATCAGAGTGCACGGTGTATCACAGTAGCAATGCCCAAGAAAAGCGAGCCTTTTTGGGAGGGGTACATAACAACTCTTTCCGATGCCAAGTACAGTAACGTGAAAATCATAGGATCCTGCAAACACGTGGTTTCGTAACTTCCAAGAAAGGCATCTTGTGTGTATCTAATAAGACTGGCAAAGCTCGGATGGGATTAATTCCAGAGTGGAAAAGCAAGCAAATCCACTGCCGGTCACAAGTCGCCGCAGCCCACAAGATGATACAAATTAATTCCATTCGAGCTTTACCAGTCTTATTAAGTACACAGAAAATGCCTTTCTTGGAAATAACGAAACCTCGTTTATTGCAAGTTTCTTTTATTTCTGCTGTGAGTCGCCGTGCAGTCTGGCTATGAGATCACTCACTACTGATCTGTCACCTCGCGCCACAGTTCAGCTGTCGTGTGACTCCTGACGCTCATGGCAACCCTATAAAATTCGAAGCTCGCTTAGCTGGACGGTGATATGGTAAGTTGTTGCTTCCTCACTCGCCTCATACATCCATTAATAAACCCTCTGGCTGTCCTTTCTAGGGTTGGATCCATACACTTAGGCCTATGTATATATTAGCCAATTTCACGTCCTATACGCGATTATTGTTCCAAACTGAGCAGACGACCGGGTGGAATTCCTGAATCGATTACCATCCTTCCGTATCCGATAATCTTAACTACTCGGATCTATCCTTGAATCCTGTATCACATCGGAAAACGTACAACCCCCAAGACTTTACCCCAGCCTATTTTTAACCATTGCAGATGATAGATGAAGTGAGTATTGGTGAAATGAGATTTGAAAACAGACCAGAGAAGATCTTAATACAGAGTGGGGCATGAAAACCAAGTGTTTTTGGAATGGCTTATACTCGGTCGTTATGAAAGGGAGAGACGTGCGGCATGTGACATTCCATTCCGTGACTCATAGCATTTCACCTGCAGTCGGCATCATGGAGCAGTGGACGCATGTTTGTGTATGATTGTTTTGTTTGAAATGGCGAGTCGGTGACCACGATACCGAGTGAATTTTGCTACAGATTCAATATTAATCGCAATGATTCTGTTCCCTTGCGTCAGACAATCTTATGTTGGGTTAAAAATCTTTGAACAAAAGGCGCAATACTGAAGAATAAACCGCCCGGCCCCCAACGCAGAGTGCGTACTCCAGAAAATTTTGAGTCAGACAAGCGATACTGCGCAGCACAGGTCCTTCTGCTCTTACACATTCAGCTGCACTTGGAATCAGTAATCGTACGGTAAGACGAATTTTGCATGACGATTTACATTTAAACCCATACAAGATGGGTGGTTGTGCAGAAATTCAATGTAAGGGATAACCCCCAACAATGAATTTCGCACAGGAAATGCTTGCACTACACAAGCACTATGAAAACATGATGGTTGCAATGAGTGATGGAACCCATTTCCATCTTAATGGAGCCGTTAACAGATAAAAGTTTCGGTATTGGGATGCTGAACATCCGCGTCATTTACACGAAAGCATGCATAGCCCTAAAGTAACAGTTTGATGCATGGTGGGACAGTTTGGCGTCATCGGTCCCTAATTTTGTCAAGAAAATGGGATCACAATTGCTGTAAACTCTGTGCGTTACATTGAGACAATTCATACCATTTTCATCCCTGAGTTACAAATAAGAAGCGAACTAACATTCAGCCCATATCATAATTGAAGAATATGTTAGAATTTTTCGGATCGAAATTTAATAGAAATCGATTAATTTATTAAAAGTATTGCAACAGAGATCTCCTAGAAAGAACAGAGGCCAATTTTCGTCAGCGCTTCAACAATGCGTCAACACAGACGGACATCACAAGCCAGATGTAATTTTTCGCTCATAATTGAAATGGTATGTTCTCACAAACGTTGTTCCACGAATAAAGTGTGTTGAAAACAAATACTAACTATTTTATGGTTATTTTAAAAACACTTGGTTCCTATGCCCCACTCGGTACAACGTCTACTTTTTCAACCATAAATTCCATCACGATATACCGGGAATCGAATTCGGGCCGTCTCGATGGAAGCTTGAAGAACCATCTCTAAGCTACAGACGCGGTCATTAGCACACTCTCTTCCCAACGTCCTATCTCTATCGGCACTCTAGAAGAAAAAAACTGTATGCACGAATTCTTGTAATAATAATATCCTTGTACAGGGACATCATTTTATTTTTACTTCAATTTTTATTGTACCTGAGTTTTTGAATGTACTTCACTCCCACCCCTTTACTAAGGAAGTTCCAACTCCACACAGAACCAAGACCGCAGATAAGTAAGCAGTACTGAGTTACTGAGTATAGTACGTTCCAGAAATATGTTCGCGTTTTCCAGTGACGAAAGAGCTTTCAATATTGAATCATATTTTCGCACAGGTACTGTCCGTTTGCCTACGTCGCATCCCGATTTCCCCCCACCTGCTTCTGCTCGCCCCTCTGTAATAGCTGGGCTGTCTTAGCTCTTTTCTGAAAACATTAATTTCTCTTAGGAATTGGAAGTTTACGTAATATTATACAGCTGTTTAATTTAACTTAAATATAAGGGTCTCGTTAAGTGATTAACTGTCACGTGATTTCCTCCCTTTCTACAATCCTGCGGCATAACCACTTGGACGGACAGTAGATAGCATGTCTGAGTAATTTTATATTTTCGGGTCGGGCAGAAGTGAAGATTGAATTTACAGTACGTAGAGTAGGTACAGAATTATTTCAACATGAGTTACTAGTACGAAGGACGAAACTGGCAATTGGAATTAGATGCAATAGTCTATAGTGCGATAATATGCACAAAAGAACTGAAGCCTGTATCGAAATGAACGGCCACCATTTTCAAAATTGTGTTTAAATATTCATATTATGATTATTTTTCAATTTAACTTCTTTCTCTATATTGTACGCTAATGTGCTGTAGACAGAATAATATGCACCGCATAATGAATACGTTCGCATGGATAACTCACTTCGTGAGTAAAAACACTTATTGTTAATACAGTACTGTACTTTGATTAAAGAAAAACCTAATGAAAATTATCAAACTCAAAATCGCGATATTTCCTAGTTTACGTAAATGGATGAACTACTTTTCTTCCTTCCTATACCTAGTAGAGTGATTTGTGTTTTACACCAGTATCATCGAACTCCAGTCTTGGATGGGGGAGCAAGCGGTGTTTCCGGTTCTCTAAAGGTATAGACAGGTTAATATTAAAAATGTTAGTAAAAATAAAATGATGTCCCTGTATAAAGACCAGTTCTAAAATAAGTGTCATGGAAGTAAGCGAACTTAGTCACTTGCATGTAAAACTCCGGAGTAAATAAAATAAAGAAAAGGAATGCATGTGAGACGAAATCTGGCCCTCATAAACACAAAACCTGTCCGCTCCGTTATGTAAACATAATTACGTTTACTCTGGACATGCCTGGGGGGGCAATAGACATGTCATTCCTAATTCTCACTAATTAAATATGTTTTGTTCGAAATGTTGATTGCTTTACAATCAGTGAATTTATTATTGCGGTCTCCGATGAACTGAATTATCTTCGGGTACCTCTTTGTGCAAAATGCAAAGATAATGAATTCATCGTCATCTTCATCATCACCAGGCTTCGAGACTTCGGACCCAATAGAGCAGTTCAGTGGGAAATCCGCATAACGGCGTACTGAGTATAGTGGTTAAGCACAGTGGGTGGGGGTACTGTAGAATGAATGCCAACAAATACGCAAAGGAAAACGCTCTGGATTTGAAGGTTCTGACGAATAATTTAGTTTTCATACAAACCTATTTTCAAACTGTGTCTGAAACTATTACACGGTTAGAAAAGTCAGAGCAAGAGATGCTGGAAGCCCTCAAATTAATTTAGAAAATGATCCAGAGAATTAATGACACATCAAGTACACCGGTTACTGAACGTGTTAAACAGAAGTGGAAATCAATTTTATGTAAAAATAACGGATATGGAACATTATGTAACATAAACAGCAAATTAGTGGACATAGAGTCACCCGAGAATAAAGGACTGTCTCTTAGAGACTGCAATGATGTTAGGTTTTTTCGTTTTGCTCCTATCACGTCATGCGACGTAGAGCGCAGCTTTCTACAGTACAAACTTTGGCAGATAACCGAAAAATACTTACGTTTGAGACACTGAGAAAGTATCTTGAAGTAGGTACATTGCACTTCGGTACTGTAACTGCACTTCCTAAAGACGACCAATAGAGTAAATGAAAAAAATTAAAATTGCTAAATGCTTATTTCCACCATTAACACCCAAAAATCTGAAAGTTAGAATTTATAAAACAGTTATATTACCGGTTCTTCTGTATGGTTGTGAAACTTGGACTCTCACTCTGAGAGAGGAACAAGGTTAAGGGTGTTTGAGAATAAGGTGCTTAGGAAAATATTTGGGGCTAAGCGGGATGAAGTTACAGGAGAATGGAGAAAGTTACACAACACAGAACTGCACGCATTGTATTCTTTACCTGACATAATTAGGAACTTAAAATCCAGACGTTTGAGATGTGCAGGGCATGTAGGACGTATGGGCGAATCCAGAAATGCATATAGAGTGTTAGTTGGGAGACCGGAGGGAAAAATACCTTTAGGGAGGCCGAGACGTAGATGGGAGGATAATATTAAAATGGATTTGAGGGAGGTGGGGTATGATGATAGAGACTGGATTAATCTTGCACAGGATAGGGACCGATGGCGGGCTTATGTGAGGGCGGCAATGAACCTTCGGGTTCCTAAAAATCCATTTGTAAGTAAGTAAGTAAGTAAGTAGCACTGTGTATAATTAAGCAGAAATGCTTATAAAAGACAGGATAATAAATGCTTTTCATATTCTTTTGACATTATCATTGTATAATGTATATTTACTTTCAGAATGTACGTATGTGTTTTTCCCCTATACTACCGTACTCTACTCTAAATAGCAACGTTGTTACTTCAACACATCTCTATCTACCAGCATGCACAGTAAACTTATTGTATCGGGTCCAAAGTCTCGAAGCCTGATCATCACCCACATGGTTTGTATTATTGTTCACGCAATCTCCTCAGAACTGTTCTCTCCATTCTTCAGTCGGTCATAGAACTCTTCGTTTTACCTCGCGGGCTCCAGTGCATTGACTTGTGGTTTGTCTTGTAGTTTTCATGCATTGAACATGTTATTTCCAATTTGTTCTGTACATTTCTATCGTATCATCAAAGCCCGGACGTTTAATTCTTTCCCTTTACCCTTATTACATCTTCTATTCAGCAAAGCATAACTATCAGTTCTTCATTTCTATAGTTTCTATTCGTCTTAACTGTTAGTTCCTCAATGTCCTAAGATTCACAATCATATAATAATACAATCATATAATAATAAACAGTTTGTAATTCTTTTAGTATTTTCATTTTTGCAGGTTTGCCTAATTTCATTGTAATGTGACACAGAAAATAATAATAATAATAATAATAATAATAATAATAATAATAATACTTACTTCCTTACGGCCTTTATGGAACCCGGATGTTCATTGCCGCCCTCACATAAGCCCGCCATCTGTCCTATCCTGAGCAAGATTAATCTAGTCTCTATTATCATATCCCACCTCCCTCAAATCTATTTTAATATTATCCTCCCATCTACGTCTCGGCCTCCGCAAAGGTAATAATAATAATAATAATAATAATAATAATAATAATAATGGTAGTGTAGCTTGAATTTAATGAAAATGCATATATAAGCTAATTTTCGTTCGTTAAGAAACGTAGTGATAGTCGTTCGTTCCGATTTTTCCTCGTTTACGATATATTGACTTGAAAATCGTTGCTACTTATACCGCTTCTTGCGCACACTCGGATCCTCACAGTAGGTAATTTTACGACGCTTTATCAACATCCTAGGTTATTTAGCGTCTGAATGAGATGAAGATGATAATGCCGGTGAAATGAGTCCGGGATCCAGTTACCCAGCATTTGCTTATATTGGGTTGAGGGAAAGCTCCGGAAAAGACCTCAACCAGGTAACTTGCCCCGACCGGGATTCGAACCCGGGCCACCTGGTTTCGCTAACCGTTACTCCACAGGTGTTGACGATTTGATATATACTATATCTCTTTTTATAGATATACTTGGAAATATAGGCCTATCTTTAGAAATTTTTATTGATGATTGCTTGTTGAAATGTAAGGAGACGACAATATTTCCCACGGCATTGTCGTTATTGGTGTAACACGCTGCAGAATGAAGCTAAGTCTCCCTATGCATTTGAATAGGTTGAGGAGGAAGGGGCAATGAAGGTGCTTCTTAATAAATAACGCTACAAGGCTGGCTCCCTATTAGTATTATTCTGTCCTTTCTGTTGTACATCTTTTATATGAAACAATTTTTCATTTGGTTTTGTGTACAAAGTTAATTTTGGTTATCAAGATAAATGGGACAATATTATTGATCATACTATGCTACTGGGTTCAAAAAGTTCCCGGAATTTTACTACCATTTTTCGTCTTAATATATAACAAGGGATATTATACATTTGTTTTGTTGGTAACATTCATGATGTCATTTCCTTAAAGTTTGTTGATAATGGCGATTGTTGGTTTTGAGTTGTAGGCAATTGTTTATCATAGTGTTTTGATTGTTCGTCGCATTTTGTAATTATGTCCACAGAGCAACGTACAAACATCAAGTTCTGTGTTTTGTTACACAAAACTCCTGCAGAGACATTAAGATTGTTGGAAGAAGCATATGGCGAAGTAGCAATGAAAAAAACTCAAGTGTATGCCTGGCATAAACGCTTTTCTGGTGGCCGCGATAGCATCAAAGATGACGTACGCAGCGGCCAACCAACAACTGCAACAAATGAAGCAATCGCTCAGCGTGTGCGTAATGTTGTGAGGGACGACCGACGTAAAATCATAAGAGAGATAGCAGCAGAGGTCGGAATATCAGTCGGAAGTGTACACAATGTTCTTCACAAGCATCTCAACATGCATTACGTGTCTCAGAAGTTAGTTCCGAAAATGTTGTCGGCAGAACAGAAAGAAACAAGAATGACTCTTGCTGGGGACATGATCACTATGGCTGATGAAGATGGTGATTTCTTAAACAAAATTATTGCTGGTGATGAAACTTGGTGCTACTTGTACGACCCAGTCCCTAAACGACAGTCATCTGAGTGGAAATCGAAAAAAAACCTCGGAAGCAAAAATTTCCTAGGGACACTTCCAAAGGCAAAGTTATGTTGGACGTTTTCTTCGTCTCTCAGGTCTCATCCACCATGAGTTCATTCCAGAAGGTCGTGCTGTAACGAAAGAATTGTACGTAGAAATCCTCCGTCGCCTACGGGACGCAGTGAGAAGGAAACGTCTAGAGAAGTGGGTAGAAAACAACTGGTTCCTTATGCATGGCAATGCACCTGCTCATCGCGCAATTATTGTAAAGATTTTTCTTGCCGGGCACAACATAATTGCTTTGGATCACCCACCATACTCTCCTGATCTCTCACCACCTGATTACTTTCTGTTTCCCCGTCTGAAAAGTCATCTGAAAGGACGGAGATTCAATGCTGAAGAGGTTATCGCAAACGCGACGAGAGCACTAAGACGGGTTTCACAAAATGGCTTCCAGGCCTGCTTCCAGGAACTCTACACGCGTTGGCAAATGTGTGTTGTTGCGGAAGGCAACTATTTTGAAGGGAATTCTGTAGAATAGTGTTTAAGGTACGTTGTTTCTATGATACTAGCAAATTCCGGGAACTTTTTGAACCTAGTATGTATAAGAGTCTGTTTGCTCAAAACAGATCCAAATTGTCTGAGATCAGCACGATGTAGTGCCTCCAGCTAGGAAAATAAAGGATATCACATTGACAACGGACAAACATCCGAGATTCGAACACACTACTGCATGACCTAACGTGTGAATGTATTACTGGTGGCATAAAGGCCTTATAATCTGTGTAAAACTTGTACTGAAGATAGAGAAACGACAGTTACATTGCGACAATAAATGTAACGATCAGGCACGGAGGTGTGTACATACACTTCGAATTGCACTGAATCAAAGGAAGAAAGCAGCGTCGTTCTGAAGAGACGTACAATGCAGAGCTCTTCCCACACTAGTCAGAGAATTGTAATAATTGCCCTTCCTAAGTGAATAGCTTATTCAATTTGCAGACGGTTGGACTGTTCTATGCAGCACTCTCTGATCATGCTCCAACGCATAATCGGATTTGAACCCTCTGTCTCCTGAGATAACGACCCAGAGGAGACCTCTTTGCTTTTGTCCATATTTTAACATTTAAACGCTACACGCTCTCGATAGGAGATGTAAGTCATAATAATATTAACTTCCCTCTCATCATTACTATTAACTATATCACCATCACCATAATCATCATTAATATCGTTAATGCAATAACACTAACATCTACAATGTTCATTATTCGCAACCATTGATGTTATTGTTGTAATTATTATTGTTATTATTATTATTATTATTATTATTCTCATCGTCATCAACAATATTATCATTATCATTCCCATTATTAGGCTTATACCACTATCATCATTAGGCCTACCATTATTATTATCAATATTATTATCATTACCATTATTATACCTATTATTATTATTATTATTATTATTATTATTATTACTGTCATTATCATTACTAGACCTCTTATTATTATTATTATTATTATTATTATTATTATTATTATTGTTATTATTATAATATCACCAATATTATCATTATTATCATTACCGTTATTAGGCCTGGATCATAAATAGGCGGAGACTATGAAGAAAACAGAAAATAGGAAAGACTGCAGAATGCTGAGTTTGCAGTGAAAGACCTGCCCTTGGGCAGAACACTATGAATGATTCAATTATTATTACTATTATCATCAATATTATCATTATCATCAATACCATTACTAGGCCTATTATTATCATCATTAATGTTATAATTATCATTATCAGACCTGTTAATACCAATATCAATATTAGCATTATTATTATCATTATCAATACCATTAGTAGGCCTATTATTGTCATAAATATTATCTTTATCATTATTATCAATGCCATTATTAAGCCTATTATTATTATTAACATCATCATCATCATCATCATCATCAGAAATATTATAATTATCAATACCACTATTAAGCCTATTATTTATTATTATTGATATTATCATTATCATTATTATCAATACATTATTAGGCCTATTATTTATTATTATTGATATTATCATCATCATTATTATCAATACATTATTAGGCCTATTATTGTCTTCATCAATATTATTATCATTATAAATCCATTATTAGGCCTATTATTATCAATATTATCATTATCATCAATACCATCATTACGGCGATTATTATTATTATCATCATCAATTCCATATATAATTATTAGACCTATTATTACCACCATCAATATTATCATTATCATCAATACCATTATTAGGCCTATATGATTATCATCATCAATATTATCATTATCATTATGAAAATCATTATTAGGCCTATTATTATTATCATCATGAATATTATCATTATTATCAATATCATTATTAAGCCTAATATTACTATCATCAATATTATCATTATCATCAATACCATTATTAGGCCTGTTATTATTATCAGCAATAGTATGGTTATCATTATTATCAATACCATTAGGCCTATTATGCCTATTATTATTATCATCATCAATATTTTCATTATCATTACCATTATTAGGCCTATTATTATCATCATCATCATCAATATTGTATCCTTACGAGTATATTCATTTAGACTTTCTGATCATGTAGGCAGGACCAATACTCATTTCCCATGTTATGGATCCGTATTCCACCAGTATGCCGGATGTAGGCGTTCTGTATTAAATTCTATGCAAGAATGTCTTGAATATTTTATTAGTTACTTGGTTATTGTTTTCTGTATTTAGAGAAGTATTTGTAACGGGGAATCAGCTGTTTAATTAACACCAGAATGCAACACTTTCATGAAACCTGAAGTTGATATGTTACACTCGCCACTCGCTATTAATTTCAAAAGTTCTCCTCTTTAACCGGGAAATAACTAGCAAATTTATTGCACACCCCCTTAAGCAATATCCATTGTATGGTTTTGTAAAGTTTGAATTCATTTTTTCTTCCTCTCGCTCTCTGTCTCTCTCTCTTTGTTGCTTTCGTTTTATTTATTTCTTTCTTCACGTCTCTATTTTTTCTTACTCTATTTCTTCTTCCTTATTTCTTAACTTTTTCTCCTCTTTCTGTTTGCTCCCTTCTTCCTTCATGCTTGATACTTGACATCTTATTTTCTGTGCTTCTTTCTTCTTTTCCCTTATTCTTTCTTATTCTACTTCATTTTCTTCTTTCCTCTTGTTCTTTTCTTTATTCTTGTACTCTTTCTTTTTCCCTTTTCCTTCTCTTTCTTCCACTGTTTCTTTCTTCCTTAGCTTTATTTCTATCTCACTTTGTTTCTCTTTCACAGATATTCTACAGCTGCCAAAGTTTGGCTTTTGTTCTTTTCAGGAAATTTCAGTCCTTTACATCAGGTTCAAATGTGTCAGAATTCAGTTCACATTGATCAGAAATGCCAGGCCCTCACAGAGGACACCTCATTGACAACAGATACATATTAATTCTCGAAGCAGAATTTTAACCCCAAGATCGTGATTTCGATGGAATATATCGTCGAGCATTTACACAGTCATTTTACAATTTGTATGTAATTTAGTCGCTTGAGAAATTGGAGTTCTCAAAGGAATTCAGAGTTT
This sequence comes from Periplaneta americana, assembly GCF_040183065.1. Lineage (NCBI taxonomy): Eukaryota > Metazoa > Arthropoda > Insecta > Blattodea > Blattidae > Periplaneta > Periplaneta americana. Next base: position 149,680,593 of record NC_091127.1, on the reverse strand, counting down.
AAAATAAGATGATTATTCTGTGGAGAAGAAGGGGAAGGTGGTAGATAACGAAGAGAGTATTCTTCATCTTTCAGTGTTGCTACTTCTCGTCACTGGAATTCTCTGCCGCCTGAAGTCAAGGGCTGCCGAACTTTAATTTCCTTTAAATGTAAATTAGAAAAATATCTTATGATGAGTTGCCAGACCTAACGCATGGCAAATATTTAATGGAATGTGTTCCACTGTATTTATTTTTATTTATTTATTTATATTTTTATTATTTTTGTTTCTTATTTTTATTGCGTAATCATGTAAATCGTGTTTATTTATCACTTAACGCCAATATGTATCCCTCTGTGTTGTTTTTTTTTATTATTAATTTATTTTTGTGTACATTTTATTCAATTGTCGGTTTCTGGTTTAATTATGTAAATCCTACTTAATTGTAATCTAATACTAATATGTATACTAATGTGTTTATTTTTATTTCTACTGTGTACATTTTTTATTGAATTATCGGCTTCTGTTTTTATGTGATTCGTATTTGATTCTAACAACATTAATATGTATTCCACTAGGTTTATTTTTATTTTATGAGGTAAATTTTTATGTAACTACCTCTTTTGATCTCATTATGTACCTAAATTGTATCAGTATGTAATTACTTAATTCTGATCCAGCTTTATGTTCAACTATGTAAGCAAGTTTTAATCCTGGTTGAGTGTAAGAGAAGGCCTTACGGCCTTAACTCTGCCAGGTTAAATAAAGCCATTATTATTATTATTATTATTATTATTATTATTATTATTATTATTATTTTTATGAAAAGAAAAAAAAAAGAAATTCAGTTGGAAGGCTGACAGCAGAGACGCGGACTTCGAAGGCACCGTGTCTCGTGGACTTCTCACGCTTGCAGACATCAGCTTATTAATATTCAACGCTATAAATAAAGAGCATTTACTGCGAGATGTTAATGGCCTACCGATAATTCACCGCTGGGTAGCCACAGCACCGCTGAGAGGTTCAAGGCTGAGGCCTCACTACCAAAGATGCGTGACGTGTACGTTGGGTTGCCGAGACTAAGGGCTGTGACCTTGCCCTGGAGACGAACCTTGGGTTGCATGGAATAATAGCATCCTTCAAGTATTATAAACTTTGGTACTGTTCTGACTTTCACTTCATTTCCTGAGGCGAATGAATTCCGAGAATAACTGAAAACTCCAACATCGCCTACAACACAATTAGCCTACTTTGTAGTGACTTCTAAATCAGCACTTCACTATTCAAAAGTTCGTGAGGGATGAAATGAGCTAATAGAACGGAATAAAACCGAAGAAACGTAACATTGAAAAAATTATTTTGCAGAACGAAAAGTTACATTTTTTCAGATCAAATTTCTGCACATTTAAAGAACAAAACTAAAGTTCTTTCACTCATTCTTTACCATAATGCTCTGCTCTCCAGTGGCGTAGCATAAAATTTTGAGCAGGGGAAGCTCACTCAAGTTGTCTTTCATATACATATGAGAAAACGTATTACAAAAATATTGTCTTAAAATAAATAGTAGTCAATGTCAAGTCAGCAGTCGAAGATTGGTTGGAATCTCGTAAGTAACACCAATAAGGCATGACCTCAAATGGTACGTAGTAAAATATGGTTTCACTGTTTACACATACAGTATCTCTAAAACAAATAGACACGTATATATTATTTTTAATGTACCGAAGTACATATGATATTTCCATGCAGATATTCTGCGTCATCATACTATATATATAAAAAAAATAATATATATGATATGCGTAAATCACTTCGTCATTTAAGACGGCGCTTATTCCGTCGGATCCCGGCCAACTAGTCACTCATATCGAGTGCACCTCAGCACATGTGTGGACTTCGGTCCTGCGTTCATAGATATCTATGACGTAGTGCAGAGGGCGGCCGCTAGAGGGAACCCAAGAGTTGGAGCTTAATCTGAGACGATTCTAACCGGCGTCGGAGTTGTATCCGGTGTGGCTTAGTGGATAAAGCATCAGCACGTAGAGCTGAAAACCCGGGTTCAAATCCCGGCGCCGGAGAGAATTTTTCTCCGTTCCATTACTCTTTCATCGTAAGACACGTATACGTATAACATTAGCTCACTCCCTGTCACACTTAGAGAAATCACAATATTAACGATCAATAGATACAGTATTACTATCATTACGTAAGTATGCGTCTGTGTTTTAGTTATGTCCTTCATTGACAGCAAGGGAGTCGGTCATTTGTTTTCTAAATCACACTTTTGTTCGTAAGTCAGTCTTGATAATACAATTGTCCTAAAAGCTCAAGTAAATTGGTGTCAGGAACTGTTATTTCACTCATTATTTATTATATCAGCCACAATGCATACTAACACTTCAACTGAACACAACTCACGAAAGGGATAACTCGGAAACTAAATTAATTTTCAATGTAAAAGCTAGCTTCTTGCGAGCCTTGTGACCAGGGTAGTTCAGTTAGAAAGGAATGGAAAATCTGCGGGGTGGGTTACAGAGAAGAATGAGGGAAAGAAACCAGTCTGCTTGGAAGCTGGTGTGTGCAGGCTTCTTGTTTACTGCTGCATGACGAATCATCCTGACCTGCCGCATCACAATATTTAACGCGTAAATATAAATTGTATTAAAATTAATAAATAATTTTGTTCATAAACTGCAGGTATATTATGAAATTATTATTAACTGGGGAAGCTAAGCTTTTTAGCTTACATGGACGCTACGCCACTGCTGCTCTCTTAAACTGATTGAACATATTGGGAATTAAATCAATTGTTTTCCTAAAGCATGCTTTGTTTTATATAAAACAATTTTTATCTCGAAAAGGATGCAAAAACGAGAAAAATTGTATTAAAACATTTTATTTGAAATATCTCAAAGAGATTAATGACATTACTTTCGGTTCAGTCTGTATATGGCGACACCTGGCCTACGTTTCGGGATGTCAACAACTGAGCCTTTCAGAGCAGAAGTGGTGTAAGTCAGAAATGGGTAATGAGGGTTAAAGTAGACATTCTGTAAAATACAGCGCAAAGTAGCAATATATATTCAATTTATTTAAACTATTAGTAGCCAGTTGTTAGGACGAAGGACATATTAACTGCTACTTTGCGCTGTATTTTACAGAATTTTTACTTTAAACCTCATTACCCAATTTTGACTTACACCACTTTTGCTCTGAACGGCTCAATTAATACTCCCTTTACAGTTGGGGGAAAGTCTCAGAAAAAAAACTCAACCAGGTAATCAGATTAAGTGGAAATCGAGACCACGTCCGAGCGTAACTCCGCGTAAATGGACGTTACATTAAGAATTGCCGTTACCATTACACATATACAGGGTGATTCAAAAGGTTGCGCACAAAGTTAAGTAGCTCATAGAGAGGTCGCAATACTAAAACTTGGAATAGGAACTTATGGTCTAGGGCTCTAGGAAGTAATCCTGAATCAGTGTACGCTTGGGAATGTCAGGAACTACATTGCAAGCTTACTTTGCAATGAGGCACTTGTTTTAATACACTATGAAATGATGAAGACGTTCCTCTGCCACCACGTTTGAATGGGACGAGGTACAAGTCTTCATAAGAGACATTCTTCCAGAAGTGTTAGAGAATGTACCACTTAACGTGCGTCATAAGATGTGAATACAACTAGACAGAGCACCTGCATATTTTTCTCTTCAAGTACGTGACATAATAAATGACACATATCCTGGGCGTTGGATCGGAAGGGTCGGAAGGGAAGATCCAGTTCATTGGCCACCCCGCTCCCCTGATTTGACGTCTCTTGATTCCTTCTTCTGGGGACATATCAATAGCCTCGTGTACGAGTAACCACTTCCCGACCAAAAAACACTTCTCGCCAGGATACTTGCAGCATCTGATGAGGTTTGTGAGATGTGTGATGTATTTGGTAGATGCGCCAGAATTTCCTACGACGATGTTATACCTGTATTGAATGTGGCGGTCGCCAATTTGAATAACTTTTGTAAGAAAAAACGTATGGAGTAAACATTATCTTTGCTTAACTTAAATATGTGATTGTCCATTTTATAGTTCCTGACATTCCCAGGCTTGCACTGACCCAGGATTCTTTAGTCCCATCGCTCTAATTTCCGGCAGCCAATCGCGTTGCAGGTCGGCTACATTTAAACGTGTGTGTCTTGTGATCCGCTTATTCATTTCTTAAGGCTCGATAAATACTTAATATAATCGCCCGCCATTTTAGCTCTTTAGTTGGCGTTCGCAGAAAGCACACGAAGACGTTATTTGCCGCTCAATTATTTGCTGAATTACATTACATCATAGGAGTTACGACATGATAATGTTTAACGGTGTTGCAAATAGATTCCTCTTATGGTAGCTCGGGAACGTATGAACAAAAATGGCGAATGATACTACCTACCTAGACTTTATAGAGCCTTCACTTTCTAAGACGTAAGCAAAGAGGCGGAGTCATGCCGGAAATAACAGCGTCGGGACTATAGAATATAATTTTTAGTAGGTTATTTTACGACACTTTAACAACAGCTTAGGTTATTTAGCGTCTGAATGAGATGAAGTTAATAATACCGGTGAAATGAGTCCGGGGTCCAGCACCGAAAGTTACCCAGAATTTGCACATATTGGGTTGAGGGAAAACTCCGGAAAAACCCTCAACCAGGTAACTTGCCCCGACCGGGAATCGAACCCGGGCCTAGACTATAAGTTCCTATTTTAAAGTTGTTGAAAATCGACCACTCTATAAGCTCCTTAAGTTTGTACACAACCTTTTGAATCACCCTGTACATCTTCATTCCTAATGCTAGAGAAATTTTGACAACTTCGCATCGTCATTGATTCGTTTGTTGACAGGGATTTAAACATGTTGATACATTAAAATGAAGTGGCGGCATGTTAATAAATTAGCAATTCAAATTTTCCGTTACTATTAAAAGCGTATGCAAAAATATCGTTGATGAATATTGCATAAAATATAAATGAGACAACATTGGGATTAAAAGGATCGTTTGTGCATAAAGTGGAAGATAAAATGGTGCGATGTAAGAGGGAGTTAAATTACCGTCCTGAATACATTTTGTAGATAATGCAGGCGTGTTTATTATAGCATATTGGAAATCCATATCCTGAATTTGAATAAAATATTTTCTCGTGAAATATTTAAAAGGAAAGTAATGTCTACATTGTGAAACATGTAGAAGAGCGTGATAAGTATAAAGTGGGTAAGCTTTAAAACAGGGGTGACCCTTCTTTACGAAACGAAATCATTAAAGAGTGTATGCATTTCTCCCACTGCCCGAGCTTAGCTTTATTTAAACAGTGACGAAAGAGTAGCAGATCATATATCACCATTCATGAGAACTCTAATTTTGATTTCGTTTGTTTTATATGCTTCTTTTTCTTCTGCAATTTGTGAGTAATCTATATGCAATACTATAGTTTTCCATAATTCAGACTACAGCCTAAGTTACATCAAGATTTGCAATTAAAAATAATTGTCAAATTACCATCAGATATACATTCGTTCACTCGTGGTATTCTGCCCAATGGTAGGTCTTTCACTGCAAACTCAGCATTCTCCAGTCTTTCTTATTTTCTGCCTTCCTCTAAGTCTCCGCATATAATCCATACATCTTAATGTCGCCTATTATTATTTGTTATCTTCTTCTGCCCTGAACTCTTCTCCCATTCACCATTCTTTCTTCAGTGCACCCTTCAGTAGGCAATTTTTAATCAACCATTGACACAGCCAATTCCTTTTTCTCTTCTCTCAGTTTCAGCATCATTCTTTCTTCGTCCACTCTTTCCAACACAGCTTCGTTTCTTATTCTGTCTATCCATTTCACACGCTCCATTCTTACTCCACATCTACATTTTAAATGCTTCTAGTCGCTTCTCCTCACTTCGTTGTAATGCCCATTTTTATGCCCCGTATAATGCTACACTCCACACAAAGCACTTCACTAGTCTCTTCCTTAGTTCTTTTTCCAGAGGTCCGCAGAAAATGCTCCTTTTTCTATTAAAAGCTTCCTTTGCCATTGCTATCCTCCTTTTGACTTCCTGACAGCAGTTCATGTTACTGCTTATAGTACACCCCGAGTATTTATAGCTGTCCACTTGCTCTACTGCTTCATATAGAACAAGCAAGTTTACTTTCTTTATTTTTCTTCCTATGACCATGGTCTTCGTCTTGTTTGCATTTTTTCTTCATCCCATACTGCTCACAGCTGTCTGCAGTAGCATACCCCTTAATATCATCAGATCTTATCTGCAGATTATTCTTCCATTTATTATTGAAGTATTACCGTTCAGTTTTGCATCCTAATGTACAGTTTTTAAAACGTTTACAAGACTGGCGTGATTTGTAACAAATTGTTGTGATAAATGCATAAAAATAATATAATTTTGCAGTTAAAAATCGAAAAAGAAAATCTGTACGAAGCAATTAAGGAATTCACAACGAATTTTCAGCTTCAGAATACTAGCAAATTAAAGAAATTATACTTCTGAATAGTTCATTCACTATTAGTAATTTTCTTTTACCCTTATAACAAAATTGTTGGTTAGTCAACTGTCCGAAGACAGATTTGAACCTCATAAGTAGCACCAATAAGGCATCACTTATGAGACAACTAGACCAGGAGATAATGGGGTAGGATGGCCAGTTCTTTTCCCCCTCCAATGCATACATCGCCGATTATCCACATATTAAAACTAAATAAAAAAAGTTTTTACAAATAACTTCAAATTAGCGTAACTCTGAGAATATTGTCGGTCCCATGTTTACATGGCATATCTTCCTAAAATTGTATTCAGAAATAAGCTCCGTAAGTGGCAGTAATTTCTCATAAATCTCTCTATATATGACAAGAAATCTTTGCTGCTGTACATATTTCACAGACTTTTAATCAACACTAGATGTTCGTAAATAGTCGCACTTTCTGGTCGTATGGTTAGTCTGGAAAATCGCTAAAGAAGACAACAAAGAAGATTAAAAAAGCAGTCACCTCATTCCTTACTTACTGACTTTTAAGGAACCCGGAGGTTCATTGCCGCCCTCACATAAGCCCGCCATTGGTCCCTATCCTGAGCAAGATTAATTCATTCTCTATTATCATATCCCACCTCCCTCAAATCCATTTTAATATTATCTTCCTATCTACGTCTCGGCCTCCCCAAAGGTCTTTTTCCCTCCGGTCTCCCAACTAACACACTATATGCATTTCTGGATTCTCCCATACATGCCCTGCTCATCTCAAACGTCTGGATTTAATTTTCCTAATTATGTCAGGTGAAGAATACAATGCGTGCAGTTCTGTGTTGTGTAACTTTCTCCATTCTCCGGTAACTTCATCCCTCTTAGCCTCAAATATTTTCCTAAGAATCTTATTCGCTGTTCCTCTCTCAAAGTGAGAGTCCAAGGTTCACAACCATAAAGAACAACAGGTAATATAACTGTGTTGTAAAGTTCACATAACTGCCTGCGTGTTCCTTCATAAGACGAGAGCTGCTGCGATTGTCCCCTCGTATTACTGGCCGGATGTCCACTCACACCCCGCCCCTAGTAACTCCCTCCTGGTGCCGACAGGTCTCCTCACCACATGGCCCGGCCCGGCCCCGAGAGAGATGGTCTCGCTGGAAGACACATTCCTTCAGAATACGGGACTCGCTATTTTTTTTCTCCCCTCGTATTAGGAGCCAGATGTCCACCCACACCCCTGCCTCTAGCAACTTGCTCACGGCGCCGAGGGGTCCCCCGACCACGTGATCAAGCCAAGAGGGAGAAGAGTCCTATTAAAGGCCACAATGTTGTGGCGGGAATTTGTGACGTCACATAGCGTCATAACGCTCCAAGCCACGCCAAGGAGGAGAGAAATGGCGCGAAGCCCGAAGTGTATATAAGGCGGGCCCAAAATATCATAGGGACATTCGTCGCCGGCTAGGGGGGACAGCCACTATGCTCCCTCTGCCACCGACAACATTTCTTTCTCTGATCCAGCGTGCTGTACTTCGTCGGACCGGGTTTTCACGGCCGACACTTACCCCCGGAACAGAAACGCATCGCCGGCTCTGTCTCCGCCTCACCGCTCCGATCTCCCTAACCAAGCTATCCTAGTATCGCTCTTCTCGACTACCTCCCCCCCCCCTTATCACCTTGTCTGGATTCCACGTGCTCTAACCCTTTTAGAAAACATTGTCTTTTCTATCTTCGACTTCCCTCTCTGTGGACGCCCATCGCCGGCCATTTGTCAGCGGAGCTCGTTAGCAGAGAGGTCTTTACTTTACTGTGCTCTAACCCTTTTAGAAAACATTGTCCTTTCTATCTTCGACTTCCCTCTCTGTGGACGCCCATCGCCGGCCATTTGTCAGCGGAGCTCGTTAGCAGAGAGGTCTTTACTTTACTGTGCTCTAACCCTTTTAGAAAACATTGTCCTTTCTATCTTCGACTTCCCTCTCTGTGGACGCCCATCGCCGGCCATTTGTCAGCGGAGCTCGTTAGCAGAGAGTAACCCCTCCATCTCTCGTCGGTCGTCGAATCGCGGACCCTTTAGGGGCAGAGCTTCGATAGGCGAGAACCTCCACCACTTCTGCTTCCCGTCTCTCAGTTCTCCTACCCACCGTATTCGCACTTCGAGCAAACTCTTTTCAGTTTTCCCCAGACACTCCCGTTTCTCCTCTCTACTCCTTTCTACGTTGCTAGCCCTTTCCCTTCATACCAGCCCCTCGCTACTCTCTCTCCCTCGTCTTGTCTTCGTCTCTCCCCAGGTACTCCCGTTACCCCTCTCCAATATTCTCAGTCATGACAACAGCACGCCTTCAAATTAGCTTCAGCCAGAGTCACAGGGACAAAAACGGCAATATTCTAGAGTTTCTCAAAGACACTCCCGATTCGCCTGCCCACGAATAGGAGGAGGACACTGATTATTTCAAATAAACTACTATATCTGTATCAACGTATTTTCTCCCTACATCATCGTATAAACCCCCCCCCCACGAAGCTCGTCACCACCTGTCCTTCACTCCCGTTTCCCCTCTCATCACCTGGGACCATAGCAGGAGAACGTCAAAGCAGATCGAAGCACAACACCTATACCGTAACGTCACCCTTCCCCACACACTTCAGCTCCCCTTGTCACGTCACTCCCGTTTCCCCTCTCAATACCTGGAACAGCAGTCATCAGCAGATGGACGTCAGCAGGAGGCCGGCGCACGACAACTTTTTTATAAATTCTAACTTTAGATTTTTTGACAACAGACTGGATGATAAAAGCTTTTCAACCAAATAATAACAGGCATTTATTCTGTGTTTAATTTCCTCCCGAGTATCATTTATATTTGTTACTGTTGCTCCAAGATATTTGAACTTCTCCACCTCTTCAAAAGATAAATTTCCAATTTTTATATTTCCATTTCATACAATATTCTCGCCACGAGACATAATCACACACTTTGTCACCTCATTCCTGCCGAACATAAATTCCCATTTCCTTACCAAGAATTTAAGCCACGTCCTCTGGATTTGTAGTAAAAAATGCTACCTCTCGAGTTAAAATAGAAGTTTACGATACTTATCCAGACAGTCTTTTCTGGCTAACCCCAGGGGAGTAGCACGGTATGGCAGTAGACGTCTTCATCCCGGACGGCCACTTGAATATTGAAAAACAGCTAGAGAATGCAAATTGTGAAACAGACGGAGTACCGAGTCACGTGCTCCGATAAACCGCGTCCTGTCTAATAAACATCGTCGCAGTTGTGTAGGAGTTCGAATCACGAGAGCAAACAAACATTGCATTTGCGTCACAGACTGTGAAACATGGTACCGCCCACACAGAAAACGTAAATACGCCCTCATCACAGGGTGTGGTTTTTACGCTTTATGCTGTGCTGTGTGGATACCCCTCGTAACTTTAATTAGCAACGCTGACGGGGGCCCCGCATCGGCAGTTCATTTCAGCCCAAGTGTTTGTTATCTTCTCCGCAACCCAACTCGATAATGTTTGCTTTCACGATAGAGTCCGAAGGAAATTAGACCGAGTCAAGGGCACTGCATAGGCTTCCCGCACGACACTTGTGTTGGAGATGTTGCCTTTCTCTCACGGCGTACTGTGAAACTTGCGTTAAGTGGAACCGAGAACCGTAATCGTCTACCAATGATTAGACTAGTCTAGTGATGAAAATTTCCAGGAAAATTTTACATCGGAAAATTTTCCCTTTATTAAACAATTTGAAGAAGTGACGTTCAAAAAGAGTTAACTCACATTGTTCAGAATTTTTAGTATGAACCAAAATTTGGTAATTTAACAAAATACCATGAATAATCAAATTGTCAATGTATTTAACTTCTTTGTCATCAGAAAAACCATACAACAATATTTTCCAGATAATAATACCTAGTTTTAACATAAATTAGATTTTTGACGATCGTGTTTCTCGCTGTATTTACAGCTATTGTTGTTAAGCCTTGAAAGTTAGAATTCCCACAGACACTTCTTGTCAGATTCTTCATAACATAAAACTATACTGAAAGAGACCCATTATAGTGCACTTATTGTTACTTAGTTACCATGATAGTGTAGTTTTGGTAAGGCTTTGAAATAATATTGCTCTAAATTTTTAATGCAAAATTTATTGTATTTGCAATTTTAAAAGCATGGTCATGCAAAAAAATGTTGTACACTACACTTTTGAGAAGTGCATTACAAAATCTAGTATCGTAATATTCTATTTAAAGTAAGATTAATTCATTCATTCATAGTGTTCTGGCCAAGGGCAGGTCTTTCACTGCAAACCCAGAATTCTCCAGTCTTTCCTATTTTCTGCCTTTTCGTCTCATATGATTCATATATCTTGTTTATGTTAGTTAATTAGGATACAATTAATTATGATACTTAATCACTCATTTAAAGTTTGTGTGACTGCAACCTGTGTATATTTTTGTGTGGCTTTCCTTTGTTTATAGTGTTTTTTTTTCTCTCTCTCTCTTTATTTCTTGTGTAGCTTTATTTTGTATATAGTGTATTTTTTCTGTTTATTTCTATTATTGTATTTGTATTTCTGGTGTTGTGGAAGAGAAGGCCTGATGGCCTTAACTACACCAGAATAAATAAATAAATAAACAAACTAACAAATAAATACATGTCGTCTATCATCTGATATCTTCCTCTGTTTTTAATGGACATGCTGCAGCTCAAATCCCGGAAAAACCTCAACCAGGTAACTTGCCCCAACCGGGAATCGAACCTGGGCCACTTGGTTTCGCGACTAGACGCGCTAACCGTTACTCCACAGGTGGGTAACTATCGGTGCTGGATTCCGGACTCATTTCACCGGCATTATCACCTTCACTTCATTCAGGCGCTAAATAACTTAAGATGTTGATAAAGTGTCGTAAAATAACCTACTTAAAAATACTGGAGCTGGGCTAAACCTGATTTGAATGAACCATGTTGGAGCAAATCTTGCTTGAACTTTCAAGTTAGGTTTTTGAACACATTATATTATTAGATAAATGGAAATTCAAAATTTTAAATAATACAAAAATGTATCTTAAAGAAATTTCAGAAAGATGTTAGTTTTTATGAACACTTGATGACTCAGTCTGTAGAAAACATAGTGATATTCTTATTGAGACAGCCTGTTTTAAATGTGCACTCCAGAATCTTCAACTAAACAGTTGACAGTTTTCTTCTTAACGTCACCAACTTCTTCACCTTCAATAGCACTGCCCGTTGTCATACAATTTAAGATTGTTATCATCACTCATTATTTTCCGTAAATAATCTTCAGAAGTTGTTGTTATCCTTCTGTTCTGCTGCTGTTAATTTGCGTTTTAGAGATAGCTTTTAACTCCACCTTTTTTGTACTGCCTAAATTCCATTCCTCCTTTTATACTGTAGACTTGTCACCGTACCTGTTTCGGATTCAAAATAGACGTTTTGCATCTTGATTACAGAACGTTTAACACTATATCACTTCGGAAAACTTATTATTTGTCTTTCTTGTGTTAAATTTTATATTACTTCGTTAAAATGTTTCAGCCTGCTATCGGCCATCTTCTGAACTGGTTGTTGCTGGTCTTAGCGCTTTTTGTTTGTGTTTCCTGTGGGGGTGTGTTTGTGTAGTGAATGTGGAGTCAAAGAGTGTGTGCGTTCTGAAATGGAGTTGTGTGTTGGGAATTTCATTTGGATGGTTTTTGTGTTTGTGTTTTTTATGTACATCTTAATATTGCAACAAGATTGGGTCCACACCTGTGGAGTAACGGTCAGTGCGTCTGGCCGCGAAACCAGGTGGCCCGGGTTCGAATCCTGGTCGGGGCAAGTTACCTGGTTGAGGTTTTTTCCGAGGTTTTCCCTCAATCCAACACGAGCAAATGCTGGGTAACTTTCGGTGCTGGACCCCGGACTCATTTCACCGGCATTATCACCTTCATATCATTGAGACGCTAAATAACCTGAGATGTTGATACAGGGTTGTAAAATAACCCAATAAAATAAATAAATAAACAAGATGGGGCGCCATTCTATTGGCATTGGAATGTTGGAGATCATCTCGACAATATTCCTCCATAATTGGTTTGCAACAATTGAAAACAGTTCGACACTTTGGCCACCAAGAAGCCCCCACCTATCACCTTATGACTTCTTTCTGTGGGGTATTTGAAAGACAGTTATTTTTACCTCCTCTTGCTACTAATGTAGATGACATGAAAATTCCCCTCAGAGTAGAAAATATATTACTACGCGTTTGACAAGATTTCGACTACAATTTTGACATACGACGTGTGTCGCTGGGAGTATAAGTATAACTATAGGCTATAAAGGCCGTATTCATAGAAATTCTTAGCGCGGGCTTCCGGTGGATGATCAGCGAACTAACGTTTTTCGTAGTCATAAACCAGTATTAGCGATATGATATGGTATGGTATGGTATGGTATGGTATGATATGATATGATATATGATATGATATGATATGATATGATATGATATGATATGATATGATATGATATGATATGATATGATATGATATGATATGATATGATATGATATGATATGATATGATATGATATGATATATGATATGATATATGATATGATATATGATATGATATATGATATGATATATGATATGATATATGATATGATATATGATATGATATATGATATGATATATGATATGATATATGATATGATATATGATATGATATATGATATGATATATGATATGATATATGATATATGATATATGATATATGATATATGATATATGATATATGATATATGATATATGATATATGATATATGATATATGATATATGATATATGATATATGATATATGATATATGATATATGATATATGATATGATATGATATATGGTATGATATATGGTATGATATGATATATGATATGGTATGGTATGATATGATATATGATATGGTATGGTATGATATGATATATGATATGATATGATATGATATGATATGATATGATATGGTATGGTATGATATATATGATATGATATGATATATGATATGATATGATATGATATGGTATGGTATGGTATGGTATGGTATATGATATGATATGATATGATATATGATATGATATGATATGATATGATATGATATGATATGAACCCTGTACAAGTAACTAATCGATAGTCGAGGCTAGTTTAGCACGCTCGTAGCGCGGGCTAGCGAAATGTCTATGAATAGCACCCTAAGATGTTGAAATGAACTTAAAGAATGTGTGTATAAAACTATATATAAGATGATTTTTGAAATCTTAAACAGTTCTAGCGTGTAACTTCTTGGACTTGGCTGTTTCTTTTGTAATCACTCTGCATAGACCTAATTCAGTGCATTATTGTCCCTCAGTTTTATAAACTTTTAAATAAACATTTTAAAAAATTGTATAGGTATGTAATAAAGGAAAACATTAATTTATATAATCGGAGTAATGTTTCAACTTTAATTCGATATGTCAAAATATTTGATTTTTTTATTCACCAGGGTTTTATGCTGCTGAAATGGGAAGCAGTATGTAATATTGTAATGAAATTTAATAGTTCCGTTTAACTTCTTGTTAACTAAAGGCTATGTAAATATTTGTCTTTCGAAAGCCATCCAGTTTTGTTTACTTTTATTATCTCGTGCAGTTAGATTATTTTTAACAAGCGCTTGAAATATGGAAATATTTCTCGTATTTAAAATACCACTATTTTTGTCCTCCTGAATAAATACCACAATTTTTTCCCCTCCTGAACAAATATAACCGTAAATTTCTCTGTTTATATGCGAGCGAACGGCGCTCAGATTTTTCTTGCTGTCCATTTATTCAACTCGTTAGATTCTTCTCTTAATGACCGATTTCGAGTAACGTACACTGAAGCAATATAGTCTCTGTTTTCCGCCATTAAGGGGGCCTACAAAAATTGAGTGAAATTCATTTTTTTATATCTCAACTACCATAAAAGCTAAATAAACAAAACTTGTCAGGCTTAATATACACACATTCCACTTTATAAAACACTATTCAGAATTAATATTTGAGGAGAAAAATTCGCTCCGGCGCCGGGGATCGAACTCGGGTCCTTGGTTCTACGTACCAAGCGCTCTCACCATTGAGCTACGCCGAAGTCCGATCCACAGCACCGGATCGAACTCCCCTCCTCCAGTGTTTTTCCCGTTGTGGCCTGACTCCAAGTTGGGCATGTATGTTGACATTTTTTTATATTAAGTCAACTGCCATTGTTCGATCCGGTGCTGTGTATCGGACTTCGGCGTATCTCAATGATGAGAGCGCTTGGTACGTAGAACCAAGGACCCGGGTTCGATCCCCGGCGCCGGAGCGAATTTTTCTTCTCTAATATTAATTGTCAGAATAACAGATATACAGTGAAACCTCTCCTTACGGACACCTCCAAGATGCGGACACTCCTCATATACGGACAGATTTTTATGTCCCAACTGAAATAATGTAGAAATAATGATAAATTTAACTCTCGTTTACGGACACTCTGACACAGACATGGACAGTTTGTTTGACAGTTCTAAAGCTTGCTTTACCTCCTGACTGCGAATAGAACTTGGATTTCAAGACCTAATGTGTTACAAAAATGGAAAATTTAGTACAGAAATTCCTTAACATGAAAGAAGACAATAAGGGCTCGTAGGGTACCACTACCCCACCCGGCTACCCCTTGTTAGCTGTAAGCGGGTGGATAAACAAAGTTATAAAATTTAACCTGTCTGATGGATCCAAGGTTTTCGCGATCGTGAAATTGTATTCGACACATGATAGGGTTAATAGGATTATTCTCTTCACTTCAATCAGAGGGTTGTTCTGTTTCGAGAGACATGGCACCTGAACGTAAAGGTTAAGTTTAAAACTGTAAATTACAGTACTGCATAACTGTAGACCTAGAATAAAATTGTATAGCACAGTACTGTATTTTACTTTTCTGGTCTTATCTGCTGTAGTTCAAAGTTGCAATGAATTTACTGTAGTATACTGTATTTAGAATTAAACTAGAGTAATACATTTCATTTAAAACGTGAAGGGATACATAATGCTTATTATAAATTTACTGTTAGATTGGGGAGCCTCCCTCCCAATAAAGGACATCTTCCAGATGTGGACAGATTGTTACGTCCCTTCTATGTCCGTAAATGAGAGGTTTCACTGTATTCTGTAGGACCAAAAAAAAATAATAATCTTTAGTAAATTCTTCTAGCAACAGTGCATATTTCTGTACAGATTACTGTGGAATCCCTGCCACCAAGTCACTCAACTGAGTGAGCTCCTTGTACAATGGCAGTTGACTTAATAATCTTTAGTAAACTATTCAGAATATTAAAATAGCTAATAATTACTTGTGAAAAAATCAAATTTGCATAATTTTTTACCACCACAAAGCTTTTAATTACATAGTAAAATATACAGTTAATTAAATATCTGTATGATTATTTTACAGAAACATTCTAACGATCTATACATCAACAACATAGCCTAGAATCTTTTACCTATTCCTTCAGGAAATATTTTTTTTAAATACAAATTTTTAGAAAATTTAATATTAAAGGTATCGATAAACATTTATTGAAGGAATAGGTAAAATATCGTATACTTTGTTGTTGATGTAGGTCTTTCAAACATTCCAGTAAAAGAATCACGCAGATATTTAATTAATTGTATATTTTATTATGTAAATGCATCAACGACGAGGCTTGCGCAATAATGTCGTGCCGGTTTTCGGCTTTGCGAGCGCTGTTAGTCTTGCTTTCTCGATCGTTGTTCATCTCTAGTTTTAACGTAAATTGGATTTAAATTCTGTAAGCCAAAACACAATCTGCTTTTTGTTGAATCTTTCTCGTTATTTTCAATCTTGTTTAACAACTGAAGGTGTTCATCCGCAACAGTGATATCGTTATGATAGAAACTTAAAGTTTCTTTTTACTTATCTGTAAGTTCAGTTTCTCATTATGATAAATATTTTACTTGATAGTTATTTTTATTTTATTGCATATCATTTTCGGACACCTGATATTTGTATCAAATCTACCTTCTAGACCAGAGTCTTTCAACCTTTTTCAAAATATACTAAAGCTGCAATTTAAAATCATGTGGCACACTTAAATAATCTAAATCGGTAGTTGCAAATTGGGGGGGGGGATTTTAAGGGATTTAGAGGGAATGTGTTTACTGAATGGTGACTTTTACCGCGTTCGCTGAATGTTAACTCTTGTAGAATCACTTTTTACTACTATTTTCACTTTTATTCTTCCAATGTAGAGATGGGAACGATATATCGGTTTTTACGAAATACCGATATTTTCGTTTCGATATAACGATATATCGATATCGAAATTTTGATTCAATTTATCGTATAATATATCGGTTTTCTCATAAATTTATCGATTTTCTTTGTGGAATTATCATTATCAACAATCCACATTGGACAACTCCGATAATTCCCGAGAGATGGCTCTACTGAACGTGGACAGTTACATAATTGTGCAACCTCCCTCAATACCTTGTTCTAATTGGCTGGACTGGAATTCGAATTCAAACTGTTTAATATGCAGCACCAAATTCAAAATGCAGCGTGTGCGAACTTAAGACAAACGGAAGGTTTTAATATTGTTATTAATGTTATCCAAGACATTAGCAACTCCCACCCTGAAAAGAAACTGTCTGACCTCAAAACCGGTATCAAAACATTTATTTCTATATTCTGAAATGGAAAGAGAAACAAGAATTTAATACATTTATTTACATCTATGATTTCTATGCACGACCTAGTGCTGATTTTCTTATTATATCTTTTAGTGCATAAAAATTCTATTCCTATAATCATCACCATTGTTGTTTGGAATGTTGGAGTGTAACAATAACTTGCAATGGGAACTTACTGTAGAAGGATTGTATCAAATCAAAGTTGAAGTTTATTAAAACTTGTAACATTCTAAGTACGGTTTACTTACATTTAAAATGATTACGTTGTTAGATAGAAAAGAGTATTATATTATCTGTCCTGGATTGAATCCTATATAACATTAGAATAATTGAATCGTTTTCCAATATAAAATACTCAACCATGTAGAGTTCGCTTAACTCTTTCCCACCATATCATTTAAGCTCCTTGCCTACACTATAATTTTTATTTAGGTTAGACCTATATCATATGGTATTGAAAATGTAATGTTTATTGTTACAATTTTACATTTTATACTTTTGACTGTTATGATGGTAATTTCAATGGTAAAAAGGAATATTAAAATTTAAGTAATTTTATTGTAGTACAGTAAATGTACGCCTGAAAATGCAATTTGCGTACGGAATAGCGATATATCGATATATTTTCTGCGATATATATAGTTTATCGAAATTAGGTTTGCATATATTGCAATATCAATATATCGATATTTAATTTATCTCCTCTATCATTATTCCAATGTAGCTACGACAACCTTTAATATTTTCATTTTCCTGCGACACACCAGCGGATCATTCGCGGCATACAGGTAAATAGCTGTTATAGATGTTGAGTTAACGTGATTCAATTTTTGAAATGATTCAGTTATATTTGCTGTTTTTTTTCACCTTTACATTATGAAGTGAGTGTTAGCTCAAGTTCATATCTTATTTTTTCTTTACCGAACATTAGATGACCACCTGATAGGGCTTACGTGAAGTGAAGTCGCCATGAAGCGAGGCTTTCACCTAAGATAAAGCAGAAAATCACATTGAAAATGAACAAACATGTAGGGCCTATGTCCTAAGCGAGATTTGAACCTATGACAGTGGCTTTCATGTAGTTGTAAACCTGTATTTTAGCCGTTGTCAACAGTAAATACATTATACATGGATTTTTTGTAGGAGATTGTATGTAAATTAAAATCATACTTGTTCAAAGTTATTTCTGCAAGAAAGCACATGGATCCGTGCAACATGATTAATGCTCGAACTGGGAGGGAAACATTTTGTAGGGAAATGTTTAATTGCATTGCTCCGTTCAGAAAATTTATCTGCTCTTTTTTCTTTTGTGCACATGAAAGGAAAAAGAATTGCATCATATGGTGGAAACATCCACTCTAAATTGATTTCTATCGATTTTCGTCAAATTCCAACGGTCGCTCAGCCGAGAGTTGAAATGGCGAAGCTTTAGCCGGCAACCCCTCAATATTCGCCACATAGGTGAGGACCGGAACTAAAAAAAGCCAGACTCTCATTCGATTGTTCACAGATGGTTGCACAAATAGTCCACTTGTTATTAATTAAGCATGTATAATGGCCAATTAGCAGTAATGGTAAAGTGCTTCAGAACTCCGACAAGCGATCACGAGGATCATGCACATAATAACGAATAGGGAGCTAGGAACGCGCATTTCGCATTCTCTGAGTCCGTGCTCAGATTCAAAATGGCGCTACACTCCAAAATGATTAAACTTATTTCCTCTAGTGTTTTTCCAAGCTACTGTATAGTTAAAATTTTGTAGCTCCCTAAAAAAGGGTATATATTTGTGTTTAGTGTAAAAGTTCAGGACTAGAATTCCAAAGGCGTACTTTTAATAGGCTACAACAGTGGTCGGCAAAAATTACATAATATAAAATACAGCCCGCAATACACAGGAGAGGAGAAGGTAGGAGGTGGAGGTTACCCACATTGTTTAACTTTGAATGGCTAAGAGCGTATTCCGAATCTCAGCGCTGAGCAATCTGATGGCATCACGGTGTTCCGAATTTCACCAATGGCGTCACTGATGCTCCACCGGTGTCGCACCGGTTCCATCAGCTTGCAGAGGTGGTGGAAGTCTCCATCAGCCGCCATCAGTGAATCTGATTGGTTCTTAGATAGGGCGGGAATTAGCAGACGAATGACATCATGCACTGTTGTGTCATGGCGGTGTGTTCTGCTTTAGTTCTGCTGTATTGTTTGTAATGAGCACAACGTAAAAACAATATGTTAATGGCTTGTGAGCGAACATACCAACGTACCAGTTATTATTACCGGTTCAAGAAATAAATTGTTTATGATCTCTTTTCTTTGAACGAGATGGCAGTACGGAAATTTCGCGAAATTTTGCTAGCGTAGCACAGACAACAACTTATACAGTCGCCATGACAGCAATCGATCCTTCCAGCAGTTTTGTTCCTATTTCGCTGCAGCGTGACGTCATTGTTGTCCACCGGTCCGGTGAGATTCAGAATACGCTGTAAGGCAGGGATACAGAATTGGCGAGGGAGGGGCGGAAAGCATGGGGAAAGCGTTGGTTCCCCGTCCACAGTCCACCGGCGTTGAATGACGTATCTGTGGCCTGTACGCAATCACACAAGACAAACACTGAATGCAAATCCCCCACTACCAAGTCAATGATGCTGGATGGAAAGAAGGAGTGAGTGACGTAACGCCACAACTGTCGCCCAGTTCTGCAAGCCTGGGCTAAGGGGAGATAGATAATGGTTTACTCCTCCACTTTGCTTGTGTATGACTCGCTAGTCAAGAAATTCCGGCCACTGAGCCACAGTATACAAAACAACCTGCCGACCTTCTTCTCTTTGTAAGAAAATATAGGAGTACATTCTGCAGATATAAATGAAAATTATAGAAAATAGGAAAGTTATTGAGAAATTAAGTTGTAGAGGGTACGATTCAATCATTAATAGTTTTGTCCCTAAGGACAGGTCTTTCACTGCAAACCCAGCTTTTCCAGTCTTTCCTGTATCCCGTATTTCTTTTTGTCTCCTCATATAATCCATATATCTTAATGTCGTCTATATCTGATATCTTCTTCTGCCCCGAACTTTTCTCCCTTTCACCATTCCTTCCTATGCATTCTTCAGCAGACAGTTTCTTCTCAGCCAGTGACCCAACCACTCCCTTTTCACTTTCTGATCAGTTTCAACATAATTATTTCTTCACCATCTCTTTCCAATACAGCTTCATTTCTTATTCTGTCTGTCCATGTCATACCCTCCATTCTTCTCCATATCTAAATTTCAATTTTGAGACACACTGTACAACAATTAGTAAGATATCGTGCGGTTTTTAAATTTGAAATGATTATTATTTTTTTGCTCTTGTGTGTTAATTATTGGCTTGAATTAAGTTACTTACTGTATTTAGTAAACTGTCCTTGTAAATTTTAAGTTATATTACTGGCTAAGACCACACCGTACACGAGCCTGACTCTTACGATAGTGGCTAGAAACATTTTTGTTTTATAATTTTAATTTGTACTCGCTAGCTAGTTAAAATAATTAAATTAAATTAAATTAAAAGAATAATATTTTTTATCCTCGACCATGCCGAAATGTAGTAATTATACACCTGGTAGTAGCCCTTTAATGCACTTCATTAAAGTACACCTATTCATTATAATTCAGTTGTTCAGCCAATGAGAAATCACCTTTGTACCATTATAAAACCGCAAGTATCGATTATTTTCGGATACGCAATCGAAAGACAATTAGCGAAAAGACACGGAGGCTGGAAATCCAATACTGTCGCAGAAGGTTATGTTCTGTTACCATAATAATTAGCGTTAATTGTAAATAATACTAAAATAAATTCAATTTGTCATCTCGGTTTTCAATTCTAAATCAATTTCCAGGTTATGTCAAGACTAGTGTTCGTCTTATTTTCTAGGTTATATCAAGGTCAATGACATTCGTGCCTCGGAAGAAATCAATACTTTCGCGTCTGCGCACATCTCACAATTCAGATCACTTCCGCTCCTCACTTACATAATCATAACATGGAAAATTTGAACAATTTTAAGTTAGGAATATGGTCGAGCATAAAAAGTCGCTTGCGCTCGTTTCATAAACAAACATACTCGCGTCTTAATTACTACCATTATAGGCTCGTTGCATAATGTACTATTACAAAATAACTTAATAGAAACACGTTAAATAACATTGATCATGAGAGATTCATAGATTGTGTGTTACCTTCAAGAAACTTGAATGGAAATAGATAATAATAAAAATGTCCACACGCTATTTCCATGCAATTTGTTGAGAGGGTTGCTTCTCTATGACAATATTAAGCTCGACCGCACACCGTTTACAGAAACTGGTGTGCGTGTTGCAGACATGTTTAATACACCTTCAGAAAATGATTGCGCGCACTTAAAGTGCTGTTGCGTGTGTAAGCAAATCCGAACTGGACAAGCTTTTGCACCAACAGCTCGGTAATAATTTAACGAAGTTGTGCTGGAATCACGCAATGAAAATTGCAACTACTTGTTTTGAATTCAGAATCAGTTTTAATGAAGCATAAACGGTTTTATCTCTTCAAGTCATAGTAGCAGCTAACTGTATTGCCTTTTCAAAAACTGCTTGAAGCGGAGAACAATTTAGACGTAGGAAATTCAAGGAGCTCAATCCCTCCTTCATGAATTATTAATTTATTTTAAATTGTATATTGTATTTACTGGTGAAAAATGTTTGAAAATGCAGACTTGTACAGAGTGAAAGAGAAATAGTCCTGTAAATTTCCAGCGCGAATAGTTCATGTTGTATGCAACAAAAATGTATAATACTACTGTATTATGGTAGAATGTTCATAGTTTTCTCAGAAAAAAAAGTTTTTCCCCAAATGTTTAACAGCCTCTTATTTGGTAACTATTGCGACTAGGATCCTGATTTTGACCATATCGATAGAAAATATAATAAAAATCACTTATCCCTTTGGTGAACGGTTTTCAGTTATAATTTAATTTAAAAATCACTTATTTCAAGTCACTGAATGATGCAACCAGCTTGCAACATTATAGTCAGAGAGCGAGGTGGAAGCTAGCTTCTTCGGGACACAGAACTGAGCTCGCTGACGTCTTACATCTGTATCACGAGAAGAATGGAGAGCGTATTAGCGGCGATATTGTGAGACTGCTGAAACTTCCAACTTAATTTTCTACGGGATATGTATTATATGACTTTCTTGTGTTAAATTCTATCATACCTGGTTTACATGTTTCGACCTTTTATGGGTCATCCTCAGAACTGGTCGTTGTTGGTCTTGGCGCCTCTTGTATTAGATAAACACAATATAATATTTGTTACTCAGTCAAATGACAAATCAATGTAAAATAATGACTTATATTATATGGTCATTAAGTTTGATATACATGAATTACAAATTGCAAACGTTTTCGCTCATTCAGGCATCTTCAGGCACAATTATACAATATCTCAATATCAAACTGTGTAGCCATTATATTGGTGGTAGATAAACTGTTTAAGATTAATGATGTACAAAACATCTCCATAATTAAAATGTAATATTATAAGTCATAAATTGAAATAATGTTAAAAACCACGTAGTGTTGTAATTAAACTTCGTAATATTCTGTGGAACTCTTGTTCAGTAGAGTCCAATGAGTGATGAATTATGTTTGAAATAATTATTACATTTTAATTATGGAGATGTTTTGTACATCATTAATTTTAAAGTTTATCTACCACCAATGTAGGCTAATGGTGATATTGAGTTTGATATTGAGATATTACATAATTATGCTTGAAGATGCCTGAAGGGGCGAAAACGTTTGCAATTTGTAATTCATATATATAAAACTTAATGACCATATAATATAAGTCATTATTTTACATTGATTTGTCATTTGACTGAGTAACAAATATTATATTGTGTTTATCTATATTAATTGACAATCTGAATATTTCCATCATGCTTTCTAAGCCTCTTGTTTTATTTCCTCTGAGGGGGTGTTCGTATGTTGTAGTGTGGAGTCAAAGAGTGTGTGCATTCTGAAATTGAGCTGTGTGTTGAGAATTTCATTGCGGTGTGTTTTTGTGTGTCTGTGTATTTCGTTTTGTTGTAGTGTGTTTAGTTTCTGGCTTTTTGGTTGGATGTGTAGTATTTCCATGTCTGTGTTGATGTCTCTGTAGGTGTGGTTAGCAGTTGTGATGTGTTCTGCATATATGGAGGTGTTTTGTAATTTTGTTATGGCTGTGATGTGTTCTTTGTAAAGTGTTTGAAATGATCTGCCTGTCTGTCCTATGTAGAAGTTGTTGCAGGTGTTACATTTGAGTTTGTATAAGCCTGTGTGGTTGTAACACCTGCAACAACTTCTACACAGGACAGACAGGCAGATCATTTCAAACACGTTACAAAGAACACATCACAGCCATAACAAAATTACAAAACACTTCCATATATGCAGAACACATCACAAATGCTAACCACACATACAGAGACATCAACATAGACATGGAAATACTACACATCCAACCAAAAAGCCAGAAACTTGAGAAGAATGTGTTCCCTGACATTGGTTCTTGCACCTTTGGGAACTATGAGAAAGTCATAGGCAGAATTTGTTGTCTCTAAGATTTCTTTTAAAAGGTTTACATAAAATTCTATCCCTTCAGAGAATACTAATAATAATGGAATTAGAATGGCAGGGAAAACAGAGATACTCATAGAAAACCTACTATGGAGTCGTTTTGACCACCAAAATCCTCGTAGAATCTCCTCCTGGTCGAGTAGCTTTAGAGCTGATTGAGTTTTTTGCACGATGTACGAGAACAGCTGATCTATACTAATAATAAATCTGTAGCCAAAATTTTTCTGGTAATTTTCGATTTTCCAAAAACTATTAGTGTTAACGTGTATAATTAACCATCCTGAAACCGAAAATCGCTTTTTTGAAATTTTTGTCTCTCTGTCTGGATGTTTGTTGCCTTTTCACGCGATAATGGCTGAACCGATTTATATGAAAATTGGAATATAAATTAAGTTCGTTGTAACTTAGATTTTAGGCTATATGGCATTCAAAATACTTTATTTAAAAGGGGGAGGGTTATAATGGGGCTTGAATTAAATAAATCGAAATATCTCCCTTATTATTGATTTTTGTGAAAAATGTTACATAACAAAAGTTTCTTTACAAATAATTCCCGATAAGTTTTATTCTACACAAAATGTTGATAGGACTGATATTTAATGAGATAAATGAGTTTTAAAATTACAATAACAACGCCATCTAAGGCGCTGTACTGAAATAAAAACAAATGACTTCGTCTATAAGGGGCCTTGGACAACAACAATCGAAAGCTATTAAACACAGCCTACAGAGAATGTTTCTGTGTTTGTATGAAGTAATATCGGAAGCTAATTAATTGTTTATTTAATATTTCACCATTGGAAAGTGTAGTTTCTCTAGAGGGACATAATTTTCTACAATGGTATTACAGTAACTTCTGAAACATATAGCAAGTAATATAAAGTATACACATTAAAACTAAATGATATGTCAATCTTCATTAAACTATGGTTGCATGTAATAACAATTAAGAAACATGTTAAAGGAATTGTCATTGCACCAAATGATTGCTCTCTGGACCAAAATGACCGCATTTTAATTATTTAAATACAATTTAAATTAAGTAACATATTAAATGATTTATCCTTCTATCAAACACGAATGTTCCCTGGATCAAACGTCCTATTTTAATTATGAAATTACTTTATATTTATTTCTAACGGGTGCAGCGGAGCGCACGGGTACGACTAGTTCTGAATAAAAATGTCCCTTTAATTTTGAAGAAGAGTTCTTTCTATGTATTCTTAGGAAGATTGCGGATTCTATGTTTGGAAAGAACAAATTTCGTTTTTAACTCTCCAATTTACTGGAAAAGAACCTTCGTATAGAGCGAAGTGTTCTCTCGGTGCAGATGTATCTGAGATTTTTGTATAAAGGAATATTTGCATAATATAAGCTACTACATTATCTATTAATGCTACATTATTCACACCTACTGAAAGCGAATATGCTGTTCATTATTGCATTTACTGAAGCTGAAGAATAATGATATGTGTACCTCCTTACAAATGATGTACAGAGAGCTACATTTGCATATCAACAGACCTCGGAGACAAGATGTATGAACTGTTAGAGACATTGACAAGCCAGGAATACATAATAGAAGTAGCTACATTCAAAGGGGGAGTGCACTGGGAAATGGATACCGCAGCTTCGACCAACAGACTACATCGTTATGCAAACACAACATGAATGTAAATCCATTGCGTGTTATAAAATAAAATAAACATGACGTTTTAGGATACATCGTAGTCATTCTAATCATCTTCACTATCATTATCATCACCACCACCAACAACTTGTCATAAATCTATTAAGATTGAGTGTTTCTAGCTTTGTCTAGATCAGACGTGCTCACGGCGGGCATATTGCCCACTGGGCGCCCGGTGCAGGAGACGGGCGAGCGCAGAAAACCAGTTGCGCTTGTAAACACACAGTGTCGCCTCTCAGACTTTTCGAAACCAAGCAGTAACGTCGTCTATATTTTCGTATCTCTTTACTTAAGAGCCTAAGCTTATAAAATATCTGTTTGTTTAATACCTGAACACGAACAGTGGAAAAAAAGAACTGCTTAAGCTAAAATGGGATTTTTGCGTTCTGTAGCTAATGGATTCATGCACTTTGATAAAAGAAAACATTTTATGCAAGAAATACTAAATCATCCATCTCAATTTGAATGCAATTAAATGTTAAATTTGCTGTACATTTTTGTATTTTTTTACTTATAAACCTAGGCTTATAAAATATGTATTTTGTTAATACCTGAACATAAGCAGTTGAGAAAAAACTGCATAGGCTAAAATGTGACTTTCCCAATCGGTAGCGGGATTCATGCACTTCCAGTGTGTACTGGAAACAAAGAAACTGAGTGGAAATCAATTAAACAAGGTGTTCGCCAAGGTTGTAGCCTATTCCCATTACTATTTACTACATACGAGGGTTGTAAATAAAGTAGTGGCAACATAGACAGTACGATTATATCATTGAACTTACATGGAGAATACATTTACACCCCTTTAATATAATCATCAGCGTGTTCCTGTATCTTTTGCCAAATCCGTGGTAACCGTTGATTGCCGTTAGCGAGTTTGTTTCTGTTGATCTCTCCAATGGACTGCCCTACTGCATGAAACACTGATGCAATATCTGAAAACCTCTTGCCTCTAAGCGGTTCTTTCAACTGTGGAAACAAGGCGTAGTCACAAGGATTCACGTCAGGGGAATACGGAGGATGTTCCAATACTTTCCAATCTCATCTCTGTAGCAATTCAGCCACTGCTCCTGCGACTTGACGAGCATTATCATGCAAGATGAAAGATGGATTGTCTCTCAGGAAATGTGGACGTTTGCGCCGCAAAGCTGGACGTAGGTTGTGTTCGAGAAAATGTTGGTAGTATGCTGCATTGACATTTTGGACTTAAGGTACGGTATGACTAATGGTAAGTTTAGTAAACATGCTTTACAGAAGTTAAAAATAGTGCTCTTCATTTAACCACGCACAGTAACACCTGTTATCATAGCAACATGTTTAATCATTCAATACAACGACAATATCTCCAACTATGATAACCAGTTTTCCAATTACAACTCATTTCTGAGGAATACGGGATGGAAATTTCAATTAATAAAACTTAAGTATTGGGATTCGTCGGAAAAAATCAATTAATCAATTCAGAAACTCATAACAAATGTTCAAAATGTTCTCCTCTTGCTTCCACACATGCCATCTAGGATACAATTGGTGCATCAGCAGACTTGTATCGATAACATCATTCAATTATCTAATAAAATGAATATTATTATTGGTTACAAACTTAAGTTAAGTTGTTGGATTGTACCTCGAAACGCGTTGAAAGTAAACTTTCATTGTTATGAGTTTCTGAATTGATTAAAGTTGCAACACTTGCTACCAAGCTGACAATATCTAAAAGATGTTTCATTATGTTCTTTCATTAATAACAAAAAACTAAGGATTTTCGGACATATGTTTATATGAACTTTTTTTGTTTTGTTGTGAGGAACATGCCCTCAAGGTTTGTCAAAGTATTTCTGAAACACTCTGTATAATAACAATAATAATAATAATGATAATAATAATAATAATAATAATAATAATAATAATATTTGTCGAATTTTTCAAGTACAAGTAAGCTGCAAAGTTTTCCATAATTTTGGTAAAGATATCTCGAAGGAAACAATTCTTCAAAACACTCTGAAATGCCTGAAGTAAATTATACAAAATGTAAAGTGAATTCAACCAAAGTTATGGATACGCCATGAAACATAACCTGCCGAAGCTGGTCTGAGGACTATTGGGATAACACTATCATTACCATTACATATTGATACAATTACGGCTGATACAACTGATAATAGCACTACTACATGTATCATGTAGCAACTAATGGAAATTGTGGTCCGCTACTGCGGTTGAGGGGTCAAGCAGCCAACCAGAAGTGCGTTCCATTAGCACCGTTGTCAGCTTTGGCAATGATCAAGATTTACCTTGGCAATGACAGCTTCATATATTATGAATAAACAGCTTCACGCACTCATTGTGCATCACAGCCTGAGAGCATTGCAGGAACGTTGAACAGAATAATTACTGTAGAAATTTTATCTTCACATAATATTGCAGAATGGCAAGACAAGCCTGAGAACCTGCAAGTGTTTATTGAGGGCTAGGAGAGAAGAAGGAAGGAAAATAGAAATAAAGGAATGGAAGAAAGGGGGACGAAATAAATGAAGTAGGAAAGAAGGATTGAAAAAATAAAGGAATTGAAGAAAAAATATTAATGAAAGAAAATATAAAGGGAGGAAAAGATAAGAAAGAAAGAAAGAAAGAAAGAAAGAAAGAAAGAAAGAAAGAAAGAAGGAAGTACGGAGGAAAAGGAAAAGTATGCAAAAAATGAGGAAAGATAAATTAAAGTAAAATGTATAGAAGAGAATAGAGAGACCAGAATTAAAGAATTTAAGAAAGAAGAAAAGATGGAATTCAAGAAGGTAGTAAAAAAGAAAGGCGATGGAGACTGAAGAAGAAGGAGCAGAAGAAAGTAAGAATGTCGGGGGAAAAAAAAGCAACTGATGGAAAAGAAAGTGACAGGGGATTTGAGAAAATCCTTATGATTGCGTGTAACGTCCGAACAGAAATTAGGTAATGGAACTAGAATCAATTTGCTGTAAGATTTCGGTGTGTCTAATGAATGGAATGAAATAAGCTATGAATAGGGGAAGTCAATATCCTCCATTAATAATAAGAATATACAGTGCATCAGTTATTCATAGATTTCAAAAAGGCATATGACTCGGTTAAGAGAGAAGAATTATATGATATTCTTATTGAATTTGGTATTCCCAAGAAACTAGTTCGATTAATTAAAATGTGTCTAAATGAAACGTACAGCAGAGTTCGTATAGATCAGTTTCTGTCAGATGCGTTCCCAATTCACTGTGGGGTAAAGCAAGGAGATGCACTATCACCTTTGCTTTTTAACTTTGCTCTGGAGTATGCCATTACGAAAGTCCAGGATAACAGAGAGGGTTTGGAATTGGACGGGTTACATCAGCTTCTTGTCTATGCGGATGATGTGAATATGTTAGGAGAAAATCCACAAACGATTAGGGAAAACACGGGAATTTTATTGGAAGCAAGTAAAGAGATAGGTTTGGAAGTAAATCCCGAAAAGATAAAGTATATGATTATGTCTCGTGACCAGAATATTGTACGAAATGGAAATATAAACATTGGAAATTTATCCTTTGAAGAGGTGGAAAAATTCAAATACCTGGGAGCAACAGTAACAAATATAAATGATACTCGGGAGGAAATTAAACACAGAATAAATATGGGAAATGCCTGTTATTATTCGGCTGAGAAGCTTTTATCATCCAGTCTGCTGTCAAAAAATCTGAAAGAATTTATAAAACAGTTATATTACCGGTTGTTCTTTATGGTTGTGAAACTTGGACTCTCACTTTGAGAGAAAAACATAGGTTAAGGGTGTTTGAGAATAAGGTGCTTAGGAAAATATTTGGGGCTAAGAGGGATGAAGCTATAGGAGAATGGAGAAAGTTACAGAACACAGAACTGCACGCATTGTATTCTTTACCTGACATAATTAGGAACATTAAATCCAGATGTTTGAGATGGGCAGGGCATGTAGCATGTATGGGCGAATACAGAAATGCATATAGAGTGTTAATTGGGAGGCCGGAGGGAAAAAGACCTTTAGGGAGGCCGAGAAGTAGATGGGAAGATAATATTAAAATTGATTTGAGGGAGGTGGGATATGATGATAGAGAGTGGATTAATCTTGCTCAGGAGTTAGAAACTGAACTGTTGAAAGGTTTATCATTATTACGTTTTCGAGGAAAGTGAAAATTTTGGCTGTAAGTTCTTTTCTTGAATGTACATTGTTATTCCTCAACGTTAGAAATATGAATGATATAATTATATTATTGAAGAGAAATAATTCAAATAATCTACCCAAGTTTATAGCAATATATGATAATTAATTTCGGTTTTATTACAATATCACAATATCAATATCACTGTGTCAAAAATATGAAATAGGTATTGCTATTAGTAGTATTCCATCCTTATACCCTGGTTTTCTGTTTCGTTACTAGTGTTCGCTCCTGCAGGAGGAGGGAAAACCTCTTCTTCCAACAACCTAGAAAACAGTGGAATGAAAAGGCAATGCAAGAATCCATAAAACAAGTTCGAGAAAAGACTTGAGACGATTCATCTGGATTCAGTATTACGGTTGGGTAAACATCTTCTAATGCAGATGCTGAATGCTAGTTCTATACCTTTCTTAATTGAGGCCCTTTTGACTTTGTAATTTTATTGATCTTGTAACTTGTTACTAGTATTCTATATTTTGTACATCCATTTTATGAGGGAAATATGTTAGATTTTGAGGAAATTATTATTTTTAAAACATTTTATAACATCTGACGAACCACTAAGTCTGATGTACCATTAGGACGATACTTTACGTTCAGTATTCAAAGCATGTAGCTTCCAAAACGAAAAAAAAAACAAAACAAAACAAAACAAAAAGAAAAACAAAAAAAAAAAACAGAAACAAAAAAGCAAAAAAAAAAAAAAATGGTATTCCATATTTGTAACACTTCCTCTAATAATAAAAGGTAAAAGGTATCCCAGTCACATGCCATGAAGGCACTTGGGAGGCATGGAGGTAGAGCTCCATCCTTTCCATGACCTCGGCACTAGAATGAAGTGGTGTGGTCGGCACCACGCTCTGACCGCCTTTTACATCCGGGAAAGACCCGGTACTCAATTTTATAGGAGGCTGAGTGAACCTCGGGGCAGTTCTGGAAGTTTGGCAACGAGAAAAAATCCCGTCACCATAATAATAATAATAATAATAATAATAATAATAATAATAATAATAATACGGTAATTTTAATGCATTAAAACGTACTATTAAGAGGAGAAGTAAAGAAAGTTTTCGAGCATCAATCAACAATTAACTGATATACTGCATATAAGCATATGAGAATGTCCCGTAAATATTTTTATTTGTTTATCCCTATGTGTGAATATACTGTATTAACTTTCTATAGTTCTGCATATATTGTGAACAAGTTTTTTTTTTTTCGGGTCCATATCAAAACACAATTGAGTAGCGTTTTAAATTTGTTGCAATCCCACCATTTATTATAATAAACTTTTCCAACTTCCCTTGTATATAGGAGTGGACTCGTTAATTTTGTTATTTATCGGATATGACGTAAGCATTCCATGGCAACGTTAGTGTAATTTTCGTTCCAAAAATCCTTCCATTTTTTTCTATTAGTGTAGCTCGAATATAGTCATACAAATTTATATGTAAATATCCTAATCTTGTCAATTCTAATAGTTCTAGTATTAAATTTAAAAAGTTATATATGGGTTTTATAAAAATTGAAAAATTTTAAATTTAAATTTATATATTCTTATTGCGTAGTAGAAATAAGACAAATTGTATTATATACTTCTTAATTTCAATTCATGAATCCGCCACTCAGCACGAGTTCTACTCTTTCAGGGGCGAGCTAGAGTTTTTCTGTTTATTTATATTTTATGTTACAATTATTAGCAAAATAAATAAATAAAATAAATGTAACCATGTATGAACTAGTAAAATTGGTTTACTTGCATATTCAAACGATACGTTAATGTAGAATAAACTACACAAATATTAATTATTTGTAATTAAAATAACTAAAAAGTAATGAAAGGTTAGGAAAAAAAAAGTGTGAAATGAGATAAAGAAAAAGAGAAATGAAAGCCAGATTGAGAATAGAAGTAAAGGCGATATAGAAAAAAGGGCTTAACAAGACGAAAGATATAAAAGAAGTAAGTAAATAGAGAATTGTTATACAGAAAATAATAGGCATATAAAATTACTGATGTTTATAATGCACTTGTGGAGTGGACTCTTCCTCGCTACCCCCTTCAATAGTCTGCCAAGTGTATATGTAAACTCTGCGTTGCTTCTCTTCTCACGTTCCAGCACCGTTTGTTCCCGATATGAATCTTCGGTCCTCTGCAATCGCTCGATTTATCTAGCAGTCCTGTTGCTCCATGAGGTGATTTATAAGCCAAGATATAACGGACCACTAATGTGCCTTTGGCCTGTGGTTTATAAACCTACAATGTCAGCATTACAGCTTATACTAAACGATTTTGTTATTGTACCTATCTTAATTTTACCCTCAACGAATTTTATGTGCTAATTAAGTGCAGAAAATTGTAAGTTATGGAACTCAAAATATGGGAAAGAAGAAGATTTTAGTATTGTCTCTATAGTAACTATGGGTTTTCTCCTCTTCATGATTATAATCCTACTACAATATTCGACTAGTTGCTCCTTTCGACTAATATTGTTAATGAATGTCGTCTAAAGGCTCATTCAGAATGAAAATTAAACATAACGTAAACGTTAATTTAAGAATGTAAACGTTACGGTAAAATCAAGAAGTCATACCATCATTCACGATGGGAACATAAACATACCCACACCTGTGGAGTAACGGTCAGCGCGTCTGGCTGCGAAACATGGTGGCCCGGGTTCGAATCCCGGTTGGGGCGAGTTACCTGGTTGAGGTTTCTTCCGGGGTTTTCCCTGAACCCAATACGAACAAATGCTGGGTAACTATCGGTGCTGGACCCTGGACTCATTTCACCGGCATTATCACTTTCATATCATTCAGACGCTAAATAACCTAGATGTTGATACAGCGTCGTAAAATAACCCAATAAAATAAAATAAAAACATAAACATAGCAGCAAACATACTTGGTAACTATGGAAACATAACAACGACGTCATTTCCTCATATTCTGTCGTATACTTCAGCGCTCCACGATTGTGTTCTGTTTGCAAATCACGTAAGCATAAGCATGAAGGTCTGGAGTTTGCAAACTTCCATGTTAACGTCTTACGGTTATGTTTATGTCAGTGTTTATGTGAATCATTGTGAGTGATCCCATTTGGTAGCCTGGGCGCAAACTTCTGTGTTTATGTTACGGTTATGTTTAATTTTCATTGTGAATGGGCCTTAACTACTTAGAGGGGACCTGCACCCTGCCACACAGAAGGTTCAGGTTCGAGCCCCAATCAGGCCTGAGATTTTTCATTCACTATTACACTTTTACTGCGTTATACTACTTTTGACCAATAAAACGGTACGAAAGGATATTTCAACGAATCATATTTATTTATGGCTAAATTTTTATCACTTCCCTAGCACTTGTTTATTTTTATCATTTCTCTAGCATTTGTTTGTTTTTATAATTTACCTAGCATTTGTTTCTTTGTTTGCCAACATTTCAAACTTCAAATTCTTTGCGGTACTATAAAACATGCTTTGCAGTCGTCATTTGTTTCCCGCATAGATAGTCAACTGAAAATGGCGGTTCTGTTCAAACGTTTTAATGAAACTAACATTAGTGAAATATACACTGGTCAAAAAAAGTTAAGCATATTTCCAGTTTACCCTATAATACCTGATATTTATGTTTCTTTTGGTTTTAAGTGGCACGTATTATGTTTACTAATTCAAACTCTTTCATTTGTTTTATTCTGCATCACTAGGTAACGTCCAAATCACGGCTAGTAAACAAAGTCTATAATTCGAGCGAAGTTCAATCAGTGTCGTTTTGCTTCATAGTGCTTCATAGTGCAGTACAATGGCTCGGAACACCCTCACAATGGCAGACCGCAACAAAATCATCACTTTGATGGAACAAAACATGAGACAAGTTGATGTTGCTAACATCCTTCATGTGAATCAGAGTATTGTCTCCAGACTGTGGAGAAAGTTCCAGGAAACCTAGTCAATAGCAGATCGACCTCGCGAGGGCCGTCCACGCAAAACAACACCAGGTCAGGACCGGTATGTAAGGTTATCTGCACGTAGGAACCCTATAGCCTCAGCTACAACTCTGCGCCATGACCTGCGCGAAGCCATTGGTGTTGTTGTAAGTAGCCAAACTGTGCGCAATAGACCTCATGACATAGGGTTGTATGCTCGAAGACCACTCAAGACTCCAGCACTCCGTCCACATCACAGGGGTGCTCGTGCATGATGGGCTAGAGCACATGAGAATTGGACTCGAGACCAATGGACCAGAAATTTATTCTCAGACGAAGTGAGAATGGGCCTACACCCTGACAATAACTCTATTCGCGTATGGAGACGAACAGGGGAACGAAATCATCCCTCAATGACCGTGGAACGTCACCAACAGTTTGGTGGTTCAATCTTGTTTTGGGCAGGTGTCATGTTTGGCCGCCGCACACCACTGGTTTCAATAGAGGAAAACATGACTGCTGCCGTGTATGAGAACAACATCCTCCAACCCATAGTAAGTGGTTTTGCAGAGACTTTAGGAGAAGGGTTCACTCTACAGGACGATAATGCTCGGCCTCATCGTGCTCATAGTGTGCAGCGGTATCTGGTAGAGCATGGGATCCGAAGAATGGATTGGCCAGCATGCTCACCGGATATGAACTGCATAGAGCATGCATGGAGCTTTCTCAGGAGAGCCATTTCCAATCGTCCACATCACCCATTAACGATTCAAGAACTCAGGAATGCTGCCTTGGAAGAAGGGGTCAATTTGCCTCAGGAGAGCTTAGATGCGTTGGTACTGAGTATGCCCCGTCACATACAAGAGTGCCTCAGGGTTCGTGGAGGACCAACACGTTATTAAACAGGGCACTGAAAGCACCATTTCCTTTTCTTTGATGATGTACGAATTTAAACTTCCCTTATCTTTTCCGTTGTTTCCAAACAATGCAACTTTTTCATTTCATATTGAGTCCATTGTTAACAAATAGTGTATTTCTACTTTTAAGTTTATTCTGTGGAACCAAGAAACCCAATTATAATTTATCTATTTTATTTTAATTAATAAAAACCGTTATTTGCCTAATTATGCTTAACTTTTTTTGACCAGTGTAATTGAAGAGTCCACTGCAAGAATGATGGATGTCACTTTCTTGTCGAAAATGAACCAAGATTGTCAGTGCATAGCTTAAGACATATAGAATGTACATAGACAGTTATATGGCATTAACACTGATAGTCATTGTCCAGTAATGATCGGAAAATCACAGTTAAGCTTTGAGCGCTAAGCATTTCAAACTTTCAATTGCTTCTCCTACAAAATGTATTCCAAATAACATTCATCATTCTTGCAGTGGACTCTTCAATTTTAATTAGTCAATACTTATTTTATTGTATTAGAGTACTTCATTTCTTCTAATCTTTATATACTTCTTTCTAATCGTGTAATAGTCAATTAAATCCTATTCGAGTTTTGATTTTCCCCCAAGCTGGAGGACCACCCCTTATCGGCCGTCCACGACTGCTTATTCAATATATTCGCAGCTACCCTCCATATCTGGAGGCTGTCTCCTCTGTCCGCACCTGAGGATGCTGTGGCTGTCCACAGTATAAATTAAATGAATCGCTAAACTAGTTATATCAACAATTAACATGTTTATCAAAATAAAGTTTACCCATACAAAAATACACCAAGATATGTTAAACGTGTTAATTAAACAATTTTTAACACTTATGGCTGGTTTTTCCAAGTATTGTTAGAAAATTTAATGACTGTTAAACTCTAAACAGTTTATATTATTTTAATGTACCGAAGTACATATGATATTTCCATGCAGATATTCTGCGTCATCATACGATGAAAGAGTAATGGAACGGGAAAAATTCTCTCCGGCACCGGGAT
This sequence comes from Periplaneta americana, assembly GCF_040183065.1. Lineage (NCBI taxonomy): Eukaryota > Metazoa > Arthropoda > Insecta > Blattodea > Blattidae > Periplaneta > Periplaneta americana. The sequence continues at coordinate 149,644,965 of NC_091127.1, read as the reverse complement.
TTGAACCCCGGTTTTCAGCTCTACGTGCTGATGCTTTATCCACTAAGCCACACCGGATATCCATCTCTGTGTCGGACAGAATCGTCTCAGAGATATGCGTAAATCTCTTCGTGATTTAAGACGGCGCTTATTCCGGCGGATCCCGGCCAACTAGTCACTCATAACGAGTGCACCTCAGCACATGTGTGGACTTCAGTCCTGCGTTCATAGACATCTATGACGTAGTGCAGAGGGCGGCCACTAGAGGGAACCCAAGAGTTGGAGCTTAATCTGAGACGATTCTGTCCGACGCCGGGGTGGTATCCGGTGTGGCTTAGTGGATAAAGCATCAGCACGTAGAGCTGAAAACCCGGGTTCAAATCCCGGTGCCGGAGAGAATTTTTCTCTGTTCCATTACTCTTTCATCGTCTAAACAGTTTGTTAATTAATAAAATTGTATGTTTTCAACACCAGTTTGGTTTAACAGATTGTTAACAGTTTGTTAATTTTAAATTTAGGATTTCCGCCAGTTAACTCGTTTAACAGTTAGTTAAATATGGCCGATGTCTCCACAGCTGTTCAAACAGAAGTTGCGAAATTAATATTTTGTGTCTCTATAGGGAATGTTTAGCATATGACTGGTAATATAACATTTAAAAAATACTTTGGACTGTTTAAATACATCAGTGTTATTTTATTTCTTTCGTATTTCGTATCCATAATAGCATGAGGAAATAAAATCTTACTTTGTAATTATTATTCAGCACGTCACCTACAACTTTCATTTCTCAACTGTTTGTTTATGGAGCGTGGCCTACTATAACAGGTTGTCATTTTATGCAAGTTTCATTACTCACTCTATAATATAGAATTTAAAAATTAATTTTAGCCAATCAAAAATTGTCTTACATGTGTAGAATCATTACCAGCTGCTGTTGAGTAGTTAAAATAGTGCTAACAGACGTTATAGTTAAGTGTTGGTTATCTTAAACAAAATTATGTTGAACAAATGGAAAATACATTAACAAAGCGTTAAAAATAAACAGACTGTTAATGTAATATTCGTTAAGCAAAATTAAACATTACTTGGACAAACTGGCCATTAATCTGTTAAATATGTTAATTCAGTAAAACAGTAGTTTTTCTATTCAGCTCTAAACAACAGTAACAAAAATTCAGTTGCCAGGCGACGACAGAGAAAAAAATATGTGAGGAAAAAATGAATGAAATGTATAAACAATAGAACACATTCCACCGCTGTGGACTAATGGTTGCACATCTCGCTATGAAACGAGTGAACCCGAGTTCAAATCCTGGTTGGGACAAGTTACCTTGTTGGTTTTTTCTGGGGTTTTCCCTCAACCAATTGAAACAGAATTGCTGGATAACTTTTGACGTTGGACCTCGGACTCATTTCGCCATCATTAATTCACATATCACCATCATCATCCATATAACAGCCCGGGTTAAGTTCACGGTACGGCGTACTGTACTTGTACAAGAGCGCGGCCGTTCGACTACCCAATCATTTACAGAATAGGAGTTGTAAGGCAGCAGTGCAAGTCTTCTGGTCCCTCCTCCGTACAAGAGAGGAAAAAGCATATTATAGAGGTAAAAGTAAAAGTAAAAGTAAATCTAAGGCGCTTCAGCCGGCTGCTGGCCTCACGTCCACATGCCGAAGCAGAGGTGGACGATCATCCAACCAGAATGGAGATATCGTGTGGTTAGCACGATGATCCCCCCAGCCGTTATAGCTGGTTTGCGAAACCGGATTTTCGCTACCTATCGTAGCTCTCCAAGTGCAACACGATGCTGGGTGGGCACCGGTCCCATACACTGGCCGAAATTTCATGAGAAAATTTCTTCCTCCATACCATTTAAAATTTGAAAGGGGTGAAGGTGACGGAGTGAAACCTACTGTATATCGAAATTGACGTGTTTTTGTTTACATTAAATTTAACTGAAATAAATAATTTAGACTGAGAAACTTTCAATTGAAAGGCCTGTACATTTAATTTCGTTTCCTCTTTTTTGTATGATGAATTCAGTAAGTCCAGAATTACTCTGTTTAACTTTTCATTCCAATCCTTTGCAGTAGTTGAGTTTCTGCATTTATTGTGTGATTGTATTTATACAGTCTTACTAATAAACAGTGTATAGTTTTTATACGAAACTTATGCAAAGTTGAGACAGAAAACTTTACTAATAAACCATGCTTAAGCAATGGATGTAACTATATAATGGGAATTGCTTTGCAGTAGTTATATACACGAAACCCCTTGTTTAAGCGTTGTATATAGAGAAAAAATGGTCGCCCCTCTAACAGCTGTTCGCATCGACTGTCATTTTATGATGATGGTTGCCTTGTAACCACAGAAGAGCAAACCAAAGAGCACAGAATAATTAGAAAAATATTCCTGTAGCTTGTACTCTTTGAGCAAAATATAGTGTGGTACTCGATCACAGCCAGTTGTACTATCGATACTTAACACGGCACACTAGAGCGCTCTACCGGATGCAATAGAGAATCTCAGGTATTCAATTACCTTTCGTAACGAAATAATGACGGAACTATGACGTAGCTGTGTAGAAGTTACACTGTTATACACGACGTATGTAGTGATTATTAGTAAGGAATTTACATACGCCGCATAAACGAGCTACTCATTGTATAAGTATAAGGGCCGATTGTATAAACCATTTAATCTTAGATCAGAGGTTAAATTGATCCTTGTTCTAGCTGAACTTGGAATTTTGTGTTGTATAAAGTCTAATCTGAGATTAATTTGTCTCAAACTACAGTCAACTTTGACTGAAGAAATTTCTCCGATTAAGTTAGATGATCCAAGTTCAGTTATTTCTTTTCTGTTTGAAATATACGAGTGACAGACTGTGCAAATAGAATAACCATTGTTATTAATATTAATAGATATGGTAGTTACATTTATATATATTTTTTTAAATTCCTTGCCTTAATACACAAACAATCTTATAATTTATATGGCTGTATCGTGTTCAGCAGTATCAAATAACATAACCTATAATTATATTATGTTTATAACAACCATTAATTATTAATGGATGTGATAGGTACATTCATAAATTTCCAATTTGTCGTTTAGCAGTATCAAACACCATAACATGATAACAATTTGGAGAACAGTCAACCTTCTTCTTATTGTCCGCCATTATTTACATTGCACATTAAACCAGTGTCTCCAACAGTGTGTACGGAAAGTCGCCAAAAAGTAGTTGTAAAGTCGCTAGATTTCTCATTAATCAGCAAAGAAAGATTAAATTTTGTCACTATGGGGTGCAAAAAAGTTCGTTAAACCCCTATTTAATCAATATAGAAGTTAAAAGAAATTGTTATTGAAAAAGAATTAAAGTCACTAGATTGGCAACACTGAACAAACTTGTACAACATGGTCAGCGCATCACATATTTCACCTGTTTATGCGATGTTGCCAAATCCTTTTCACGTGAACTTAGATTGTATTTGAACCAAGGTAATTGATCGGAGAAAAGTTTTATACAATAGAAGAAGTGTCTGAACTCGGTTCACTTTTCGATCTTCGATCAAAGTTGATCTTTAGTCAGGGAATTTTATACAATTGGGTCTAAGACAGTTAAACGTCTGAATATAGAGTTTTTATTAGTAAGACCGTTAAAGTTTAACATTTTTAAACCCTTCCTCGTCAATTGTCTAAGTCTATGTGAACAAGTGAGAGAAGACACGTCATTGTATAAATATAGGTATGCGTTTTGTGTGTGCGTATAAACATGAAGTCATTTGCATATTTTTAAGACTCGAGTGTTGGTGGGGTCAATTGTAAATAAAGCCTAGGCACGAAATATATGTTTAAGGAAGGACTGTCAACATTTGCAGTGGGCTATCTTTGTCACACTCCACTGCATTTCTCACACAGCAGACAAAAATTCGTTCTCATCGAACAACGTCAGGGAAACCTCCCACCATGGTCGCGCATCCCGTTACCGAACTCGGGCTGATTTGAATTACAGTGCGAAGTAAACTGAGAGTGCGGTCCCAGACACTTGACCTGCAGCGGGCGACATTCCGTGAGAGCCGCCACTATCACGATGCAGCAGATGCAGCCGCTCGAGCGCCGCTGTACATTCTGATTGAATAAATTCCCTTCTGCGAAGACAGGCTGTGGACTACGGAAAAGATGTGTAGGCCTATAAACTTATTTTTGCCTATTCCCATTACAACGAAGTGGACATCATCATCATCATCATCATCATCATCATCATCATCATAATAGCCACTTCCGATCTTCCACTTGTGAAGGCATAAAGCCAACATTATATATTTACAAAAAATAAAGGTTCACTGTCATGTGATCAGCATAGTACATGCCAAAATCTATTCGTGAGCTCAGACTCACAGTCATGCATTTATAACGGATTTGGAAAATTTAAGTTATACGGAAATGAGCGACAAACGTATGAAGATGAGAAGGTCTGTCCATATTTAAATGACCAAGTCAATTTACACAGTCTCACGTTTTAGGTCATAACTCGAAAAGTATTAGAGATATTTAAGCAAATTGTTCACCATACTTTTGAGGAAAGTTCATTAAAAAAAAAGGTTTCTTGCTTGGTTTATCGAATTACCACAGGTTATTAATTGAGAAAAATTCGCTCCGGGGCCGGGTATCGAACTCTTGACTCCCAGTTACACGCACTAGGATCTCTAACCACTGAGCTACGCCGAGATTCAATCCACAGTATAAGATCGGATCTCGTAGATTATCGAATTACGTATTTCCTATTCTTTCTGTTATTTATCCAACGTGTCGATTCCTGTCGCTTCCGCAACTTATTCTCGTATTTCATGAAAGTTTGTTATTAATGAAGACAATTCCACACAGCTCATATCTATTTTTCGCCTGTCGCTTCATGAAGTAATGAACATTTGCAGTAATTTCTTGGTTCTGGTTATGCAATGCTTTTTCCCCTTAATTTAGAAAATGCAGGAGGCGAACGAAAGTCATTTACGGCACTCCCATGAATCGGACTGTACCGTGGTGTGTTTATTAATTAGTCTGATAATGACGATACAAGAGGCAAGTTTGAACATATAAACAACGACAGACAGGCTTATCGCAATTCATTCTTGAAGTTCTCACTAAACATTGGCTCGCCTACTGGAAATGTCATTGAGGTCATCTGCCAAAATCGGTGCCTCTGACTATAATGCATATTTGCAACTTCATACTGGGTGAGCCATAAGTAATGTCATTAATCTCAGATGGTTATTCTTTGAGATATTTCAAACAAGAAAGTTAAATACAATTTTTTCAGTTTTTGCTTTCTTTTTTAAATAAAAAAAAATGTTTTTATGAAACATTTCAGAGCATGTTTTAGGGAAAGCCATTGAGTTCCCAATATGCTGTCAGTTTAAGATAGCTGTGTCTTATGATGACTATTACGCTTTTACTACGTCATAATACTTTTGACCAATAAAACGGTACGAAAGGACGTGTTTTAACTAATCATTGCTGTTTATCGCTAGAATTGTATCACTTTCCTAGCATTTATTTGTTTTTTCCTTCCCTAGCATTTGTTTTTCTTTTTTGCAAACATTTCAAAATGTAAATTCTTTACGGTACTATAAAACATGCTTTGCGATCGTCATTTGTTTCCCGCAACTGAAAATGACAGCTCGGCGACGCGAAAGAGGGGAAGTAATAGTAATAGTGAGGAGAGCTACGTAGTAGAGAAAATAAAGGAATGCAGTACAGCTTAACTGTACTAGAAACATACTGCCCTACCGTACGCATGACATCCGAAGGCAAGCGAGTGACTAAACCAAATACTCCTTGGCATAACTAAATGGACTCGCCTGACCCAGGCGCACATCTCCGGCGACTGTCAGGACTAAATAATCGTACTGCAACTAGCCTGAACACAACTGAAGACCGGAATACAAAATACAGGCGAGTCAACCCGCACGTGTACAATAGGGTGGAGGTAGGAGACGCAGTTTTCGTTGTAAGAAGCAATTACTTACATCGATTGCAATGCAGTGCACATTAAAGGAATTAAACCTTATTGCTTATCCAGTGTAGCTTAAATGAGAAATAATTAATTATAAGTAGTTCAGCACAATATGCTACGAAATTATATAACAAAAATGTAAACATTCGATTGTATAATAAAATTCATGTTCATACTTCTTTCATAATACCATATTTTGCATTAATATTTGGACTATAGAAAACCTATGAAGAAATGGACATCATGGGGAAGTTCGCTTCGCTTACAGCAGTGATGTCAACTGATGCCCATAGGAGCAAGCGCGCGCTTTAGAGCCCAGGGGAGCCTGAGCGCTTTACAGCGGAAAGGAAAGAGACAGACGAAAGAGGTAGTATATGCCGCTTAGTCGAGCCATATACAGGGATGGCCAGCACTGATTCAATGGATAAAGGGAAGAGAACTTATTAAAACTGTATCCATGTTAATTTTTAGATTTGTCTGAGAAGTATAAGTGCATTATAAGAATGTAAGTTTTAATTTTAATGCTCATTTTTCGCAAGTTTGCTTTTTTATTCAAAAGGAATATTTTCTCAACTTTTTTACAGAAAAGTGAAATTTTCAGATATGTTTGTTTAGTAGCCTTACAGGTACTGAAACACTGTTTTGTAAATCAAATATATCGTAAATACGTATTACTGAAGATAGTGTATTAAAATGTTTGAAAATATTCGCATGGAAAATGTTTGTAAGGAAATGAATTAACAAAGCAAATACTGTTACATCACACACAAAAGATATGTACATATATGTTGGTAAAACGTCAGCTCTATAGCTTCAGCAGATTTCGAGATAATTTAATATTCTGATAACAGAAAGTTGCGCACCAATATCACCTAAAAGCATAATGCGGTAAGAGTTTTACTATATAGGCCTAATATTAGTTACAGTTAAAACATATACTTAGGTAACTTTGCTTTGTACTATAATATTGTTTATGCTCGACCATGCCGAAATGTAGTAATTATACACCTGGTACTAGCCCTTTAATGCACCTCATTAAAGTACACCTATTCATTATAGTTCAGTTGTTCAGCCAATGAGAAATCACCATTGTACCATTATAAAACCGCAAGTATCGATTATTCTAGGATACGCAATCGAAAGACAATTAGCGAAACGTCACGGAGGCTGGAAATCCAATACTGTCGCAGAAGGTTATGTTCTGTTACTATAATAATGAACGTTAATTGTAAATAATATTCAAATAAATTCAATTTGTCATCTCGTTTTTCAATTCTAAATCAATTTCCAGGTTATATCAATATTAATGTTCATGTTATTCTCTAGATTATATCAAGGCCAATGACATTCGTCCCTCGGAAAAAATCAATACTTTCGCGTTTGCACACATCTCACAATTTAGAAGGTCAGTTCCGCTCTTCACTTAGATAACCATAACATGAATATTTATGAATAATTTCAAGTTAGAAATATGGTCGAGCGTAAAAAGTCGTATGAAACTGGCGTTCGTTTCATAAACAAACAGTCCACGCCTGTGGAGTAACGGTTAGCACGTCTGGCCGCGAAACCAGGTGGCCTGGGTTCGATTCCCGGTCGGGGCAAGTTACCTGGTTGAGGTTTTTTCCCGGGGTTTTCCCTCAACCCAATATGAGCAAATACTGGGTAACTTTCGGTGTTGGACCCCGGACTCATTTCACCCGCATTATCACCTTCATCTCATTGAGACGCTAAATAACCAAAGCTGTTGAAAAGCGTCGTAAAATAACCTACTAAAATAAAAAAAATTAACAAACATACTCGCGTCTTAATTACTACCATTATAGTCTCGTTGCATAATGTACTGTTTGATTACTTTTATAAGGCTAAAGATACCATCAATATCAATTTCAACTTATGTCATATTCAGTGTCTTTCTTTGGGATAAAACTTTCTTTATGAATGATGTGTTTAATTCAGTTAGTGCAGTATAGTTGTAGTTATTATGGAATTTGTGTGAATATTCCTTCTTTACTCTTTATTGTGTTATTAACGTTTAAAACACAACTGCAATATTAGGCTAAGAAATAGGTGTTAGTACTTTTTGTTTTACAGACAATATAGGAAATAACAAACATAAAGAAGCCATATAAAAATAACGACATAAAATTTCACGTTCCGTTTGAAGTTTGTGCACCACTGTTTTCTTAATCCAACAGGCTGCTTATTCCTCCTAGCATACCTAACGCTTGATGCCCGCGCACCACGTCAAGGTCAGAAAAATATGCTTGCTTCGACATCACTGGCTTACAGTTTGTGGATATCAGTGAGTTCTGTCTGGAGTTTTGTTGCACATTTCATTAAACTGATTAATAGACAGTCAGCATCAAATGCAAATTTTAAAAATGTTTGTAAAATTAATCTAGTTTTAAATCACGAAACTCAGCGGAAATGAATTACGATGCGCGACAGATTTTCAGTTAAATATAATGAATACATTTAAATGCAGTTATTTTAAATTTATTAATATCATGCATACACAAACAGCGTAAAATCGTTAATAAACTGGAAACAGAGGCAGCGGGACGTGATTTACAGCCACGGAAGGTCATTTGCACAAAAGCACGTCCAGATGCGATGCGACGCGACGTTTCTCTGCAGCGGGTGTGATGGTCGTTAGTGATATAGTTGTCCCTTGGGTGTTCATCATGTACGACTTCTCTCAGTCCCTTAAAGTCCTTCCTGAGAGCTGAACAAATATTCATTAAATTATACACGAAATCTGACCGCACATTAGTTCTGCTTATGATTCTGATAGGCTACCTCCTTCGCTTCGTAATCCCTAGCGGAGTGGACTTTGCGGAGACTAGATGTGTTTGTCTGTCTGTCTAATTTATTTTGAAAACTAGTTGCACTTGTATCTGTAGGAGAAGTGGTTTGTAAAGTGTAGCCGAGAGTTACCAGTAAGATGTAGAGCAAGCAAACTACACAGAGTACCTTGTAAATCTTTAAATTGTGCGGTATAAAAGGTAAGGTCTTGAGTATAAAGTACTTACTTACTTACAAATGGCTTTTAAGGAACCCGAAGGTTCATTGTCGCCCTCACATAAGCCCGCCATCGGTCCCTATCCTGTGCAAGATTAATCCAGTCTCTATCATCATATCACAACTCCCTCAAATCCATTTTAATATTATCCTCCCATCTACGTCTCGGCCTCCCTAAAGGTCTCTTTCCCTCCGGTCTCCCAACTAACACTCTATATGCATTTCTGGATTCGCCCATACGTGCTACATGCCCTGCCCATCTCAAACGTCTGGATTTAATGTTCCTAATTATGTCAGGTGAAGAATACAATACGTGCAGTTCTGCGTTGTGTAACTTTCTCCATTCTCCTGTAACTTCATCCCTCTTAGCCCCAAATATTTTCGTAAGGACCTTATTCTCAAACACCCTTAACCTAGGTTCCTCTCTCAGAGTGAGAGTCCAAGTTTCACAACCATACAGAAGAACCGGTAATATAACTGTTTTATAAATTCTAACTTTCAGATTTTTTGACAGCAGACTGGATGATAAAAGCTTCTCAACACGCATTTCCCATATTTATTCTTCATTTAATTTCCTCCCGAGTGTCATTTATATTTGTTACTGTTGCTCCAAGATATTAGAATTTTTCCACCTCTTCGAAGGATAAATCTCCAATTTTTATAGTTCCATTTCATACAATATTCTGGTCACGAGACATAATCATATACTTTGTCTTTTCGGGATTTACTTCCAAACCGATCGCTTTACTTGCTTCAAGTAAAATTTCCGTGTTTTCCCTAATCGTTTGTGTATTTTCTCCTAACATATTCACGTCATCCGCATAGACAAGAAGCTGATGTAACCCGTTCAATTCCAAACCCTGCCTGTTATCCTCAAATTTTCTAGTGTCATGAGTATAAAGTTTTTTCGAAACAAAAAATGTAATTCATTAAATCAAGAAGAAGTATAAACCCGAATTCTACAAAAAAATATAATAGTAAACAATAATAACAATAATAATAATAATAATAATAATAATAATAATAATAATAATAATAATAATAAAGCTGCGGATTTTAGGCACTAAAACAGTTAAAATATGAAGGCAACATAGGCATTCAAAATTCTAAAATAGGCATTCAAAAAGGCACTAACAATTTCTAATTCTTAATGGCTAACACGACCATAGCGTAGCATTATACACTAGTTTCTATAGGAATGTCATTATGACAGTGAATAAGTATTCATTCAAATGTTGTAATGAGAACTGATCTTTATTGTCTGTAAGAATGTTCTTAAATTAGGAGAAACTCCCTTCACTTCACATGAAATGATGGGGCAATACTTCAGGGATCCAATCTCAGCTAGGGACCAAACCAGTGCAGTGGGAACGTAGTAATGTCCATGTATTTTCCAATCAGTGCTTCTGATGACTTTCGCTTTGGCATATCTCCACGGTATACTTCACGTAGCATATTACGGCAGAAAACTCAACTCCATACTCAATTCACAAACTCATAAGATGGATACACAGTTTAAAACAACTACCCTAGTCAACTACCACAATGATTCATGCGGCTTTCGAAATAGATTTTTTTTCTTATTGGTTGATTTTAAATTATTCGATTTCTCCGCTCTCTAGGGGCAGTAAAACGTAACACACAGAATTATCGATAGTTCTATATTACTTCCCTCTGCAGGATAAAAAAGAAACAAATTACAGATTCAAAAAAATATCGATAGAATGGTCAGTAAATTCAAGTATAATATATAATACGGATATTTAGGCAACGTTTAGGCATTTATAAGCACATAGGCATTTACTATGAAATCGGCAATTATAGGCACTATAGAATTCGCATATAATACTCACAATGTCTTAAAATGGATAAGTAACATAAAATCTTCCGCCTTCAGGTTAAGGATTAAAATAGGCATATAGGCATAAATCCGCAGCTTAATAATAATAATAATAATAATAATAATAATAATAATAATACTGAACAACAAGAATTTTGCTCCGACTTAAAACAATGTGTCCCGTATGGTTTGATGTGCGCTGAATCCGAAAATGCATCTTTTTTCTTCGTATCACGTAAGGGTTTTAAGATATACTATGATTTCACTTTTCGATAAGCGCTCCCCCAGGAAACATCTGGCGCGGGTTGGGGGTATAAACCAAAACAGAAACTAACGCATTTTATGAGTTCATGACTTATTTCCGATTTCTTAAGGTTGTTGGCATGTTATTTTGTACTTCTAATAAATAAGCATATATTGGTCCCTTCTATTAAGTAAATTTCATAACAGTTCAAAGTGAGGTCTATGCAATGAACAAACAAGGGTGTGGTTTTCAGTATTTAAAGGAAAAGTTTACAAGTTTGAGCGAAGGCAAATTGAAAGAGGTCATTTTCATCGGTCCACAATTTCACAAAGTTATAGTTGACCTTTTGTTTGAGGAAAAAAACTTTCCGTTACAGAAAGAATGGCATTCCGCGCTTTCAAAGATGTTTGCCCAAATTTCCTTGGAAATTCTAGGGCAGAGAAACAATATCAAGTGCACATGACAAAATGAGGTGTAATATGTCTCTCAAAATACACTTTTTACAATCTCATTTGGATTTCTTTCCTCCTAACTTTGGAGCGGTAAGCGACGAGCATGGGCAAAGATTTCATCAAGAATCATCATCCAGCATGCTTGCAGACTATTGTTGGTTCCTTGTAAAAGACAGTCCCAGATCTAGTTATAAACAGAAATCATCCAAAAAATTATTTTATATGTAAGTTAAAATTCCGTTGTTGTTGTTGTTGTGTTTTAAATTATAACATCATTTTTGTATCCAGTACACATTTTTCAAGTATTATCAGGAATTTTGAATCCTTAGTACGTTCTAATTTTATCAGTAGCAGTGAAAAATTAAAAATAAATAAGTTTTGTCATAAAAAAATTCAATTTATTTTCCCCGGAAAATGGTACGTGATGGAGAAATTTGGATTTTAAATTCAGATTTAGGGTAACCATATTAGTAATATTCACCTATTTTTATTTCGGAGCAAGACAAAAAGTAAAAATTTGTTGTTCAGTGTAATTAGAGCTAGGATGTTCATGTATTTATAATAGGCCTAGTCAAAACAGGCAGGCAAAAAAAAGGCAATAAAACGTAAAAAAGGCACAATAATCTTTGAAAAGACATAATATATTTAGCAATAAATTTAAATTATATCAACATAACTCACATATTTACTTTGTAACTGGCACATGTTGACTTATAAAAGATTTTTTTTGTGATAACTGTTTTTTTTCCACAGATCTTACATAACAAAACTGTTTTATCGGTTGAAAACACATGGGCACCAAATTCACTAACTAAGCATGAAGTTTACTTTTCAATGATTTACTGAATTTAGGCATTCCAGCTAACCGATCTTATACCTTCGGTCACCTGACAATAACTGACTGTTCCTCACTCAAATTTTTTTCTCTTATAACAATAAACACGTGTAGCACAAAATTGTAACAGTAAGGTTTGAAAATATGAAAGCAAGCAATTGGAAATGCTACGTGACAACTTCTATGAGAACGAGTTTAATATTTAAAATTACAAAGCTCATTGTCAGTACCGTGAAGACATGACAATGTTGTGTAACTGTAGATTGTCGATCATTATTCATATTACACCAATAATATTAAAGCACGATTATTAACAGATTAAGCACCGAAATAAATTAATTTTATTTACTGCTGTTAGTAAAGTTAGTCATTGTTTCAAATATTTAAATTTCATACACATACATTACAATAAATTAGAAACTTGCAAATAAACTAGAAATATTGCTTTAAAATGGCAAAAAAGGAATTTATTAGTAATAAATACCTTAAAACGGCAAAATAGCCAAAATAAAAATTGGCCTATCACATTGATTTACTCCAAATCACATTTATATCTATGCAAATAGTGATTTACTTCCACGCAGTAAAAAAGGAATTTGCCAAACACCCAGGCTCTAATAACAACAATAATAATAATAATAATAATAATAATAATAATCATCATCATCATCATCATCAACAACAACAACATCGACGTATTTGAGTCATTAAGTATGTTTGCATCAACTTTATTTCTGCGTCCTATGAAAGGCGTACCTATATAAAATTATTTTCACTTAAGAAATTAATTGTCCCAGCCTACAATAATTTAACTCCTGTATATTGGATAACTACTCTATCACCGAGGCGACGGTAGGAAAAAAAAAGAACGATAAAAAATGAAAGGAAAAAATAATATCTCCTTAAAATGTCGGAGTTAGCTGCCCCGTGCTGACATTACTCGACAAAGGGCTTCTTGTACATACAAAATATAATTGAGAATAGCCCTATCTACTACATTCATTATCTGTTTTATCACTCCAGTTAATAAATATACCTACGATCTAATTTGCAACCCAAATCGAAGGATCTATTTGAAACAATTCCGTCGTCTACTAATGAAATATGAAGTAATGACATTTAATATTGGAATTAACATGAACAACAACATCATATTACTTTGCTACAATTATAATTTTAATAAAACAACAAATGCTTGACATATATGACACACAACGACACAAACCATTAATTTGCAAAATACATACTCATTTATACGATCATGTGCAATACATTAATAAAGATATAATTTCTGAATTAATGAACCTTAAACACAGATGTAACATTAATAGAAATTGAACCTGTTTTAATGTACCGGTACATAATTATTATAATTTTCTTATGTGTATTAATACTTCTTTTAATTATTGTTATAAAATTTAAATAGATTTCGAATATTAGTTTGGTTTTAACCATTAAACAAGTAAATTAATCTAAAGCAATAATTAACACAAGTATTATATATTTATTTAATTTGTATATATTATTTAATATGTTTATTTTAAGATTGTTTAATTATCTATTTAATGATTATGCCGATATAAGTAAATTTAATGCACCACATTGAGATATTTTGAATATATGTCTAAAGATGTCTAAATAGGCGAAAACGTTAGCAACATATCAACTTCAATGAATTATTTATATGTATAAATATTTGTTGTTGTTTTTTAAATATCGATGTCATTTTGACTGAAACTCATTCAATAAATATTCTTATACTCTAGTAAGTTGTTTTCCATGATTAGGTGCGAAGATCACAACGGCAATGAACGCAAACAGAAATATTGGCCTCATATTTGGCAGACCTGGCAGAAGTGGCAGTCCTGTCTTTGGGCGTAGCTCATTAGAAAGCAACGCCCGAAGAATTTTAAGATGTCATTGTTAACATCAGATTCAGATTCAGCAGGCTGATGACTTGTTGTGAGGACAGTTGAATAAACTTGTTCTCCCGAAATGGCACGTGCTATGACTTAGATGGTGATTTCACTTTTTTTAATATTATAATTTTAAGTTTCTTATTCTTCTTTCACCTTTCAAGGTATAGGTTTATCGACCTATTCCAGCCTCAACTTCATCTTTCTCCTTTAGCTTTGTATTGTAAGGGCAATCTTATTTTTAGGCTTTATTTACAGATTTGTTTATGTTGTCCTGCTCTTTTATTTACTGAAAAAAAAAATGATAACTTTATCATGAGATATTACAGTGGCGCCAACGTTTGGAAAACATTTGGTGGGCTCAAACACTTCAATTATAAGTAAAAATAAAGACATTCCATAAATACTAATGACAATAATACCCCAACATGACGAATTATTGAGTGGGTTCGGGTCCCACGAGCCCATATAAGTTGGTGCCACTGAGATATTATATTATCTATTTTGGTGAAACTTTTAGCTACTCCTATGAACTTCATTTCTGCTATGTTAACAATGGTTATTAGTGGATCAAAATTCGCTTCGGCGCCGGGGATAGAACCCCGGGTCCTTGGTTCTACGTAGCCTACCAATGCTCTAACCACTGAGCTACGCCGAAGTTCAATCCACAGCACTGGATCGAATCCCTCTCCTCGAGTCAAAGTGATTCGCGAAAATGTAAGTGATTTATCTGGAGAAAATTAACAAAATAATTTATACATCTTTTAACACTGTATCACTTCGGAATATGCATGATAAGACTTTCTTGTGTTAAATCCTAACGTACCTTGTTTACATGTTTCAACCTATTTATGGGTCATCCTCAGAACTGGTCGTTGTTGGTCTTGGCGCCTCTTGTTCTGTTTGCTGTGAGGGTGTGTTCGTGTGGTATAGTGTAGAGTCAAAGAGTGTGTGTGTTTTGAAATTGAGTTGTGTGTTGAGAATTTCGTTGGGTTGTGTTTTCGTGTGTCTGTATATTTAATATTGTTCTAGTGTGTTTAATTTCTGGCTTTTTGGTTGGATGTGTAGTATTTCTATGTCTGTGTTGATGTCTCTGTGGGTGTGGTTAACATTTCTGATGTGTTCTGCATATGTGGAGGTGTTTTGTAATTTTGTTATGGCTGTGATGTGTTCTTTGTAACGTGTTTGAAAAGATCTGCCTGTCTGTCCTATGTAGAAGTTGCAAGTGTTACATTTGATTTTGTATACGTCTGTGTGGTTGTATTTGTTTTTTTGTGTTGTTTGTGTGTTGAGATGTTTATGAGGTTGCAATTTTGTGTGTGTTTTTGTTTTCGTATGTTAGTGTGATGTATATTTTGTGTTCTTGTGTTCGTGTTGTATTCTTATGTTTTTTGTGATTATGTTTTGTCTTACGTATTATGTTGTCTATTATGTTAGGGTTGTAGCCGTTTTCTTGTGCTATGTATTTGACTGTGTTTAGCTCTTCGTTGTAATCCTGTTGAGTAGACTGTGTACCATTGTTCGGAATGCAGCTTGTTTGTGTTGTGTTGGGTGGTTGGATGTGTTGTGTATGTGTGTTGTTGTTGTGGGTTTTCTGTATACTTTGAAGGTGTGTTTGTTGTCTACTTTTGTTATTGTGATGTCTTGTGGAAAAACTCAAATTAATTCAGTTTTAAAATCGAAGGAAAAAATTGTAACCAAGTGGAATTACATTGAAAGATTTTGCTACTGAAAAACGTATAGAAGACGTCTTAATATGTTGAAGAATAGTTTAGAGAATGAAATAAGAAAAAAAAATGCAGTTAAGTGACACAGATTTCAATTTATGATTTTCTAAAACATAAGTAATAAGTTCTGTATAAAATCGTAATAAATTTCTGCACACAACACATTATAATTAAGAAAATATTCCTAGTTCTTTTATTTTATATATGTACAATATTTTAATTCATTATTTGCGTAAATAAAAAGCTTCTCCCTTATTAAGGCACCACCCCTCTCAAAGACCAATTTTACATGGAACTATCAGTGTTAGTTTAATACGAGTTTTACTGTATTACGAGATGAAATGTCGTAACTTCGTCTGAACTTAAGCCCACATTCTTCCGACCCTTCAGCTGCTCTCTACTAATAGAGCCAAGTAGCTCTCGATGGAAGTTTAAACGCATTCAAATTAGAGTAATTGCTTATAAAGAAATGTTTGAAAACCGCACAAAGACTTTCCACTACTATGTCAACTGTTGGAAAAGTGAAATGACTTGGAAGGAAACCTAAAATATTTAAGAGCCAGCTCCTAATTGGACTACCTTCAACTTGAATGAAGTTAATATTGCAGCATTATGGGAGCTTCAAATTAACCTTTTATCGAGTTACAATTCCTTCCTCTCTCAATAGCCCGGAGACGATAAATGAGGGAAGTAATGCTGGGAATTCTCTGCGAAACGAGCTAATTTGCTCCTGACTAGAAGCTTTGTTTGAGCAAATACTTTGTATGTGCATTGTGTAATGAGACGGTGGTTTTACAGCTCTTAGCTCTGCGGCAATGGATGTCTTCTCAGAAAATCTTACATAGAATGCATGACGTTAACAATTTAGTGAATAGAATAAACAACTGAAAGATAAATAATTGGTTTACAACCCATTTTCTAACTGCTTGAACTGAGATGTATTTAAAAACGGAAATCAAATCATGTTTTTCAGTTTGTTAGGTTATGTTCTATTAACAAGTTTGTTTGTATAACGTGAAACTTTTACTCTATTTCCTATGATAAGCTAATGCTTCATTCGCTGTTATAGACAAAAATATTGTTCTTATGATTTCGAGAGGAAAAAATTATTAAATTCTGCAGAGTTATGATGCAAATCACATCCTCTCTTTTACGACAGTGAATGTAGGACAACTAAATGGCAATTTAAGTTAAACTGACAAGCAAACATTCTGATGGGGGCAGATAAAAAAGTTAATTTTTTTCTTCTCCATGTTAATAATGTCAGAAGAAGAGCTTATACAAATTTTGGCCACTCGACTGCAATTACGAGGCCGTCCAGAAAGTGATTTTCCCCGTTTACAGAAAAGAAGCACAATTGCATGGAAAGATTTATTGAAACAGATACAGCAATTGTCGTGCTATTTGTCAACATATCCCCCACTGGAATTGAGACATTTGTCATACCATGGGATCAATTTTTGTATCCCTGTGTCGCAGAAGTCAGTCGCCTGGGATCGGAACCAGCGTTTGACAGCCGTCTGCACCTCTCTGACGATCCCATGATATGACAAATGTCTCATTTCTGGTGGGAAATATGTTGAAAAATAGCTTAACAATTGCTTTGTCTGTTCCAATAAATTTTTCTAGTGAAATCGTGTTTTCTTTCTGTTAACGGCCCCTGACAAATTAATTATTTAGGGTCCTCGTAATTGCTGTCGAGTGGCCAAAATTTGTATAAGCACTTCTTTGACATTATTAACAAAGGGTAAACTAAGGTCTGTTGGACAGTCGGGCATGTTGGATACTTCGTACTTTAACGTGGTACCTCGCCACTTGTGGGCACCACATTCTGCTAGAAGTCAATGATTGAAGTAGCCCCACTCGTGACTACCTCAGTCATTGACTTCTAGCAGAATGTGGTGCCCACAAGTGGCGAGGTACCATGTTAAAAGTACAAAGTGTCAAACAAGCCCGACTGTCCAACAGACCCTACTTTACCATAGAGAAAAAAAATTAAACTTTTTTTATCTGCTCCCATCAGAATGTTTGCTTATGAGACATCAAAAATGAGATTAACCTTTATATGAAACGAGTCAAAATCGGTATAGCAGAAAAAATGTCAGAAGGCAGTGAAATAGAGGAGTACAGTACAAGGATGCCTTTTATGACATACACCGTTTAACACTTATTTGGAAGGATTTAGTGAAGAACTGTTTTCAGAACATAGGAGGGGTGATAGTAGAAGGAAGAAGAATGAAGTCCATAAGATTTGCTGATGATATGGCGTTGTTAGCAGAAGAGGAGACAATACCAAGGGATATGCTAGTGGAGCTAAATGACAGCTGTGAACAGTATGGGACGAATATAAATGATAGAGGACACTTTTATATCATATGCAACTGTATGCTAACCTCAGCGAGGAAGAAAATTAGAAAATAAAATACGTAACAGAATATTGTAAATTAGCTTACATTTCATTTTTAAATTATTAATTTACATTTCAATAAATATTGTATGTAGACATGCATAATACCGTACCTGTAATAACTCGGGACGTTTAAGGTAATGGCATTTAATGACTGTGGACATTTTTGATATTGGACATTTTAATGACTGGGGACATTTCTGGTACTGGACATTAACCTTCCGGCTGGTGCGGTGGCCATGCCGTGATTTTCCGGTTGTATTTGGAGGGGATAAGTTCCTATTTCTTCTCCGCGCGCCTTCATTCGAGTGTTCATTTTGTATTAAAATATAGTAATAATAAAGTGTATAAGAACGCTCTAAAAATATTCAGTTAACATCATAGAAAATGCCGTTTTTAATTTAAAAAAAATTGTGTGGCGCACATTGTGCTCCGCGCGCCTGGTCGTGTTACCAGAAAAGACGCGCCCGCCGAATGGTTAATGATGGACATTTTTGCAGTGGACTAATAGACTGATAATCACTCACGATACTAGCGATGTAGTTTGTAATAATGATTTTGCTGGTGTTGGTGGTAATAACTGGTGCTGATGGTGGTGGTGCTGCTGTTAATGGTGTTGGCGCTGTTCTGATGTACGATTTGATATTTATTTGTCAAACAACATCTTTATCTGTTATGGTGTACCTTCACGTTACTGTGCTGTTATGCTGGATGTTTACTGTGCTGTTACTTATATTGATGGCGCTGGTAGTACTGGAATGAACGTTGATGATTAGTGTGGTTGCTGCTGTTGATGGTTTGTTGTTTATGTTGCCGAGTATGGTAATGCAAGTGCTGGTATAACCCGTCTGAAGAATCACTGCAGACGGCAGGTAGAGTAAGCTTGGACATAAACAAGCGATCGATGCTGCATTACGTCACCCTGTTCTGACGTACTATGCACAGCGCTGTAGTAAAGAAATGCCTCAGTTCAGTTCGTTCAGTTTGCTAGTCGGTATCGGAAGTGAGTCTGTACACAAGAGCGAATGGAAACTCCAAGACACACGTCACGCGAAGCACAAGATTATATACAATGTGCTAAAATTTTGTAAAGAAGAGAAAAAGAAAGGTCTTATCATTCCATTAACGAACGCTGTGAAAAGAACAGCAATGGCGGTGGGAAAGAGTGAAAGAACAAAACATATTATAGCTGAGGAGGGTGAGGAAGCAAAGCGCATTGGAGGACAATTTCCAACGTCTGGTAAAAGCCGCCCACATTCAAAGAAAATTGTACTTGATGATTTTGAAAAATATGTCATCCGCAGAACTTTTTTAGAGTTTTATGAGCAGAGGTAAAGAAATTCCGACCCTAAGCAAGATTAAGAATGCTGTTAAGGAAAAGATACATTCTGGAGACTGCTGAAATCCATGGGATACAAATTTAAGAAATGCAAAAACATTCTATATGTCTTAATGGAGCTGTCGGACATTGTTGCACGTCGTGCAGCACACCTGAGAATACTAAAGCAAAACGAAAAGGGGCCAAAGAAGCCAATTGTTTATACATATGAAACATGGGTCCATACACATCATACCGTATAAAAGTGTTGGCAGCATGATGAAGTATAAGGTATGCATGTAAACCAAAGTATTGGGCATAAGGCTATTGTTGTTCACGCTGGTGGTGAAATGGAATTCATCGAAGAGGCCGAGTTGGCATATGACTCCAAATCTTATTCTGCAGATTATCATGATGAAATGAACGGCGAAAATTATAATAAATGGTTAAGGAACGTCTCCTACCAAATCTTCCATCTGAGTGCATTGTTGTGTTAGATAATGCAAAACCACCAAAGAAGACTGGCTAAAATGCTGCCAATCTGTTAAACATATCGGGGACGAATATTGGCATCGTGGCGCGTTAATGGAAGAGGAAGTTGACAGGATAGTAATACACATTAGTGATAAAGAGTGTGATGAAGATGAGATGTATTATGATAGGCCAGGTAGCAGCACAGACGAAGGGAGTTCAACTGATAATGCAGATGAAATTGAAGCCTCTGCGTCGGGCATACAGCTATTTCTGGAATAAGGTACTGTACGTGTATATTCCGTACATATGATAGAAAAAGTAAATTCAATTGTGGTATTGGTAATTGTATTTGATTATAACAGCTGTTCACGTTTTTATTGTCAGACTGTACCAATATTTCTCCAGCTGATTCGCCACGCATCGAGACTGAGAGGATCGCATTCACGAAACACGAGCGCCCTCATCTGAAAACTGCAATGTTTCCTCAGACGGGTTATGCCGTTGGTACTGGTACAGTTATTGATGGCGGCGATATTGTTGCTTATGATTAGGGACTGGATTTGTAGATTTTTACCTATTTTTTTCCTTGCTTCTGAACTCCTAATTTTTTCAATGCTTTTCCGAATCATGATCGTAGAAGTCGTATATGTGTGAATTCTGTTGAACCTTAAAAAACCTAAATTGGATCTTAGTTCCTAAAAAAGCCTAAATCATTGTTGATGAGCTTTATCCTCTATTTACTGCGTTATATATTGTTTTTTTTTTATTTTGAGAGTAATAGCCGTAATATCAATACTTTTCGAGAGACAGAGAGAGAGAGAGAGAGAGAGAAAGAGAGAGGGGGGGGAATAACACTCTCGACATGGAGGAGGCTGCCTCAATCCTTAAGGCAAAATCTGTACTTAGCAGTGACAACATCTATGTCTTCCTTGCTTTCCTCAAGGCACATTTCAATAACCTTTCAAAATATATTGAGTACTTTTAATCTTTGTCGCTACAACTGAATGATGCAATTGCTGTCATTGACTCGCTTCTACAGAAACAAGTAGGCCTACCAGGACTCGTGGGTGAAGCCGTCACATTAAAGTGAAGAAACTATTACAGAGGAATCCACGGTTTGAAAAAATGAAAAATGTCTGCTCCATTCTCCAGGAGGAAAAAGCTTCAATTGTCAGTTATCGTAGGTACCTGCTGCAGTGGCAGCAATGAAATTTGCACCTATGACGTCATCTGCTGTCAAAAGAACCATTTTGTCCTTCAAATGTATTTTGAGAGATAAAAGAAAAAAACTTTTCAGTCGAGAATCTTGAAAAGTATTTGATCATATATTGCAACCAGGAACATCACCGGTAAATAATGTTGTTTTGTTTGTTTGTTACTATTTAAAATAATTCTTGATCAAGTTTGAACAGATTTAATTCAAAAGTTGTGTGTGTACTGTACCTTTTATCTATTGAATATTGAAATTTATGTACAGTAGAACCTCTGTTATCCGTGGTAATGAAGGGGGCGGACTGAGCGGTTAATCGAAAAAATCGGATAATCCGTACAATAAAATATGTTTATAAATTATTAAGTGCATAATACACAATCTCGTAATTTCCTTCGTGGTCTATGTAGTGGATCAGGAGTTCATTAAAAGTTCGGTTGTCAACGATGGTTGATCATTGTCTGTGGAAAGATAGGAATGCTTGAAGTCTCATGTTGTAGATTTACATACTTTATACACTTTATCCTTGTTTTTTTTAATCGCGTACAGTTGTAACTTCAATATCCTACTCTGAAGCAGCATTAACCAGAGTTTCTTCTTTTCCAAACTTCTCAATTATTTGTAATATTTTCGACAATTAACACAATACGTTTTCTTTTCACAAGTGTGGAAGACATTTTGCACAGAAGTTATACAGTACAGCCACTCGAATAGTAAGGATAAGGACTGAATTGTACTCGGGTTTGTGGAAATTCTTGGAGTAATTTCTTTGGAAGCAGGTAGTGATTATTTTACAAGTAACTATTTCCGTTGCCGACAGCGAAGCATTTCTACTGCATACTTTATAGTGAAAGTAAAGGTTTGCAATAAGCTTCGGTAGAAAAACTATGTAGAAACATAACGTACAGTACTTCATATACTTTTTTGTGGCAAAAAGAAAATATGAGCTAGGAAAAAAAAAGTCCGACAATCGGTTAATAGGGTGACGGATAATCGGGGTTTTACTGTAGTTATATCAAGACAAATTACGATATATTAGATAAAATGTTAATTGTTACAATAATTTATTCAAACTACAAATAATGTTAAAGGGAAAGAAGCAAAACTTGCGAATCTTATAAGTTTTGATAAGTAGTTTGGTTCTTGAAAACTCAGTTTCGTGGTCCATGTTGTCTTAATAAATATATATTTTTTTCTAAAAATAACTTGTAAGGATACATTTTTAACGATCGGACAGTTTTTGCGACCCTTTTCACACATTGGACATAAAACCTAAAAAAATCTATTTCACCTATTCCAAAAACCTAAAATGGTCTTTTCAAAAACCTAAAATTCTGGTCCCCATCATGATTGTGGTGTTGGTATCGAAGATGTTGACTGGTGCAGTTGCTGCTGATGGTGCTCGTGTGTGTACTGCTGATAATGTTGACAGTGCTGGTGCTGTTACTTCGTGGTGTTGGTGCTGTAGCTGATGCTAATGGTGGTACTGATGATGTATTAGGTTTTGTCAATATTCTCTGTCTCGGTTAAGAAATAAATGGAGACGAGCATCTAACTTGTAAGCTAGTTCTTAGAAACGCAGAAAAAATATGAATATCTTCGTTATGCAAGTCCCTGAGAATGTTTACACGACTGACATTTTCTTCTAACGACTTTGAGAGATTTCAAAGCGCGTATTACGCTGCAGCCTTTGATGGCACCGCCAGCTGTGCGACGCCTCGAGAATGTTGTAATATTTTGGTCCATGAGTTACAGTTCCTGTGCAATTATTTATTTTCCCAAACTAGTTTCAGAGTATACACTGAGCAGAATGCCCTAAGGCCTGAGGATCACAGCAATATCAACCGAAGTACTTTTGAAGTGTCACTGTTTGTGGTTTTCTTTCCTGTTGCATTCATATTAATATATTCACACACGTTTCGTTAAGAACACCCTGAAGTGAACAGTAGGCAATCGGCTTTCCAAGAAACAGACCCGGACTGCAATCTCGACGAGGCTATGTGAACAAAGACGGTATATGCCCATATTGCAAATGATTTTATAATATTCTCTCATTCATTCATTCATAGTTTTCTGCTCAAGGACAGGCTTTTCACTGCAAACCCAGCATTTTACCATTTTTCCTATTTTCTGTCTTTCTCTTAATCTCCGCATATGATCGATATTATCTTAATGTAGTCGATCATCTGCTATGTTCTTCTACCACGAACTTTTCTTCACTTCATCATTTCTTCCATTGCATCCTTTCAGTAAGCAGTTTCTTCTCAGCTAGTGACCCAACCAATTCATTTTTCTCTTTCTGATCAGTTTCAGTGTCATTCTTTCTTCACTCACTCTTTCCAACAAAGCTTCTTTTCATATTCTGTCTGTTCATTTCACACGCTCCATTATTGTATGTATGTATGTATATGTATTTTTTTAGTTGGTTTTTAACGACGCTGTATCAACTACGAGGTTATTTAGCGTCGATGAGATTGGTGACAGCGGGATGGTATTTGGCGAGATGAGGCCGAGGATTGCCTGGCATTCACCTTATGGTTGGGGAAAACCTCGGAAAAAACCCAACCAGGTAATCAGCCCAAGCGGGGATCGAACCCGCGCCCGAGCGCAACTTCAGATCGGCAGGCAAGCGCCTTAACCGACTGAGCCACGCCGGTGGCTTTGTATGTATGTATGTATGTATGTATGTATGTATGTATTTTTTTGTTTTATTGGGTTATTTTACGACGCTGTATCAACATCTCGGGTTATTTAGCGTCTGAATGAAATGAAGGTGATAATGCTCGTGAAATGAGTCCGGGATTTGGTCGTATTGGGTTGAGGGAAAACCCCGGAAAAACCTCAACCAGGTAACTTGCCCCGACTGGGATTCGAACCTGGTTTCGCGGCCAGACCTGCTGACCGTTACTCCACAGGTGTGAACTGTATGTATGTATGTATGTATGTATGTATGTATGTATGTATGTATGTATGTATGTATGTATGTATGTTGTGTGTTTTGTGTGGTGTGTTGGATGTGTTTTTCACGAGTTTTGAGCAAGTAATACTGGTGGTGTTAGTGGTAGTAGGCATAGTATTTTATATAACATCGCTTTGAACTGAAGACGATTTTCAGCGCCGAACTTCAATGTGGGCGATTAATTTTTCCTGGTGACTTCTGTAAGAAACTGTTTTTTTTTTTTTTTTTACGGACCACAAATCCAGAACACGGGACTCACTATTTTATTCCCCACCCGAAGAAAGCCATTCTAGGATGAAGTTTTTTCGCTATTTATGATCCACCGTCCTCGGTAGGGATTGGACCACCGAAATGTGGATTTAAGTACGTTTTATTTTGTTTAGATATTCCAAACAAAAATGTATAATACAATATTACTTGTTGTTGCTTCCTTTTCGAGATAAATATTGCTGTATATAAAATATTTGATAGCGTGTTTTGGGAGAGTCACTTATTTAAATTCCAATATACGAGTACTTAGTCAATTTAAAAGAGCAGTGTATTGTGGTAATAAATTATTGAAAGACTTTTAGTTTTGTCCTCTAAATGTGCAGAAATTTGATCCGAACAAATGTAACTTTTCGTTCTGCAAAGGAATTTAATAATGCTCCATTTGTTCGGAATAATTTTTGCACATTTAACTGAAATCCTTTCAATCATCTATTACCATAATACACTGTTCTCTTAAATTTACTAAGCATATTGGAATTTGAATAAATGGCTTTCCCAAAACACGCTATGAAATGTTTCACATAAAACAATTTTTATTTCGAAAAGGAAGCAAAAGCGAGCAAAAAGATATTAAACTTTTTTTTTAAATATCTCAAAGAGAGCCACCGGCGTAGCTCAGTAGGCTAAGGCGCTTGTTTACCGATCTGGAGTTACACTCGGAAGCGGGTTCGATTCCCGCTTGGGCTGATTACCTGGTTGGGTTTTTCCGAGGTTTTCTCCAACCGTAAGGCAAATTTCAGGTAATCTATGGCGAATCTTCGGCCTCATCTCGCCAAATATCTCGCTATCACCAATCCCATCGACACTAAATAACCTTGTAGTTGATACAGCGTCGTTAAATAACCAAGTAAAAAAGTAGATCAAAGAATAACCCCGTAAAATTAATGACATTGCTTATAGTTCATTCTATATATAGGCCTACATTATGTTGAATATGTTTTAAGTTATGTTACACTTTGTTTTCATATTACACAAGCTATATGCGCAAAAATGCGGACATGCATTCAGAATATTGCAAAATTTGAGCAGATTCGCTGGTGTAAACGTGAAGTGCAATTATATGTGGGATTCGAAACAACACCAACTCCCTCGTCATATGACACTTCTAATATTACAATATATGCTTCATCCTACACTGGTTAACAGCCGTGTAGTCAGCAGTTACCCTGTAGTAATGCTGTTTTGATTACAGTTTTATTGACAGCACTTGTTTATAATTCAATTATGTAGTTTATGGGATACACAGTCATTAAATAAACATGAAGATCAAAACTTATTCAGCGCTTGCTAGAGAATGAGTCAGGGTGACGTAGGTTTATGTAATGTCTGTGCATATAAATTGCACACGTAGAAAACTAATAACAAATGGGCTTATGACAACTGCAGTCATAAATCCGTTTGCAAGTGAACCACACTCGTAACAAGTGAGAAGATATGAGCGCCTTTAACAGCCGCTGCAAAATTGAATATAAATAACGCATTACATGATCAAAGAGGCGCTGTTGCTCAGAGATTGAAAGATCTGTGCACTGCACAAACGTGAACATACAACACAGTTTCTGATAGAACTCACGTCACAAGAAAGATTGTTACTTAAAGATTTTCTTTTGCATTAAACTTGCTGAACTTGGAAGGTGGTTCTTTTCTTTATCGGAGACTAGATACTAATAAGGGAACGTTCAACACTGGAAGGTTGAAATTTTGTACAATAAAGGTCGCATTTATAACAAATTTTCTACGAATTCTGTTTTTCGAAATCGATCTATAAGACGGTTAAATACTGTAGTAGTCTACTTGGAATATTAGTACAGTAAAACCTTGGATTACGACCATAATTCTTTTCGAAAATGTGCTCTTAATCCATAACATTCGCATATCAAGGCGACTTTCTCCATAAAAAACATGTAAACTCAGGTTAATTCGTTTTACAACATTTTATTCATATAAAATACAGTATAATTTAGGTAAAATTCAATGCAATAGTGCAGCACAAATCATCACTGAACAACAAATTGTTACTTTTTGTTTTGCTCCGAAATAAAAATAGGTGAACATTACTGATATGTGTGCCCTAAATCTGAATTTTGAGACGATTTAATACCATTTAATACCATACCGGGGTGTTATTCGCCAGGTGGATGGTGTATCGGATGATCGAGATATGCGCAGGGGAAGACTTACAAATAAATAGTGTGAATTTTTAGTAACAAATATAATTAACAAATAATGGATAACAAATACATGAATTTATTGATGAGAGTAACATCTAAGTATGAAGTTAAATGAAAAGAAAAGATATTGCAAATTAATCTCAAATATACAATAGACAAATCACTGAACCGTCGAGACTTTAAGCAAGCTGGGTCAATATAATTACAAGTCATGATACAATCTATGTAACCAATTCCCAATAACATGTTCCTGATCTATTAAACGTTTGCCCGCTGGAACATTCTCGCAATATATATATATGCAACGACATGAATGCCCAGCCAATATCATAACTCTTAACACATGCCCCATTAGATTACAATTACCATGAGAATGCAACTAACAAGTCCAAAATATATTGACTCAGTATTCCACAAAGAAGTAACCCAAATAAAGCTGTCACACGGCTGATCAATGTACACACAACTAATTAAACATTAGTCTTACATAAACTCTACACATAATAATAATCTCTGTACTATTACAACAAACCTGATGTCCAAAAGAGAGAGAGAGAAACAGTGAGTAATATATAACCGACGATAACTTCGAATACGTGTACTCGCTTAAATACCAACTGAAACTCAGTACAGTCGGATTCATAAATATCATCTTATAGAAGGTAAAGATAATCAATTCGGAATAGTAATAACTAGAATAATCACGAGACCCATACAATTCTAGTTTCATTACACCGCCTATTACGATGTAAGCAATAAAGATCGTTAATCACCGCAATTTCACCAGACTGTCTTGGAATTTCAATTCGAGGTCACTCATCACAACTATATATTCTCACACTATCCCAAACACATAAACCAATACCTATCATCAGCCAGTGATTTCCATATACGATCCACCAATATAGCGCAAACACATAAACCAAATATCAGAATAATTTCACAACCTTAATTTAACTATTCCAATGATAAATCTAATACAACCTTATAACACAACACTGAATCCCAACATAGATTCCAAACAACCTTTCATATTGCCCGTAAATTCCTAAGTGGAGTTAATAATGCACAATTCTCGGAACATCCTTACACATCGAACTTAAGTTCCAAAGTGTAGTTTACTATTCGAGCCCTGCTTCCTGAGTGTACTTATCTATACGAATCCTAGTTCCTGACTGTAGTTATCTATACAAGCGCTGGCTCCTGAGTAAAGTCAAATATAACTGAGCGTAACCAAGAAACCTCGCCTTTCTCTCTCTTTTGTTTAACAAAGCCAACCGGCCAATGGGAAATTAGGAACGAAAATGAAAGGATAAGTGGCGCTATCTATGATATGCTGTCAGGGTGAACTCTGTCGGGCGAGATGATGTACTAGCTGGATGACTGACGCGTCGAGCTCGGCTCAGTTTAAAACCCAAATTGCCCCATCACGTACCATTTTCCGGGGAAAATGAATTGAATTTTTTTATGACAAACTTATTTGTTTTTAATTTTTCGCTGCTACTGATAAAATTACAACGCACTAGGGATTCAAAATTCCTCAAAATGCTTGAAAAATATGTACTGGATACAAAAATGATGTTACATAGTTTAAAACACAACAACAATAAAAATATTTCATACGTATAATGAGAAAAATCTCGGAATTTGAACTTACATTTAAAATAATTTTCTGGATGGCTTCTGTTTCTAACTAGACCCAGGACTGTATTTTACATGGAACCAACAATAGTCTGCAAAAATGCTGGATGATGATGTTCCTTTATATGGTCTTTCCATTTCAGATATTTCTTGATAAAATTTACCCCATGCTCGTCGCTTACCGCTCCCAGGTTAGGAGGAAAGAAATCTAAATGAGAATGTAAGAAGTGTATTTTGAGAGACCTATTACACTACATTTTGTCGTATGCACTTAACATGATTTCCACAATAAGTGCTATGTAGTTCTCTGCCCTAGAATTTCCAAGGAAATTTGAGCAAACGTCTTTGAAAGCGCGCCCCATGCCATTCTTTCTGTAACGGAAAGTTTTTCCTCAAACAAAGAGTCAGCCATAAATTTGTGAATTTGTTGGCCGATGAAAATGCCCACATTTAATTTTCCTTCACTCAAACTGGTAAACTTTTCCTTGTTTGCTCATTGCATAGACCTCACTTTGAACTGTTATGAAATTTACTTAATGGAAGGGACCAACATCTGTTTATTTATTAGAAATACAAAATTAACATGCCAACAACCATAATAAACCGTAAATAAGTCGTAAATTCATAAAATACATTAGCTTTTGTTTTGGTTTATACCCCCAACCCGCGCCAGATATTTCCTGGGGGAGAGCTTATCGAAAAGTGAAATTGTCCGCCTAAACAAATTTCTGCTTCCTTAGCTCCGTTGCTTTCAGTCTCAAGAGCTGCACATGTATTGCTCATTCAGTATTCTCATTAGCCACCAGCTTATCAAATATAAGTTATAAGTCGTCTAACCTTTGATGACTGTGTCAATATTGACTCCAAAGCAGTGCCATTGTTAAGTTTCTTTTATCATAGCATTCATACTGCTTAAGAAGCAAAAGTAGATTCCGTTATGACCAGATTTTGCTACATTTGGAATTGGAAACAAACCAGTCGAATGTCTGAAGTGCGATGCAGCTCTATTTCCTGGTTGCCCGTCTCCATTTTGGCTGCCGATCAAGAGCACGTCAGGCAGAAGCGAACAAGACGGATGGATGAGCTGGACTCCTCGAATCCAAAGTGCCAGCAGACCACACTCTTCCCACTTCCTGACCTTCCTCTGCTTCAGTTGGCTTGTCACGTCTCACAGCTGCCTGGCTGGCGACACAATTTCTATCAATGTCGAACATTTCAGGGATTTGTATTTTTTCTTCTTTAGTTGAATGGTGAATTTGCAAAACGACTTAAGTCCACATTTTGGAGGTTTTGAGTTGAGAGCATGATTATGTTACTGTGTGCAAGGGGAATTGTTTAGTAGCAGAATGACTTTAATCCACGTCTTTTGTATAGTTTTTATTAGCAGCAGAATATTTGGTTAACGGGTAAAACGCCTTTAGTGGTGGACTTAAGGTATATGTACACCCACAAAAAATGATGAAAAAATTAGAATTTTCAAAATATAACTATTTTAATAGAGAATTTTCTCCTCTTTAATTTGATATAAGAATTTTCGACTTATACCTTATGGTTTTTCAGATAAGTCCCATTTTCAAAAATGCTGCGTCATCAGCCACGGTTACTTACTTTTGGAGTGCATTACTTTTGGAGTGCATTACTTTTGGAGTGAACTTCGTAGCAGTCAATCCCCTCGTCCAGCATTGCTTGTAAAATAAACTTCTTTCTAGTCCCGAAATAGATGCATAGATATCAGGGCATGATCATTAGATTGAAAAAACTTTTTTACATAATGAAGTAATTTATAATCTTTTACTGTTAGTCATAAAACTGTAAATTTGTGTGTCAATGATGTTGTACGTCATTTTAATAAGAGTCCAAAAGTAGAAATTAAAATTCTGAGGAGGATGGGCATAAACCCTGGGACAAACACCATCGCAGGATTTGTTGCATCAATGGAAATAGGGACAAAAATGCCAAAAAATAAAACATTCAACACCTAAAGTTAAAACAAGGCGGAGGTATTTGAGAGGCAGAAAGAAGCTGAAACTGGACCGACATGAAGCTGCTTAAGGGGTGACATATGATGATGGAGTCTTCTAGGCTCTGAACGTTTGTGGTTCATTTCCTGTAAATAGTAATTTTAGAATATTTAATTCTTTCAAACACGATATCTCAGTCAAATATGGTGATACCAAGAACGTATTGGTGTCATTTTGAAGCTTGAAATGTCCCCCAGTGTCTGACAATGAGTAAAATGACATTAATATAATTAATAATCATCTATGGATTTTTATATGATTTATGCAACATAAAATATTATTGTAAGTTACATATATGATAATATTTAATTAATGTAAATAAAAATAAAAAAATAGCTCTATGTCAGTTACTAAAGAATAGTTTTAGCTATAAAACAGTGAAAAAACTGTGGCTCTATCTTAAAAACTGCATGAGCTATCAGGTTTCAAGTTGCATGTCAAAATTATAAACAAAATAAGTTTTAAAAACAATTTAGATATAATTTCAAGGGATCTGTTCACTTCATCCTCTTTCTGGTACCATTCTCAATTGTATAAAAATTTTACAAAGCAAAATTATACAAAACAAAATTTTTTGTATGTAAAGGTGTACACATACATTAAGTTTGTTTCTTCTATCAAGTGTTGAAGAAACTTACATAATATGTCATTTAAATCGTACACTCAGCTGACAAATTGTTTTTTGTCTGTTGTCATTGGTAATTCTTTCCGAACTTCTCACGTTTACCATTTCTCCCAGTGCATCCTTCAGTAGGCAGTTGTATTCAGCCAGTGACGCAACGAATTCCCTTTCTACTTCTTGATCATTTTCAGCATCATTCTTTCTCCACACTTTCCAACACAGTGGTTTATCCCCGAGCAATGAAACCATAATTCAAAATATTCGTAAAATGCTTAAGTACATTCGTGATGAAGAAGACGTGAATACATTTTACGAAAACATTATAGCATGGGAGACAACATAGAATTGAAAGATGAAACTAAGCTGTGGTCTCGTTATAACACTCCTAAGAGTTGCCTGTGCTCTTGTGATTAACAAATTGTTCAAAATAATGTTGTTAAGCAATTGCAATAAGGTTATTTTATGATTTTGGTATAAATACATTTAGTTAAACATGTTTATGTGTCAGTAACCTAATAATTATAATGCAGGATTGAAGTTAATTTGCAGAACAACTTAAGCCCTGAAAATAATTAAATTTTTTTAGACCTGAAGAAGACTACAAAAGTATGAATTTTTATAATAAAACTATTTCTTTTACATATCTCTTACATATAAAAAATTATATTATAACAATATATGGTTCAGCGAGGCTAAAAACAGTTTTCTTTAATTTTCTCAAAACTACTTCTATGGAGTTAAGTCGTTTTGCAAATTCACCATTCAGTTATTTTGTATAGTGGTGATTATAATTATAGAGGATGATATAAATATTAATCGTTTTATTTTATTAGTTCTTGTTATGTGTAACGTTCTAATGGGGTTGGATTTATTGACGTTTTACAAGCTTTTAGAAATGTAATTAAGCTTTTACTAAGGAACAAGCATTTAACTTTTGTCAGATTATAAATAAAGAACACTGTTATGAACAGTGATGGTTTAGCAGCAACTAAATTTCAAGAAAAAGTACGTTGCGAGTCTTTTGTGTGGATTTTTCAGTGCTTCTTTATGAAATTACGTTTTTCTGTTTTGATTTCAGAGTAGCGTAACTGATATTTACCCCAATCGAAAGTATTCACTCCAGACTATTCTGTCAGTAAGTTAATTTCCAAACGCTTAGGATTATTTTCTTTCTGAACAGTCACTAACTTGTTTGCCGATACGAAATCCTGAACTGATCGTGGAAAAGCTGGGTGGGTGGAGAGTTGTTTATGAAGTAATGCTACGATTAAATTTGTCGTAGAGATCGACAGTCTCAATCAGTCTGAGAATCGGTTAGCTTTAGCATAAGAGAAAAGCACAGAAAGCGCAACTCTGCTATCAAGATACTGTAGAGAAAGCACAAAGAAAGCTTGCCCATTTGACTGATGCGCAGAGAACGATATTCGGTCCTCGTGCCGTCATGCTCGTTACAGGGCTGCTATGAATCACCTAATGCTGATTACAGGGCGCATTCGAAAGCGCGGTCTTGAACTGTTCGTATCGTGGAGTGTAGCTGTGCAGAGCGGGTAGAAGCTAGCGTTTGCGTTACATATTCTGCGTTTTATCCCTGATATCAGGAGTTTTATGTAGTTCAAAGTGTGTTTGTTAAATAACAGAGTTCTGTATGACATTCTATGTACGTAACAATTCCCCCCGTTTCGCTCTAAATTAAATAAATAAATAAATAGTAAGTGAGTAAATCAATGAATGAATAAATAAATACAGTGAAACCTGTGTAAAGCGACCATCTGAAGTTACGTTATAAAATGGCCGTTTTATCAGGTGGCCGCTTGATTAAGGTTGCGGTTTTTATGAATCAGCATGAAAGTACTGAATTTCACTGACTTTTTAGTACTGTGTGCGTACAACAATCGTGCATATTAATGTCAGCCTCTTCCATTCTTGTAACTAGCCTTTTCAAAACTCAATTTCTTCGCCCTCGCACACTTGAACCATTCGTAAACGAAATCATTCACATTACTAAACACAGATTCTCTCTTCTTTTTTGGCCGCCATGCATATTTTCCTCCCATTGTTTTAATATTTCATCTTAATTATACCGTGTATTTGTGTCCTTCCACATTTGAATATTTCTGCAATTTTTCTCGCAGATGTTCCCTTCTCACTTTCTTCAATCATTTTTCGTCTCGCCTCTAAACTTAATACCGCTCTAGATTTATTGTTAGACTCAAACCAACGTCACAGTTCCTCTGAATCAACTGAATGAAAAGAAGAAAAATTCGTAAAAGCTGGTCCAAATAGAAAAAGATGGAAAGAGGAGAAAAAAATATAAAAAAAATTCGAATGGTTAACTACTGACCTAAAACATACTGTAACATTTTTGATAGAAAACGTCCGTGTTTCAATCCTTAAAAAACGAGTAAGAATTTATAGCTGTGCAGGGTCGGAGTGGAAAGTGACAAAAGAGTCATCAAACTAACCAACTAACCCCAAGATATGGAGGGTGTACTGTTGTATACTTAGCTATTGTACTCGTGATATTGCTCTCTGTCCTCCAACCGTCGAAAAAAAAGGTCAGACAGTATCCTGAAAAAATTTTTGTTGGACAGTGACTGTTATAGTCAGGTTCCAATCCAAAGAGACACCGGCCGCTCGCCGAAGCATGAGGTGGCCGCTAAATAAAGAGACAATTTGTATTGATCTTATGGCAAATCCAATTGGTTCCAGAGAAAATTGGCCTTTTGGCCAGGTGGCCGTTTAAATGAAGTGACCGCGAAGGCAGGTTTCACTGTACACATTGGAGCAACGATAAACGATAAAAGAAATGACCTAGCGACGCTTTGGTATTATCAAAGAATCATGTGTTCATATCGGAGCGACGAGAACGCGGGAAGCGAACATTTTGATTTATCAGTAGAAGATATTCTATGCATTCACTTGAGAGAAGATACATAGGAAATATCAGCTGCTAGGTACAAGGTTAACATAACTTAAATACGTAAAAAATTGAACCCGTTTCTCATCCCAAAGCTAGTATAAATTCATTGTGATGTGATTGGTTCTTGTTATCACATAACGTATCACGAATAAATACACAACTGATCAATTTGTCAGTATCCATGATAATTAATTTAATATTCCGAAATAATAATAAATCGATTAATATTCGGATATATTGACAACCACCGGTAATTATACAGGATTAATATTATCTTAATCAGAGATCATATGAACGAGAAAAGCGAAGAAAATGGAATTTTTCTTTTCCGTCGCTTTTATCGTTACTCCAATATGCACACCTCAATGACAATGCATGTTTCAATTGCCTCTGGTATACCATCGCTCCTTCTTTTATCGTTTATCGTCGCTCAAACATGTACGTACGCTTGAACGACTGAGTTACACCGATAGATCTCAATTTCTTTTCCAGGATTGAATTTGAACTCAATAAGACAAATTTAGGAACATTAAAATTTTTTATAGAGTTTTGTTCTTGGATCACGAAGATCGAAAAACTAAGAGCTACAGAAGTGACATGCTATTGTACGTGATATTTTGATTCATGGCTTAAATTATTGAGCCAATAAGACGTAGGCCTACGTAATTATGTATTTATGGTATTATTTTAAACGTACTCCGTGAAAACCTTCCGTAACGTCTGCTTTGAGCGCCACAAATTTCATTATGACTAGCCCGGAGATCGACTCCGGACTGCTTGGATGTAGAACTAGTAGGGGAAATCCGGGCAAAGCGGATAAGCTAAGAATAAACAATGCCACATGCTATATTTTGGTGCTCCGGAAATAAAAACTTCATGACTTTGGTTGTGACACATGTTGTCCACATATCTACAAAACAGCAATTCGTTTCTCGTACTACGGAGAGTGATATGATTTGAGAAAGAAAATGTAGTTAATTGTTCGCTTTGCCCGGGTACATGGGCAAAGCGAATAATTAACCCGGGCAAAGTGAATATCCCTGTAACGCAAATCAAGCTTTCAGGTATAACTCCCTGTAAATTATTCAAATCCCCCTATAACATTTTCACCTTTCTATTTAATTTCTATTGACTGATAAAAAAATTAAATCAACACATAAACACGATGTTAATGAGTGTAATTGATGTATTGAATATTTCGTCAATCTCTGAAGATGCCGACATCACAGAGGTGGTTTATTCTCAGTGAGCATTAACTGTTTCTTCAGCCGCTGAAGAAGCTGGCACCGCAGAATTTGTTAAATCTGAGCCAGCTGTCGTTTCGCTGATTTCTGTCTCAAGTGGGCGATCTGTAAGTTCATCTGGAGCAAACTCTTCATCAACAAACACATTACGGTTGTATGGCCAGATAGCAGAACCACTGATTGGAAGATTTCATTTCTTCAAGTGCTTTCTTCATGTCTTCTTCCGACCATTTGGCTTGCTCCGTCTTCCTCTTGAAAAATTAAACCACCTGAAAACACATTACGACCTTTTTAAGTAAAAATTAAAATCAGTGTTGCTTATTTTAATTTAATTAGTGTAACTTAATGCCTCCACTATGTAAAATGATCTAACACGCTTTATTACAATACACAAATAAATACAAAAATACAGCTAATACTTATATAGTGGATAAGTTATCCACTTTGCCCGCAGACGCCACTTCGCTTTTCATTTAAGATTATACAAACATAAACGTCAATAATCTTCTTCGTAAGTACGGCATTTTAGAACTAATTCTATCGCCTATATATTACTATCACATATCAAAGAATTTCTGCAGTACTGTATGTTGCACATATGTTTCTCTTACCTTGAAATATTTTAAGAAAACAGTCAATTTTCTTTAAACACACGCTGACTTCTTCTGTTACTAGCTAGAATGATGACAAGTCAGTTCCAGCAGCAAAATCTGGTAGGGATTCTTCCCCAACATAGTAGAAAGCTCTACCTGTTGGCGTTTCTAAGAAATAGGCATTATTCTCTTTGCCCGGGTTATTCGTTTTGCCCGGGTCTCCCCTACGCTAGCTCTTGAGCTACAGGCGCTACGAGCTCCATTTACTATATTGTGTATTGTGCTTATGTGTGCTTGAATTTGAGACTTGATATGTGATGTACCCTATAGTGTAGTCTCTGTCTAAACTTCTGAAGTATTCGTCCGTTGTCTCTCAACAGAAAATTTAAGTAGTTTTGCTTTCTACGTTGCTAGACATAACAAAAACATACTTCTATAGTTACTTCCGTTTGTTCTGAAGTTCAGTCTTTGTTAGTTCCCTGTGTATGTTACAGCTCAGTTTTTATATAGTGAGTCACGCCATTGAGTAAACACGGATAGGGAAGAAAGATCCGTTTTACGCACTTCGAAGCGAAAAATAACTCCTTGTGTATTATTTTTTTCCCGAGAATATTCCTGTGAAGAACATAAATTGAAGGGTGTTATTCCAACGTAACGTTTCTCCACGAAATCCCAAAGTTCACAAAAGAACAATTAAAAATATCCGTTGTAAAATTTAAAACGGGAAATTCATTTTTGGCATATGACTTCTGTCAATCATTAAATATCTATTGACGTAAGTACTTGTGGGGTTGGTGGAACTGGGATCATATGACGTGGATTTAAGCCATTTTGCAATTAAACAAACTTTTTAGTCTATTTACACGTTTTTTTTTAAGATTTTATATTCTTTCTTTAAAGAATTGAAAGTATTGCGGCTATAAGTAAATCATTTCTATAATATTTACTTACTTAAATGACTCTAAGGAACCCAAAGGTTCATTCCCGCTCTTACATAATCCCGCCATCTGTCCCTGTCCTGAGCAAAATTAATCCAGTCCCTAGCATCATATACCACCTCCCTCAAATCCATTTTAATATTATCCTCCCATCTACGTCTCGGCCTCCCCAAAAGTATTTTTTCCTCCGGCCTCCCAAGTAACAATCTATATGAATTTGTGGATTCCCCAAACGTGCTACATGCCCTGCCCATCTCAAACATCCGGATTTAATATTCCTAATTATATCAGGAGAAGAATACAATGTGTGCAGTTCTGCGTTGTGTAAACATAACGAGTAGTAGTAGTAGTAGTAGTAGTGAAGGTAAAGGTAAAGGTATCCCCGTAACATGCCATGAAGGTACTTGGGGGCATTAATAATAATAATAATAATAATAATAATAATAATATAATAATAATAATAATAATAATAATAATAATAATAATAATGTTTCGTAATTCTTTAAAATTGACCGAACAACATTTACTTTCCATTTTGTCTTACGCTCTCTTAAATTCCTACCAAAATACAGGGTGATCCGTTTGGGTATACATAAAATAAAAACACCGTAAAACATTTACTACCGAACTTTATTTGTAGAAAATTTGTGCATACAACACTGAAAGATGGGAGATTTCTCAAAGCTCAACATGACCCACATTGCGCACCCTGCACAACTCATAACGGTGATGCAGTTGTGCCCATGTCCATTGTAACACAAGAGGGGTGATTTGTTGGAAAGCTTGAGTAGTTTTTACACTCAGATCATCGATGTTCCTGAGTTTCTGTGAATAGACAATGTCTTTAACAAAACCCCACACGAAGAAGTCAGGAGGTATTAGATCTGTGGAGTTTGGGGACCAAGCCAAAAGATAGCTGCTTCTCGTACTGGGTTTCGCCTGCGACCTCCTGCATGTTTTATAACACAGAACCTGTTTCTACAAATGTTCGATATCACAATATTATGGAATCGTATTTAGGTACATTACGCATAATAATAATAATAATAATAATAATAATAATAATAATAATAATAATAATAATTCGTGGCGCTACAGCCCATGAAGGGCTAAGACCGACCAGCCGACTGCTGGCTCAAGGCCACATGCCGAAGCATAGGTGGACGATCATCCAACCAGAATGGAGGTATCGTATGGTTAGCACGATGAGCCCCCAGCGTTATAGCTGGTTTGTGTAATCGAATTTCGCTACCTGTCGTAACTCCCCAAGTGCATCACGAAGCTGGGTGGGCACCGGTCCCATATACTGGCCGAAATTTCATGAGAAAATTTCTTCCCCCGTGAGAACTCGAACCAGTGCGCTTCCCGTAACGCGAGTCCTAGGCAGGATGCCTTGGACCACGACGCCACGACGCGGGACTTACGCAAACCATACTCACGTCGAAATTCCCTTTGAACTCTTTTAACACTCTCAAATTTAGTATACCAAAGAACACATTGTGCCCGCTGTTGATTTGTAATAGCCATTTTAATCATATACGATTTTCATTTGTCGTTTCAGATTATGCATTGTTGATTGTCATATATGAAGAGTCCACTGCAAGAATGATGGATGTCACTTTCTTGTCGAAAATGAACCAAGACTGTTAATGCATAGCTTAAGGCATATAGCGACACCTAAGAATGAAAACCTCGTAAGTCGATTTTTTTTTTCGAAAATGCGATTTTCACTCAGATTTATAGGTCTACAATTGCAAAATTTTCATTTTAAATTTTTTTTCATGAAAAAAGAGAAAAATTGCTTTAATTTTAAAATGAAAAGCGCGTATCTCTAGTCATTATAGAAAATCCTTGTATCTCGAAATCATATAGAATTTCCGACTTACGAGCAATCTATTTAAATGTGAAAACCTTGTATGTCGATTTTTTGCTCTCCTGTAAAATTTAGAAAATTAGACATACGAGGTTTTCATTCTTAGGTGTCGAATGTACATACAGAGTTATATGGCATTAACACTGATAGTCATTGTCCAGTAATGATCGGAAAATCACAGTTAAGCTTTGAGCTCTAAGCATTTCAAACTTTCAATTGCTTCTCCTGCAAAATGTATTCCAAATGACATCAATCATTCTTGCAGTGGACTCTTCATATGGAAACTCCCATATTTTAATCATAATATAACCAGCAAGAAATTTTTCCTACTATCAAAATGGCTTTATAGTAATAAATTAATATTATCCATACGCAAACGGATCAGACTGTAGATTACACATTCATTTCAAATCCAAGGCACACACAGTAAGTTAGGAGCGCCTTCTTCTCTGCTTCGTTTAACGAAGATTGTGCAACATTCAAAGATCTTGTATCAAGCCATTGCTCGTATGTTAACACATTACGGAACCGGTATTATTATCTAGCTCACTTTGTGTTATGAACACATTTCATTGAGTGAAGGTTTCATCATTTTAATCTGTTGCTTATCTACCGCCATGTGATACTAACTCTCTTTATGGCATCTGTACACACTTACCGCACCTATTCCACGTAGCCTATCTGTCATATGATCATTAATAAAATGAAACATCATAAGTTTTATCTTATTTGCTTACTTAACTTTTATATATTTGTGATGCACACACTTTTCATTACTCAGTAAATACTGTTTTATTGCAATGCTACATGTATTTAATATACAGGGACATCATTTTATTTTATTAATATTTTTAATACTAACCTGGCTATACCTTTGGATTAACGGTTGAAAACAGAAAACACCGTTTGCTACCCCTCCCACAAACGGAGTTCGATGATACTGATGTAAAATACAAACAAATCACTTTACTAGGTATAGGAGGGAAGAAAAATAGTTCGTCCACTTACATAAACTAGAAAATGTCGCAAGTTTGAGTTTGATAATTTTCATTAGGTTTTTGTTTAATCAAAATACAGTACTTACTTACTTACTTACAAATGGCTTTTAAGGAACCCGAAGGTTCATTGCCGCCCTCACATAAGCCCGCCATCGGTCCCTATCCTGTGCAAGATTAAGCCAGTCTCTATCATCATACCCCACCTCCCTCAAATCCATTTTAATATTATCCTCCCATCTACGTCTCGGCCTCCCTAAAGGTCTTTTTCCCTCCGGTCTCCCAACTAACACTCTATATGCATTTCTGGATTCGCCCATACGTGCTACATGCCCTGCCCATCTCAAACGTCTGGATTTCAAGTTCCTAATTATGTCAGGTGAAGAATACAATGCGTGCAGTTCTGTGTTGTGTAACTTTCTCCATTCTCCTGTAACTTCATCCCGCTTAGCCCCAAATATTTTCCTAAGCACCTTATTCTCAAACACCCTTAACCTATGTTCCTCTCTCAGAGTGAGAGTCCAAGTTTCACAGCCATATAGAAGAACCGGTAATATAACTGTTTTATAAATTCTAACTTTCAGATTTTTGGACAGCAGACTGGATGATAAGAGCTT
Source organism: Periplaneta americana (assembly GCF_040183065.1). NCBI lineage: Eukaryota > Metazoa > Arthropoda > Insecta > Blattodea > Blattidae > Periplaneta > Periplaneta americana. The sequence goes on along the minus strand of NC_091127.1, from coordinate 149,604,654 downwards.
CTCAACCGAATAATAACACGCATTTCCCATATTTATTCTGCGTTTAATTTCCTCCCGAGTGTCATTTACATTTGTTACTGTTGCTCCAAGATATTTGAATTTTTCCACCTCTTCGAAGGATAAATCTCCAATATTTATATTTCCATTTCGTACAATATTCCCGTCACGAGACATAATCATATACTTTGTCTTTTCGGGATTTACTTCCAAACCGATCGCTTTACTTGCTTCAAGTAAAATTTCCGTGTTTTCCCTAACCGTTTGTGTATTTTCTCCTAACATATTCACGTCATCTGCATAGACAAGAAGCTGATGTAGCCCGTTCAATTCCAAACCCTGCCTGTTATCCTGAACTTTCCTAATGGCATATTCTAAAGCGAAGTTAAAAAGTAAAGGTGATAGTGCATCTCCCTGCTTTAGCCCGCAGTGAATTGGAAAAGGATCAGATAGAAACTGACCTATACGGACTCTGCTGTATGTTTCACTGAGACACATTTTAATTAATCGAACTAGTTTCTTGGGAATACCAAATTCAATAAGAATATCATATAATACTTCCCTCTTAACCGAGTCATATGCCTTTTTGAAATCTATGAATAACTGATGTACTGTACCCTTATACTCCCATTTTTTCTCCATTATCTGCCGAATACAAAAAATCTGATCAATAGTCGATCTATTACGCCGAAAACCGCACTGATGATCCCCAATAATTTCATCTACGTACGGAGTTAATCTCCTCAAAAGAATATTGGACAAAATTTTGTACGACGTCAACAAAAGTGATATTCCTCGAAAGTTACCACAGTTGGTTTTGTCCCCCTTTTTAAAAATAGGTACAATTATGGACTCCTTCCATTGTTCTGGTACAATTTCCTTTTCCCAAATAGCAAGTGCAAGTTTATAAATTTCGCTATATAATGCACTTCCACCCTCTTGTATTAATTCTGCTGGAATTTGATCGATACCTGGAGACTTGTACTTTTTCAGATTTTCTATCGCAATTTCGACTTCTGAAATCGTGGGTTCGGGTATAAATGGCTCAGCAGTTTGTATTTCAATATCGTCCCGATCATTTCTATTTGGCCTATGTACATTTAGTAGTTGCGCAAAATAGTTTTTCCATCTGTTTAGGATTGATGAAGAGTCTGCAAGCAAGTCACCATTCTCATCCTTGATCACGTTTACCCTTGACTGATATCCGTTCTTAAATTCCTTTATATCCTTATATAAATCTCGAATGTTTTTATTCTTACTATTTGTTTCTACCTCATTCAGTTTTTCCTTCAAGTAACCTCTCTTTTTATTCCTAAGTGTACGACTTGCTTCCCGTCTTTCATTGAAATAATTATCTCTATTCTCCTCAACTGGATCCTGTAAGAATTTCAATTTTGCCTGTTTCCTTCTTTCTACTACCATGCAACAATCTTCATCAAACCACGGTTTCTTTTTCTTAGTTTCATAATAACCTATGCTCTGCTCAGCTGCAATTTTGATACTATCTCTGATATTTTCCCACACGCTATTAACATCTAATTCTTTCTCAACTTCGTCGGAACTTTCTAAAGTGGCAAACCTATTCGAAATTTCGACCTGATAATTTTGCTTAGCTTCCTCGTCCTTTAATTTCAAAATATTGAATTTAGTAATATTAACTTGTTGCTCTACTCGCTTGGCTACTGATAATCTTTCTCTTAATTCTCCAATCACCAAATAATGGTCAGAATTACAGTCTGCACCTCTGAAAGTTCGAATATCTACTATACTAGTATGTCTCCGTTTATCTATCAAGATGTGATCTATTTGGTTGTGTGTCAATCCATCTGGAGAAGTCCAAGTATATTTATGTATATCCTTATGGGGGAATGTTGTACTTTTGACAATTAAATTTTTCGATGTGGCAAAGTTGACTAATCTAACTCCATTGTCACTACTAATTGCGTGTAGGCTCTCTTTTCCAATAGTTGGTCTAAAAATATCCTCCCGTCCTACTTTAGCGTTGAAATCCCCCAATAAAATTTTCATGTGATACCTAGGGAACTGATCAAAAGTATGTTCCATTTCCTCATAGAAGCTATCCTTTATATAGTCGTCTTTCTCTTCTGTAGGGGCGTGAGCATTTATAACTATGATGTCGCACCATCTACCCTTAAGTACTAAATATGATAACCTGTCACTGATAAATTCGACCTTTTTTACTGCTGATTTTATTCTTTTATGTACAAAGAATCCTGTTCCTAATTGGTGATTATTGTTTCCTTCCCCATAATACAACAAGTAATCTCCTATTTGTGATATGCCATTCCCATCTAACCTAACCTCTTGTACTCCCACAAAGTCTATTCTATATCTAGCTAGTTCTTTTGCTACTAATGTTACCCCTCCTGTTCTATAAAGACTAGTTACGTTCCAAGTGCCAAATCTCAAAACCTTATTCCTTTGCTGTGGTCGTGCCAGAGAATCAGTCCTATTCCGAGGCTTACTGTAGGAATTCGTAACAAGCTGTTTTTTACGGTGATGGGTTGTTAGCCCTTCGCCCAACCCCCAAGCTGGAGGACCACCCCTTATCGGCTGTCCACGACTGCTTATTCAATATATTCGCAGCTACCCTCCATATCTGGAGGCCGTCTCCTCTATCCGCAACCTGAGGACGCGCCATGCCGTGGTGATAGGGACCCACCATACGTGGAATCAAAATACAGTACAGTATTAACAATGAGTGTTTTTACCCACGAACTGAGTTATCCATGCGAACGTATCCATTATGCAGTGTATATTATACTATCTACAGCACATTAGCGTACAATATAGAGAATGAAGTTAAATTGAAAAATAATCATAATATGGATATTTAAACACATTTTTGAAAATGGTGGCCGTTCATTTCGATACAGGCTTCAGTTTTTTTGTGCATATTATCGCACTATAGACTATTGCATCTAATTCCAATTACCAGTTTCGTCCTTCGTACTAGTAACTCATGCTGAACTAATTCTGTACCTAGTCTATAAAAGAGTACCTTACGTACTGTAAATTCAATCTTCACTTCTGCCCGATCCGAAAAGATAAAATTACTCACACATGCTATCTACTGTCCGTTCAAGTAGTTATGTCGCAGGATCGTAGAAAGAGGGGAAATCACGTGACAGTTAATTACTTAATGAGGCCCTTTTATTTAAGTTATTTTAAACAGTTGTATAATATTACAACAGAAATTAATGTTTTCGGAAAAGAGCCAAGACAGCCCAGCCACTAGCTTGACAGAGGGGCGAGCAAAAGCAGGTGGGGAAATCGGTATGCGACGTAGGCAAACGGACGACAGTACCTGTGCGAAAATATGATTCAATATTAAAAGCTCTTTCGTCACTGGAAAATGCGAATATATTTTTGAAACGTACTATACTCACTAACTCAGTATTATGTGCGACCTTGGTTCTGTGTGGAGGACAGTTGGAACTTCATTAGTAGAAGGGATGGGAGTGAAGTACTGTACATACAGAAACTCAGGTACAATAAAAATTGAAGTAAAAATAAAATGATGTCCCTGTATTTTAATATTTTAGACATGTACTAACATGTCTGTTATAATATTGCGCTTGGTTTTGATCTTATATGCACTTGTCATTTTATAAAAGTATTCATTTGGTACTTACGCATTGATCTGAAGATGACTCAGTCGAGTCGAAAACGTTTATTTTTTTTTATTTCAGTAGATTATTTTATGACGCTTTATCAACATCTTAAGTTATTTAGCGTCTGAATGAGATGAAGGTGATAATGCCGGTGAAATGAGTCCGGGGTGCAGCACCGAAAGTTACCCAGCATTTGCTCATATTGGGTTGAGGGGAAAACCCCGGAAAAACCTCAACCAGGTAACTTGCCCCGATCGGGATTCGAACCCGGGTCACCTGGTTTCGCGGCCAGACGCGCTAACCGTTACTCCACAGGTGTAGACAAAAAAGTTTATCAATAAATAATGTATAAATAACCTGTAATTTGTTATTCATATTAGATAATAATAGAATAATCATATTGTAATTAATTTATTAGTATACCGCTTATCGGTCACTTAAGGCTTTTACGAAGATAGAGAAAGAAGTGATATACGTGTTCGGGTAATGCTATGATCTGTATGATTTATAATATTGCCATTTATAAGTACAATAATTTTTGTCCATCAACGTTAATTTCGTGGAAAAAATAGACCTGTGTTCATACTCAGGGTCTACAGTAGAATTTAGAATGAAAAGTTATGCGTACGGACTATAATTTTTAGTCCAATAACAATTTGAGTTCTTGAAGTAGCCTAATTAAGCCAAAATTCCACAGAAGTGGTTAAATATTTTTTTTAAATTTCTGTTTGTTAGTTATTTCAGTTAACTATGTAAATGTTTGAGATAAAGTTCTGAATCTCTTTTAAATTCTTCCTGTGTGTTTTATATGCTTGTGGTGGAGGTTGAAGCATATGCACAAATTCGGCAACGATAATTTTGCTGACCATAAAAACAAAGGGATTTGTAACATTGTAAAATGTTATGATTTATTTAACGACGCTCGCAACTGGAGAGCTTATATCAGCATCGCCGGATGTGCCGGAATTTTGTCCCGCTGGAGTTTTTTTTACATGCCAGTAAATCTACTGACATGAGCCTATCACATTTAAGCACGCTTAAATGCCATCGACTTGGCCCGGGATCGAACCCACAACCTTGGACATAGAAGGCCAGCACTATACTAACTCGCCAACCAGTGTAACATTGTGATCTTGGATAACTTAATAGTACATTATGCAACGAGCCTATAATGATAGTAATTAAGAAAGCGAGTATGGATGTTTAATGAAACGAGCGCAAGCGAGTTTCATAATTTTCATACGAGCTTCTTAATTACCATTATAGGCGAGTTTCATACAACTTTTTATGCTCGACCATATTTCTAACTTGAAATTACCGGTTTTCAGATGCATACATTTTATTTGTATCTGACAAGATCGGAAGTGACCTTGTTCTAGGTCGTGAATTGAGAGATGTACGCAGACGCGAAAGTATTGATTTTTTCCGAGAAACAATAATGTCATTGACCTTGTGTAATCCCGTTAAACGTGGTATAACTTTGATTATTAAATTCGACATTGAAAAACGAGATGACAAATTGAATTTATTTGAATATTATTTACAATTAACGCTAATTATTATAGTAACAGAGCATAATCTTCTGCGACAGTATTGGATTTCAGCCTCAGTGACTTTTCGCTAATTCTCTTTCGATTGCATATCCGAGAATAATCTATACTTGCGGTTTTATAACGGTACAAAGCTGACTTCTCATTGGCTAAAGACATGTAAGCTGAGTTATCATTGGCTGAAGACCTGTACTTTAATGAGTAGGTGTACTTTAATGACATGCATTAAAGGACTGCTACCAGGTGTATAATTAGTACATTTCGGCATGGTCGAGCATAAAATATTTTACTCTTTACAATATCTCCTTTCATTACTGCTTAATATGGGCAACGATGAAGTATGCATTAATACTGTTCTACCCATGGGCAGGTCTTTCACTGCAAACCCACCATTCTTCAATCTTTCCTATTTTCTGCCTTCCTCTATCTCTCCGCACATGATCCATATATCTTAATGTCGTCTATCGTTTGATATCTTCTTCTGCCCCGAACTCTTCTCCCGTTCACCATTGTGGGTGGAATCGTTATTGAGTTCCCACGTTGGAAAGCGCCATTTGTGGGTGGATGTCGTTATTGTGTTCCCACGTTGGACGCCATTTGAGGGTGAGTGGTTATTGTGACCACACGTTGGGCGCCATTTGAGGGTGGGTGCGTCTCGATGTTGCGTGAGATTCACTCAGGGTAGCCGAGGTACGGTTGTGGTGTAGGTTGATGTCGGGAATAATACCAAGCCGGCTACTTAAATAAAAGGCAGCGTAAACTTCAAAACTATAAGTTTATTGTCGTATCCACTTGGTAAACCCTAGAATATGTATTTCCGGCTGACATATAATTCAATCGTTGGTCGCACTTCTGTATCGACTCTATGGCGGCTCTGAATAAGCTCTATCCGATACTACAAATTCAATACTCTGTCCAGTACACTATGACACGAAGCGAAATAGTAGTCCTGTCGACACCAAACGAAGTAGTTATTCTGCCCTGTATGTAGGGCCGCCGACACGATGTAAAGTTGTTTTGATGATCTCCGCTCCGAAGCGGAATAGTAGTCGTCTATGTCCGCTCCCCGTCACCCTTATTTATAAAAACCTATCCTACGCTAAAACTAACTATCCTATTGGTTAAAAACTACGTCACTAACTGGCCTAAAATCTATTCCCTATTGGTCCAAAGTGACCTCATAAGCTGGACCAAGATCTCTTCTTATTGGGCGCGAAATATGTCATCTCTAAATTTAAACTTTGGATTTCCCATAACATCTAATTAGTTTGTATAACTCACAAGAATACCCGTTCTTTGGAAAACCCAAGCTTGGCAGTATCTTTCCCACGGGTCTAGTCCGACTCCGGCTTTTATGCTTCATCGAGTCTATACGAAACCCCGCTCAAGGTGGCCCTAAATCTGTCCGATGCTGACAAGTGACGAGACACCTGTGTGAGGAAGCTAATTCTAACGAAGTCGCCAGAACATCCCCGCGAATACATGTAATAAAAATATGGAGATATCACTTCGCTAATAAATCGGTCTCTCCCTCTCGTAATTACTGCTTCAAATGCCCATCTACATAACCATTGGAAATTCCCGAAAGAGTTTCCAATGTTATGAGATGTCCCCGCTTTCTGCCTATAACTAGCCTCACAGTTCCCCTACGCTATCAGCCGGTAACACATTATTTACAATACAATCTGATTATAATATCACTACAAGCAATTACAATAAATAATACATATATCTTCACAAGCCTTTCTATGTACACAACTCTCACACAATAAGCACAACAATGTACAATTTATATTCACATTTACATATGTACAATACCATTCATTCACATATTTACAATTGTTTATTCATTGATCAGTTACACACTCTGCGTGCTTGGTTGTACCAGCCGCCCTGTACATGTTCACCTAGCTGTACGCGTGATACTAACCATCCTACTCTTTCTCATTCCTGCCTCCTAGCCTCTCCTGTTTGAAAGGCCGCAAGAGTTGCTTGTGGTACCTTCCAACAGGTTTACTTTTTCCCCTTTCTACCAATTCGAAAGTATGGTCTCCATATTTACTCTTAATTTCGTAGGGCCCCTTGTACAGTAGCTCCATGCGTGAGTAACGTCCTCTAAGGGCGGAAGATAACTTCACGTCCCTTAGCAATACCAAATCGCCGGGTGTGGGCTCCCATTTGTGGCGATATCTTTTAACTTTACCGAGTCTCTACTCAGCCTTTTTCCTCATTCGGTCGAAAGCTAGTTTACACAGTAGTTCCGCACTAGGAGGCTCACCCTCCTGTATTGCCTGCGGCAAACTCTTTATCATAGGATCGGGATCGATCCCTAACATCAGTTTGATCGGAGCTATTCCGGTCGTTGGATTAATAGAGTGGTTCATGACTCTCTCAATCACCTCACATTGCCTAAACCAGTCCTTATGGTTTCGGTGACACAGAATACGGAGGTACAATGATATATCCCTAAGCGCCCTTTCGCAGGGATTACCGCTGGGAAAGTATGCGGAGCAATTGTACAGCTTCACACCCGCATCTTCCAGCCTTTCGCAAAACACTTTCGATTTATGTACCGACACATTGTCACTGAGCACCGCTGTTACCGGGCCGTAAGTCGGTATATAATCTCTAACCAGCTTGTCAGCACACAATTTACTAGAGATATTTCTTAAAGGGTAAATCTTTACAAATTTTGTGAAGACATCGTACGTAACAAATATGTACCTGTGTCCGAAGGACGATGTGGGCATTGGACCGTGTTCGTCCACTGCTACAAGTTCATTCTTTTTACCCCTGATAATGACCTGTGGTACATTGTCATACCTTACATTTAGAGGTTTCGCCCTCTGGCAGACCTCGCAACGAGATATTACCCTTCTAACCTTCTTTGACAGTTGCTTAATATAAAATGATTCTGACATAGTTAAAATGATCCTATCACTCCCAGAGTGACACATAGATAGGTGAAAGTTGTTTATAAGTTCATTCTCCATACTCGCAGGTATGTATATCTTCCACTTCTGGATATCCCTACCATGCAATTTATACAGGATACCAGAGCGCAATCCATACACTTCGTCTTTCACCTGTGAGATTTCTCTAGCTTTGTCCATTAAGGCCCTTATCGTGGAATCCTCCTGCTGCAAATCTGCAATTTTCCGAAATTTTCCCGTCAGAGCTCCATTCCTCGTGGAATCAATTTTCATCACGGCAATTTCGTACGTGGGGGCGGTGATAGTTTCCGGTAGCCCCGATTTGGAATTCAAACGAGAGAGACAATCACCAAAGATATTGTCTGCCCCCGGAATATGTCTAATCGTCACATCATGAGCCAAAATCTCGTGCACATATCTGGATATTCTAGAGTTCGTCAATTTGCATCTACTCAGAAACGCTAGGCTTACATGGTCAGTAAATATGATTATCTGCCTATTAAAGATATACTGACGGAACTTCTGTAGTGCGAAGTACACAGCAGAAATCTCTAGTTCCGTGATTGATGCGTTGCTTTCGGTACGCGACAGTCCCCTAGAAGCTGTGGCAATCACATGTCGCTTATTATCTTCACCTGTCTGACATAGAATTGCTCCATATCCATATGAAGACGCATCCGTATAAATCTGAAAAGGTAGGCTGTCGTTAGGCCTTTCCAACAGAATTGAGTCGGCAAAAAGCAGTTTCGTTCGATCGAATGCTTCCTGCTCTGCCGACCCCCACCTGAATGGTGTATCCTTCTTCAACAATGCTCTGAGTGGGGCTACATGCTTAGCATAATTGACGAGAAACCGATTCTGGTATTGTAGGATACCTAGATATCTACGAACCTGTTTCCGGTTCCGCGGCGGCGGGATCCTCGAAATGCTCTGAATTCTCTCTTGGTCCGGTCTAATTCCGTCAGACGAAATTACGTAACCCAGGAAAACTGTCTCAACTTTAAAAAATGCTGTTTTCCCCAGCTTGACTGTCATACCAGCCTCTCTCAATTTAGTAAGTACAAAATCAATATCCCTAATATGCCTATCCACATTGTTGCCATATATAAGAAAATCGTCAATGTACTGTGCCAGAAAACCTCTCGTCGAATCACCAAAAATTATGTCAAGTGCCCTTAGTAGCGCAGATCCAGAACTCGCGATGCCGAATGGGCATCGGGTATACTGATAGACTTTCCCGTTAAGTAGGAACGCTGTGAATTTTCTCGAGTCCTCGTCCAGCGGAATCTGCCAATACGAACTGGTCAAGTCCAAACTAGTGAATATAGAACAGTCACTGATACGGCCTAACAAAGTGTCCACTGACTCCGTCCTGAAATTATCTTTGACTGAAAACGAGTTAACGTGTCGGGCATCGATCGTTACTCTTAAGCTTCCATTGGGCTTCCTAACCCAGCACAATGCATTTACGTAAGGCGAGTCCGATACTTCTATAACTCCGTCTTTTAACATATCATTTATGACTTCGTCTGCCTGATCCCTTAAAGATAGGGGGATGGGTCTACATTTATGCCGAAATTCCTCCATTCCTACCACCTTAATTTTGTGTGTATACACTCTACACAGACCCGGCGCGTCTGAAAAGACATTTAAATGGCTACCTACAACATCCATTAAGCGTTTTCTTTCACTCTCACTCAGGCCGTGTGCCTGGTTAACTTTATCTCTCACTATTTCGAAAGTATCTGTCTTCCTATTGTTATACGCGTCTACCTGCCTAAGATCGCCCGGCGAATTCTCATTACAATAGCTGGCCCTACCGCTAATGAGATTGCGTCCTATTTGTCTCGCATGGACTAATTCGCCGATACACAATTCGCATTCTCCGCAGCCTACTTGACACACTCCCCTAGTTACCTCGTTACCTTCCCACGGATTAACCTCTATAATTACATTCTTACAAATTTTTAGATGCTCTACAAAAAATAACTCTTCCTGTAATTCTATCTCTCCCGCGGTTCTCTCATCTAACTCAGCTCGAGCGTTATTGCTACTGAATGGGACATGGCCTACACTGCCGTTACCTGCCGTAACCCCTAGTCTGTTTTCCCTGAAATCTAATAGCGCGGGCCATTCATAGAAGCTTTCTACTCCAATAATGATGTCGGTAGTCAACCTTTGTATCACAAGAAAAATCGTATTTAATTTCACGTCTCCGCACTCTAACTCGAACCATACTTGATATTTTACCTTTTCCTTTTTCTTGCTTAGGGCGCCTGCACAGTACAGTGAACATATCGGTAACGTTTGCAGTTTTATTCCTGAATCCCTAACCTTTTGAAAAAATTCCAAGCTGCAAACATTATTTGTGGAGCCCGAGTCCAACAACACACAACACTTTATCCCAAATATTTTAGCATCTATATAAGGCAATACATAAGTCCCATTATTTTCTAACTCTGGGTTAGTAATATCGCTCTGTCTCTTTACGCTTACCGCGTTGGTGGATTCTTTTGACAGTGGCTTACTGCACTTAGCTACAGAAATCTCCGAACCCTTGAGACTTCTGTCTAGCAGTTTCCCGAGTGCGATGCAGTCGGTTCCACTGCTACCTCGTCTCTATTTCTACAATTTATAGGCTCCCGGCCCATATTCATTCTGACCGGACTTTGCTGACGTCCGTTCATGTCTCTATTCCTGCTTTGTCCCACGTTACACTGTGTAGGTGGCCTATTGCACCCTTGTGAGGCCATTTCTTGTAGGACGTCTCGCCTATCTCTCTCCTGCTCCTGTCTCCTCCAATCACCTCGATTTTGCGGTCCCCTGCTAAAATTAGGCTGCCAGAATCCCTGTCTGTAATTCCTGTTCCGAAGCCAGTGTGGTTGGGTTCTAAGCCTATTATTTCCGTTCTCTTGTCTTCCCGTGTACCATCGTATGTGGTTAACCCTACGCACGGGACCAACACCTCCTCGATCGTTCCTCATCCTGTTATGACTACTCTGGTTATTCCTACTATTATTGTAAGGGCCCCCAAAGGGCTGGTCAATCCTCCTCTCCCTGTTGGGACTTTTCCCTCCGTTATGGCCATTATGGTACCGACTATGTGCATTGTTGGGGCTCCTGTCGCAACCCCAGCTACTCTGATTTTGGGCTCCTGTCCTTGGGGATGAAAAGGCTGTACTTGCCCCCTTCCCCGCTTTCTGGTCGGTGAGGCTTGAACCCTTTCCTTTGCCCCGTTCATAATCTGCCTGTCCACTACATTCATAGTGCGTGGCGTCCGAACCATCCAGCGCAGTCAATAAATCTATTGTTTCCCCGAAGTCTCGGGGCCCTGCTACGATCAGATTATACCTTATGTTCTCGGGATACTGCGAAATCACAGTTTGGATCAGCTCTGAATCCGGTATTGGCGGATTGAGGCTTTTCCCTTTCTTAACAATTTCAAGAAAATAGTCTATCATAGAGACGCCTCTTCCCGCGTCAAACCTGCTCTGATTAATTTCCTTCCTAATTCTTTGTTGTTGTCTTTGTCCCCAGTATCTCTCCGAAAATTTTTCTCTGAATTCCTCATAAGTGACATTATCCCCTAGGGCCACTAGCGCCCAGTTGAGTGGTCGGCTCTTTAGGCTCTTTCGTACGACAGTCATTTTTAAGTCATCCGGCACCCCTCTTACTCTAAAGTACGTTTCTAGCTCACTTATGTAGTTATGCGGGTTTGAAAATTCAACCTCATCAAAAATAGGGTAACCAATCTCATTCAAAATGTGAGTGGGGTACTGGGGACGGCCTAAATATGCCTTGTCGTTTACATTTATCAACTCACTACGCACATCATCCCGTGAGGTCTGACATTCCTCACCAACACTATTGTTAACATGTCTTACATTTATGTTGCTACCTGATGCCGGGCTCTCACTTGTGCCCTCTTGTCTAGAAACTGCACGGTCCGAGCTGCTATGTCCGCTTAAATTTGCGGGACTACCCCCATTTAATACGTCGTTTATTGAGTTCAGTTTACTTCTTAATTCTTCCAAACATTCGTTATCCGCCCTTTCTTTATTCTTTATGGCTCGCTTGAGACCGTCCACTTCCTGATCCATCTCACCTATTTTCTCTTCCACCGAATTCTGAATTTCTCGAACCTTCTCCACTATCGTTTCCTCAACAGCTGATTTTAGGTCGCTATTCTCACTAGTAGCGCTATCTCTAACTCTAACTTCTAAATCCTTCATACTTTCTGACATCCTATCCATAGCTATCTTCAATTGGTTCTCCATTCCGATCCCATTCTCGGTTAATTTCCCCTCTAGCTTCTCTATTTTGTCCTCCATCTTGTTTCCTCTTTCCGCTAATTTTGCAATATGATCTCTAATCTCTCTCGAACTTTCCCCCAATCTATTTTCCATTTGTTTTATTTGTTCTCTACTTTCCCTCAGAATCTGCTCTCTACTTTCCCTTGAGTCATTTTCTCTAATTTAGTTTCCATTTGTTTCATTTGTTCTCTACTTTCCCTTGAATTGTTGTCTAATTTATTTTCCATTTGCTTTATTTGTTCTTTACTTTCCCTCGAGTTATTTTCTAATTTAGTTTCCATTTGTTTTATTTGTTCTCTACCTTCCCTCAGAATCTGCTCTCTACTTTCCCTTGAGTTATTCTCTAATTTAGTTTCCATTTGTTTTATTTGTTCTCTACTTTCCCTTGAATTGTTGTCTAATTTATTTTCCATGAATTGTCTCATCTGCTCCCATAACTGTTCTAGCGTCATTTCCCCTTTGCCACTGTCTCTACTCTGTTGCTTTTCCACCGTTCGCTCTCCCTCTATTTCTTGTCCTGCGTTATTCTCGACCTCCTCCCTAATTTCCATAATTTCCTCGTCCTTCCTTTGCTCCATGGTTCCCTTGTTTCTATTTCCTCGTCTTTCTCGTATTTTCCTAACTACCTTACTCCTATGGCTACGTAGTATCATCTATATGCTACTCTGTTATCTATCCGACGCTTGCTTTCCCAATAATAATCTAACTAGGCCTGTATTTGCACTCGACTCACTTCCAACAAATTACGCAATACACTTATTTCACTCTTTCCCCCAAAATATCACACAAAAAAAAAATACATATATATATATATATACACCCGAAATATCACACCAGAAATTGAAACATATACTCTTTATAATTATTCCCCCAAAATATCATATACATATATACACATTTACACGTCTTCTATTCATACTTGCCACAGCCTCTCCGAGTCGCCTTCTCTGGTGGTCCCCGTGTTGTCTTCTCTAGTGTTGTCGTGGTGTCGCGATGGCTTGGTTCTGTTCCCGCCTTCCAGCGTCGTTCCTCGGCTATGCAGGGCTGCACTGCTCCGTCCGGTCCTCCTCGTTGTTTGGTGCTGTGTTCGCACCCGGGGCCGGTCACTGGAACAGCTGTCTTCCTTCGAGCCCCACGTTGGAAAGCGCCATTTGTGGGTGGAATCGTTATTGAGTTCCCACGTTGGAAAGCGCCATTTGTGGGTGGATGTCGTTATTGTGTTCCCACGTTGGACGCCATTTGAGGGTGAGTGGTTATTGTGACCACACGTTGGGCGCCATTTGAGGGTGGGTGCGTCTCGATGTTGCGTGAGATTCACTCAGGGTAGCCGAGGTACGGTTGTGGTGTAGGTTGATGTCGGGAATAATACCAAGCCGGCTACTTAAATAAAAGGCAGCGTAAACTTCAAAACTATAAGTTTATTGTCGTATCCACTTGGTAAACCCTAGAATATGTATTTCCGGCTGACATATAATTCAATCGTTGGTCGCACTTCTGTATCGACTCTATGGCGGCTCTGAATAAGCTCTATCCGATACTACAAATTCAATACTCTGTCCAGTACACTATGACACGAAGCGAAATAGTAGTCCTGTCGACACCAAACGAAGTAGTTATTCTGCCCTGTATGTAGGGCCGCCGACACGATGTAAAGTTGTTTTGATGATCTCCGCTCCGAAGCGGAATAGTAGTCGTCTATGTCCGCTCCCCGTCACCCTTATTTATAAAAACCTATCCTACGCTAAAACTAACTATCCTATTGGTTAAAAACTACGTCACTAACTGGCCTAAAATCTATTCCCTATTGGTCCAAAGTGACCTCATAAGCTGGACCAAGATCTCTTCTTATTGGGCGCGAAATATGTCATCTCTAAATTTAAACTTTGGATTTCCCATAACATCTAATTAGTTTGTATAACTCACAAGAATACCCGTTCTTTGGAAAACCCAAGCTTGGCAGTATCTTTCCCACGGGTCTAGTCCGACTCCGGCTTTTATGCTTCATCGAGTCTATACGAAACCCCGCTCAAGGTGGCCCTAAATCTGTCCGATGCTGACAAGTGACGAGACACCTGTGTGAGGAAGCTAATTCTAACGAAGTCGCCAGAACATCCCCGCGAATACATGTAATAAAAATATGGAGATATCACTTCGCTAATAAATCGGTCTCTCCCTCTCGTAATTACTGCTTCAAATGCCCATCTACATAACCATTGGAAATTCCCGAAAGAGTTTCCAATGTTATGAGATGTCCCCGCTTTCTGCCTATAACTAGCCTCACAGTTCCCCTACGCTATCAGCCGGTAACACATTATTTACAATACAATCTGATTATAATATCACTACAAGCAATTACAATAAATAATACATATATCTTCACAAGCCTTTCTATGTACACAACTCTCACACAATAAGCACAACAATGTACAATTTATATTCACATTTACATATGTACAATACCATTCATTCACATATTTACAATTGTTTATTCATTGATCAGTTACACACTCTGCGTGCTTGGTTGTACCAGCCGCCCTGTACATGTTCACCTAGCTGTACGCGTGATACTAACCATCCTACTCTTTCTCATTCCTGCCTCCTAGCCTCTCCTGTTTGAAAGGCCGCAAGAGTTGCTTGTGGTACCTTCCAACAGGTTTACTTTTTCCCCTTTCTACCAATTCGAAAGTATGGTCTCCATATTTACTCTTAATTTCGTAGGGCCCCTTGTACAGTAGCTCCATGCGTGAGTAACGTCCTCTAAGGGCGGAAGATAACTTCACGTCCCTTAGCAATACCAAATCGCCGGGTGTGGGCTCCCATTTGTGGCGATATCTTTTAACTTTACCGAGTCTCTACTCAGCCTTTTTCCTCATTCGGTCGAAAGCTAGTTTACACAGTAGTTCCGCACTAGGAGGCTCACCCTCCTGTATTGCCTGCGGCAAACTCTTTATCATAGGATCGGGATCGATCCCTAACATCAGTTTGATCGGAGCTATTCCGGTCGTTGGATTAATAGAGTGGTTCATGACTCTCTCAATCACCTCACATTGCCTAAACCAGTCCTTATGGTTTCGGTGACACAGAATACGGAGGTACAATGATATATCCCTAAGCGCCCTTTCGCAGGGATTACCGCTGGGAAAGTATGCGGAGCAATTGTACAGCTTCACACCCGCATCTTCCAGCCTTTCGCAAAACACTTTCGATTTATGTACCGACACATTGTCACTGAGCACCGCTGTTACCGGGCCGTAAGTCGGTATATAATCTCTAACCAGCTTGTCAGCACACAATTTACTAGAGATATTTCTTAAAGGGTAAATCTTTACAAATTTTGTGAAGACATCGTACGTAACAAATATGTACCTGTGTCCGAAGGACGATGTGGGCATTGGACCGTGTTCGTCCACTGCTACAAGTTCATTCTTTTTACCCCTGATAATGACCTGTGGTACATTGTCATACCTTACATTTAGAGGTTTCGCCCTCTGGCAGACCTCGCAACGAGATATTACCCTTCTAACCTTCTTTGACAGTTGCTTAATATAAAATGATTCTGACATAGTTAAAATGATCCTATCACTCCCAGAGTGACACATAGATAGGTGAAAGTTGTTTATAAGTTCATTCTCCATACTCGCAGGTATGTATATCTTCCACTTCTGGATATCCCTACCATGCAATTTATACAGGATACCAGAGCGCAATCCATACACTTCGTCTTTCACCTGTGAGATTTCTCTAGCTTTGTCCATTAAGGCCCTTATCGTGGAATCCTCCTGCTGCAAATCTGCAATTTTCCGAAATTTTCCCGTCAGAGCTCCATTCCTCGTGGAATCAATTTTCATCACGGCAATTTCGTACGTGGGGGCGGTGATAGTTTCCGGTAGCCCCGATTTGGAATTCAAACGAGAGAGACAATCACCAAAGATATTGTCTGCCCCCGGAATATGTCTAATCGTCACATCATGAGCCAAAATCTCGTGCACATATCTGGATATTCTAGAGTTCGTCAATTTGCATCTACTCAGAAACGCTAGGCTTACATGGTCAGTAAATATGATTATCTGCCTATTAAAGATATACTGACGGAACTTCTGTAGTGCGAAGTACACAGCAGAAATCTCTAGTTCCGTGATTGATGCGTTGCTTTCGGTACGCGACAGTCCCCTAGAAGCTGTGGCAATCACATGTCGCTTATTATCTTCACCTGTCTGACATAGAATTGCTCCATATCCATATGAAGACGCATCCGTATAAATCTGAAAAGGTAGGCTGTCGTTAGGCCTTTCCAACAGAATTGAGTCGGCAAAAAGCAGTTTCGTTCGATCGAATGCTTCCTGCTCTGCCGACCCCCACCTGAATGGTGTATCCTTCTTCAACAATGCTCTGAGTGGGGCTACATGCTTAGCATAATTGACGAGAAACCGATTCTGGTATTGTAGGATACCTAGATATCTACGAACCTGTTTCCGGTTCCGCGGCGGCGGGATCCTCGAAATGCTCTGAATTCTCTCTTGGTCCGGTCTAATTCCGTCAGACGAAATTACGTAACCCAGGAAAACTGTCTCAACTTTAAAAAATGCTGTTTTCCCCAGCTTGACTGTCATACCAGCCTCTCTCAATTTAGTAAGTACAAAATCAATATCCCTAATATGCCTATCCACATTGTTGCCATATATAAGAAAATCGTCAATGTACTGTGCCAGAAAACCTCTCGTCGAATCACCAAAAATTATGTCAAGTGCCCTTAGTAGCGCAGATCCAGAACTCGCGATGCCGAATGGGCATCGGGTATACTGATAGACTTTCCCGTTAAGTAGGAACGCTGTGAATTTTCTCGAGTCCTCGTCCAGCGGAATCTGCCAATACGAACTGGTCAAGTCCAAACTAGTGAATATAGAACAGTCACTGATACGGCCTAACAAAGTGTCCACTGACTCCGTCCTGAAATTATCTTTGACTGAAAACGAGTTAACGTGTCGGGCATCGATCGTTACTCTTAAGCTTCCATTGGGCTTCCTAACCCAGCACAATGCATTTACGTAAGGCGAGTCCGATACTTCTATAACTCCGTCTTTTAACATATCATTTATGACTTCGTCTGCCTGATCCCTTAAAGATAGGGGGATGGGTCTACATTTATGCCGAAATTCCTCCATTCCTACCACCTTAATTTTGTGTGTATACACTCTACACAGACCCGGCGCGTCTGAAAAGACATTTAAATGGCTACCTACAACATCCATTAAGCGTTTTCTTTCACTCTCACTCAGGCCGTGTGCCTGGTTAACTTTATCTCTCACTATTTCGAAAGTATCTGTCTTCCTATTGTTATACGCGTCTACCTGCCTAAGATCGCCCGGCGAATTCTCATTACAATAGCTGGCCCTACCGCTAATGAGATTGCGTCCTATTTGTCTCGCATGGACTAATTCGCCGATACACAATTCGCATTCTCCGCAGCCTACTTGACACACTCCCCTAGTTACCTCGTTACCTTCCCACGGATTAACCTCTATAATTACATTCTTACAAATTTTTAGATGCTCTACAAAAAATAACTCTTCCTGTAATTCTATCTCTCCCGCGGTTCTCTCATCTAACTCAGCTCGAGCGTTATTGCTACTGAATGGGACATGGCCTACACTGCCGTTACCTGCCGTAACCCCTAGTCTGTTTTCCCTGAAATCTAATAGCGCGGGCCATTCATAGAAGCTTTCTACTCCAATAATGATGTCGGTAGTCAACCTTTGTATCACAAGAAAAATCGTATTTAATTTCACGTCTCCGCACTCTAACTCGAACCATACTTGATATTTTACCTTTTCCTTTTTCTTGCTTAGGGCGCCTGCACAGTACAGTGAACATATCGGTAACGTTTGCAGTTTTATTCCTGAATCCCTAACCTTTTGAAAAAATTCCAAGCTGCAAACATTATTTGTGGAGCCCGAGTCCAACAACACACAACACTTTATCCCAAATATTTTAGCATCTATATAAGGCAATACATAAGTCCCATTATTTTCTAACTCTGGGTTAGTAATATCGCTCTGTCTCTTTACGCTTACCGCGTTGGTGGATTCTTTTGACAGTGGCTTACTGCACTTAGCTACAGAAATCTCCGAACCCTTGAGACTTCTGTCTAGCAGTTTCCCGAGTGCGATGCAGTCGGTTCCACTGCTACCTCGTCTCTATTTCTACAATTTATAGGCTCCCGGCCCATATTCATTCTGACCGGACTTTGCTGACGTCCGTTCATGTCTCTATTCCTGCTTTGTCCCACGTTACACTGTGTAGGTGGCCTATTGCACCCTTGTGAGGCCATTTCTTGTAGGACGTCTCGCCTATCTCTCTCCTGCTCCTGTCTCCTCCAATCACCTCGATTTTGCGGTCCCCTGCTAAAATTAGGCTGCCAGACTCCCTGTCTGTAATTCCTGTTCCGAAGCCAGTGTGGTTGGGTTCTAAGCCTATTATTTCCGTTCTCTTGTCTTCCCGTGTACCATCGTATGTGGTTAACCCTACGCACGGGACCAACACCTCCTCGATCGTTCCTCATCCTGTTATGACTACTCTGGTTATTCCTACTATTATTGTAAGGGCCCCCAAAGGGCTGGTCAATCCTCCTCTCCCTGTTGGGACTTTTCCCTCCGTTATGGCCATTATGGTACCGACTATGTGCATTGTTGGGGCTCCTGTCGCAACCCCAGCTACTCTGATTTTGGGCTCCTGTCCTTGGGGATGAAAAGGCTGTACTTGCCCCCTTCCCCGCTTTCTGGTCGGTGAGGCTTGAACCCTTTCCTTTGCCCCGTTCATAATCTGCCTGTCCACTACATTCATAGTGCGTGGCGTCCGAACCATCCAGCGCAGTCAATAAATCTATTGTTTCCCCGAAGTCTCGGGGCCCTGCTACGATCAGATTATACCTTATGTTCTCGGGATACTGCGAAATCACAGTTTGGATCAGCTCTGAATCCGGTATTGGCGGATTGAGGCTTTTCCCTTTCTTAACAATTTCAAGAAAATAGTCTATCATAGAGACGCCTCTTCCCGCGTCAAACCTGCTCTGATTAATTTCCTTCCTAATTCTTTGTTGTTGTCTTTGTCCCCAGTATCTCTCCGAAAATTTTTCTCTGAATTCCTCATAAGTGACATTATCCCCTAGGGCCACTAGCGCCCAGTTGAGTGGTCGGCTCTTTAGGCTCTTTCGTACGACAGTCATTTTTAAGTCATCCGGCACCCCTCTTACTCTAAAGTACGTTTCTAGCTCACTTATGTAGTTATGCGGGTTTGAAAATTCAACCTCATCAAAAATAGGGTAACCAATCTCATTCAAAATGTGAGTGGGGTACTGGGGACGGCCTAAATATGCCTTGTCGTTTACATTTATCAACTCACTACGCACATCATCCCGTGAGGTCTGACATTCCTCACCAACACTATTGTTAACATGTCTTACATTTATGTTGCTACCTGATGCCGGGCTCTCACTTGTGCCCTCTTGTCTAGAAACTGCACGGTCCGAGCTGCTATGTCCGCTTAAATTTGCGGGACTACCCCCATTTAATACGTCGTTTATTGAGTTCAGTTTACTTCTTAATTCTTCCAAACATTCGTTATCCGCCCTTTCTTTATTCTTTATGGCTCGCTTGAGACCGTCCACTTCCTGATCCATCTCACCTATTTTCTCTTCCACCGAATTCTGAATTTCTCGAACCTTCTCCACTATCGTTTCCTCAACAGCTGATTTTAGGTCGCTATTCTCACTAGTAGCGCTATCTCTAACTCTAACTTCTAAATCCTTCATACTTTCTGACATCCTATCCATAGCTATCTTCAATTGGTTCTCCATTCCGATCCCATTCTCGGTTAATTTCCCCTCTAGCTTCTCTATTTTGTCCTCCATCTTGTTTCCTCTTTCCGCTAATTTTGCAATATGATCTCTAATCTCTCTCGAACTTTCCCCCAATCTATTTTCCATTTGTTTTATTTGTTCTCTACTTTCCCTCAGAATCTGCTCTCTACTTTCCCTTGAGTCATTTTCTCTAATTTAGTTTCCATTTGTTTCATTTGTTCTCTACTTTCCCTTGAATTGTTGTCTAATTTATTTTCCATTTGCTTTATTTGTTCTTTACTTTCCCTCGAGTTATTTTCTAATTTAGTTTCCATTTGTTTTATTTGTTCTCTACCTTCCCTCAGAATCTGCTCTCTACTTTCCCTTGAGTTATTCTCTAATTTAGTTTCCATTTGTTTTATTTGTTCTCTACTTTCCCTTGAATTGTTGTCTAATTTATTTTCCATGAATTGTCTCATCTGCTCCCATAACTGTTCTAGCGTCATTTCCCCTTTGCCACTGTCTCTACTCTGTTGCTTTTCCACCGTTCGCTCTCCCTCTATTTCTTGTCCTGCGTTATTCTCGACCTCCTCCCTAATTTCCATAATTTCCTCGTCCTTCCTTTGCTCCATGGTTCCCTTGTTTCTATTTCCTCGTCTTTCTCGTATTTTCCTAACTACCTTACTCCTATGGCTACGTAGTATCATCTATATGCTACTCTGTTATCTATCCGACGCTTGCTTTCCCAATAATAATCTAACTAGGCCTGTATTTGCACTCGACTCACTTCCAACAAATTACGCAATACACTTATTTCACTCTTTCCCCCAAAATATCACACAAAAAAAAAATACATATATATATATATATACACCCGAAATATCACACCAGAAATTGAAACATATACTCTTTATAATTATTCCCCCAAAATATCATATACATATATACACATTTACACGTCTTCTATTCATACTTGCCACAGCCTCTCCGAGTCGCCTTCTCTGGTGGTCCCCGTGTTGTCTTCTCTAGTGTTGTCGTGGTGTCGCGATGGCTTGGTTCTGTTCCCGCCTTCCAGCGTCGTTCCTCGGCTATGCAGGGCTGCACTGCTCCGTCCGGTCCTCCTCGTTGTTTGGTGCTGTGTTCGCACCCGGGGCCGGTCACTGGAACAGCTGTCTTCCTTCGAGCCCCACGTTGGAAAGCGCCATTTGTGGGTGGAATCGTTATTGAGTTCCCACGTTGGAAAGCGCCATTTGTGGGTGGATGTCGTTATTGTGTTCCCACGTTGGACGCCATTTGAGGGTGAGTGGTTATTGTGACCACACGTTGGGCGCCATTTGAGGGTGGGTGCGTCTCGATGTTGCGTGAGATTCACTCAGGGTAGCCGAGGTACGGTTGTGGTGTAGGTTGATGTCGGGAATAATACCAAGCCGGCTACTTAAATAAAAGGCAGCGTAAACTTCAAAACTATAAGTTTATTGTCGTATCCACTTGGTAAACCCTAGAATATGTATTTCCGGCTGACATATAATTCAATCGTTGGTCGCACTTCTGTATCGACTCTATGGCGGCTCTGAATAAGCTCTATCCGATACTACAAATTCAATACTCTGTCCAGTACACTATGACACGAAGCGAAATAGTAGTCCTGTCGACACCAAACGAAGTAGTTATTCTGCCCTGTATGTAGGGCCGCCGACACGATGTAAAGTTGTTTTGATGATCTCCGCTCCGAAGCGGAATAGTAGTCGTCTATGTCCGCTCCCCGTCACCCTTATTTATAAAAACCTATCCTACGCTAAAACTAACTATCCTATTGGTTAAAAACTACGTCACTAACTGGCCTAAAATCTATTCCCTATTGGTCCAAAGTGACCTCATAAGCTGGACCAAGATCTCTTCTTATTGGGCGCGAAATATGTCATCTCTAAATTTAAACTTTGGATTTCCCATAACATCTAATTAGTTTGTATAACTCACAAGAATACCCGTTCTTTGGAAAACCCAAGCTTGGCAGTATCTTTCCCACGGGTCTAGTCCGACTCCGGCTTTTATGCTTCATCGAGTCTATACGAAACCCCGCTCAAGGTGGCCCTAAATCTGTCCGATGCTGACAAGTGACGAGACACCTGTGTGAGGAAGCTAATTCTAACGAAGTCGCCAGAACATCCCCGCGAATACATGTAATAAAAATATGGAGATATCACTTCGCTAATAAATCGGTCTCTCCCTCTCGTAATTACTGCTTCACCATTCCTTTCAGTGCATCCTTAGTATACAGTTTGTCTCAACCAGTGACCTAACCAATTATCCCTTTTCCCCTTCCTGATAAGTTTTAGCATCATTCTTTCTTCACCCACTATTACCAGCACAGCTTCAGTTCTTATTCTGTCTGTCCATTTCACACATATTCTTCTCCATATCCAGATTTCAAATGCTCCTAGCCGTTTCTCTTCACTTCGTCGCAATATCCGTGTTTCTGCTCCATACAATGCCACACTCAACACAGAGCACTTCACTAGTCTTTTCCTTAGTTATTTTTCCAGACGTCCTCAGAAGATGCTCCTTTTTCTATTAACAGCTTCTTCTGCCATTGCTATCCCCTTTTTGACTTCCTGGCAGTAGCTCATGTTACTGCTTATAGTACATCCCAAGTATTTGAAGCTGTTCACTTGCACTATTGCCTCATTTAGAATTCGCACATTTTCCTTCTTTATTTTTCTTCCAATAACCATGGTGTTCGTCTTGTTTACATTTTTCTTCATCCCTTACAATAATAATAATAATAATAATAATAATAATAATAATAATAATAATAATAATATAAATGATACTCGGGAGGAAATTAAACACAGCATAAATATGGGAAATGCCTGTTATTATTCGGTTGAGAAGCTTTTATCATCCAGTCTGTTGTCAAAAAATCTGAAAGTTAGAATTTATAAAACAGTTATATTACTGGTTGTTTTGTATGGTTGTGAAACTTGGACTCTCACTTTGAGAGAGGAACATAGGTTAAGGGTGTTTGAGAATAAGGTGCTTAGAAAAATATTTGGAGCTAAGAGGGATGAAGTTACAGGAGAATGGAGAAAGTTACACAACGCAGAACTGCACGCATTGTATTCTTCACCTGACATAATTAGGAACATTAAATCCAGACGTTTGAGATGGGCAGGGAATGTATGGGAGAATCCAGAAATGCATATGGAGTGTTAGTTGGGATACCGGAGGGAAAAAGACCTTTGGGGAGGCAGAGACGTAGATGGGGAGATAATAATATTAAAATGGATTTAAGGGAGGTGGGATATGGTGATAGAGATTGGATTAATCTTGCTCAGGATAGAGACCAATGGCTTGCTTATGTGAGGGCGGCAATGAACCTCCGGGTTCCTTAAAAGCCAGTAAGTAAGTAAGTAAGTAAAGTAAGTAAGTAGTAGTAGTAATAATAATAATAATAATAATAATAATAATAATAATAATAATAATAATATGTTGCATATACTCTAATGTATCGTAAAAAGATGTTTGCAAAAATAGATAAGAGCAAGGCGTACTGTGAGGATAAGTTGCAAGAATTTATATCATTTGAAAGGATGAAGTGGGAAGAATTGCACTGCACTGCGAGATTCGTACGGGTGTTACGAGGAGGAGGAAAATCCCAGCTATGAGTTATAGAGATGATTAGTGGTTTCATTCTCTAACCGATTTGTCCTTAGCAGAAGGTCTTCTGCGAAAGAATTTTGTGGGCAGGAAGACCTTACGAGGAGCTTCAAGAAGATTGAGTTGTTAGTCTTTAATAATTTTTCTTTTTAGCTTATCATACATAATATACAACTACAATCAGTTTTAAGAACAAAGGCCTTAGGCCTTAGGCCTAACCCGTGCAGTTTGTAATGAATAATATTTTTGTATTAAATCACGTTGCTTCAGTATAACGACGCTTATTACAATAGCAAAACGTAAATTAAACATTCCTGATCCTTTTACAGGATACCTGCCAATCGTGGTCGCTATTAGTGATGGGAGAATTGGAATAAAAAAGTACGAATTATTCGATTCTTGTAAGTTCTCGATCTATATCTCGAATCGTGAAGTATTCGAATACTTTGGCCTGGTGGTAGATGCTGCGAGAAGTGAATAAGAATAAAAAGAAACAGTATAGATAAGGAAGTTCTCGAGAACACCGATTGCTCACGGAACGCAGAAATCAACGTCTTTATCCGAAGTTGCAGATTGGAATAGTACAAAAGTATAAACTCCTGTACTTGCAAATACAATGCTGTCACGGCTATCGTTATCGCTGTCATGCTGCATGTTGGACAAGATAACCGAGCCGCGAGAACCTGGCGGTGAGTATAATCCGGATCAGCTTACTTAATACCGTATGGGTGAAACCTAACTATTTTTCCATTATTACTAAATATGCTAGTGGATTATAGTGATTTTCTAGTTCTCAGGTTGAATTTTCTTTTAACAACTTCGTTTCGAATTTCGGGTACTGACAAATACTACAACTGGCAATTATTTTCTGTTATGTTGGCAGCAATGATTTCAGTTTACATTAAAGCAAACTGATGACAATGCAAGTAAGTAAATACATTTTTAGGTTAGGTATCATGAATCGTAAACTCTTTAGTCAAAGCATTAAATTTCATGTTGCCTGACAAAATAAATTGTAATATTAGATCACACTAATCCTAATTACCAACATAATAGGTATGCGAGAAGTCCAGGAGGAAAATGTACTATTTCATAAATAAATTATTGAACCATTTAGGAAACACCTCGCAACATAAAGATGAGATGTGGTAAATAAGCAAGACATTGTTATTGTTAACACTATATTATTATTGTTATAATAATAATAATAATAATAATAATAATAATAATTATTATTATTATTATTATTATTATTATTATTATTATTATTGTTTCAGTACGTAGCATTGTGATTTTACCCTCTTTGGTGATGTGTTATAAGTTGGCAACACTGAAGAGACGGCCAAATTAGACTTACGTGATCCTCGCTATAATGAACCGTTATTCGAATGATAAAAGTATTCGAGAACTTTTATTCTAATAAATTATTCGATTCTTAATATTAATCGAGAACAGATTATTCGATTCTGCCCATCACTAGCTGCAATCGTATCTGCAATATGAAGAGAGTTTCTATGGTAACTGGAGCGCAGGTTTACCATTATAAGAACTCGAATTCGTCCTTTCAGTTGGCTGAAGTGATGTTTGTGAAGGGAAAGATCTGAGGATGAGGGTTTTCCCGAGTTCTGGATGACACAGCCAGAATATACCGGAGGTGTAAAAGTAATGGGATTTCTGAACTCGATGACTTTATGAAAACAAGAACCTCCACATTTAGGGGCGCTTACGAATTGATCACAATAGGCCTAAATCTGAACAACCCTTATTCCTTATTCAAGTAGAGCACAGACAATCTGATATCGTTCATTCGCATTTAACACAAACAATTTGACACATTTTTCTTTCCATTTTCTACAGACTTAGGACTGACAGCATTGATTTTGCTGATATGGTTAAAAATCTTGATCAAAATTATGTTGCTGATATGGTTGAAAATGTTGGTCAAAATTAAAATCATGTAACTGTCTTAATTAAAAAGATTTGCAGTGATAAACTAATAGTTTTACATAATCTAATCGAGAAAGTACACCTGCCTTATATTTTAATAATGTATATGTTAAAATATCACGTTTATTATGTTTCGTCGAGCGGTTTTATTTTGGCGATTGCAGCTTCTTATGTTAATATAAGCCTCTGTCTGTACTCCTTTTAGAATATAATAAAAATCATATATGTTTGAATGTGGGCTGGTAAAATTCTTATTGAATTTAGAATGAAGTGCCTCGCAAGCATTTGTAGTCCTTTGAGATTCTGTTAACTCGGATGCCTATATTTGCGGAGGAAATAGTGCAGAATCACTTATGTACTTGTCTACTAAATAATCGCTGAATCTACTGACTTCGGTAGGTTGGCAAGACGTGAAATCATCTACAAACGAAGCTTCAACTTCCGTTGGATCACGGTAGGTAAGTCCAAAAATTGAACGCAGCCAAATACCACACTCGGATTGTTTGTCCTTATAAAATTTCAATAGTCTAAGTTCTTTAATTTCGGAATATGTATTATATGTCTTTCTCGTGTTAAATATTACTGTACCTGGTTAACATGTTTCGGTCTGTTATTGACCTTCTTCAGAATTGGTTGTTGCTGGTTTGGCGCCTTTTGTTTTGTTTCCTGTGGGGTTGTATTTGTGTAGTGTAATGTGGAGTCAAAGAGTGTGTGTGTTCTGAAATTGAATTGTGTGTTGAGAATTTCATTTGGATGTGTTTTTGTGTGTCTGTATATTTCGTATTGTTCTAGTGTGTTTAGTTTCTGGCTTTTTGGTTAAATGTATAGAATTTCCATGTCTGTGTTGATGTCTCTGTAGGTGTGGTTAGCATTTATGATGTGTTCTGCATAAGTGGAACTGTTTTGTAATTTTGTTATGGCTGTGATGTGTTCTTTGTAACTTGTTTGAAATGATCTGCCTGTCCGTCCTACTGTGCTCCAACCACGAGAAAGTCTCTGCCGGATGAGACGAAAGGGAGTAATGCTGTGAATGAATGTTGATGTCATAAGACAGTGACCGTCATGTTCCGTGCTCTGTGACGTCATACCACAGAGCCGCCACGCTCTTTGCTCGGCAATCTCTGCATACTGAGCACAGCGAGGAGAGAAGGTTCAACTGAAAAGTGGTGGTACGGCGCCTGTGCACTGACAGAGCGCGATCCATTCGTCTGAGGTAGTATGGGAACAGCATAATTACAATACATTTGTACGAAAACAAAACTGTACAACCGTGATAAATCAATGTAACAAAATATTTTGGTTTGTAATCAAATTTAATATACTTATAATAATATGAAATTCATAATACAGCCAGCTGCAGAAGCGTTCGCATTATGTACATGAGGCTCCGAAACTGCTATAAATATACAAATATAGAAATAAATAATTTAAGCAGTACTACAACACTTTGTCTACTCGGAAACTTGAAAACAGTTCAAGTGATTTTAACAGACATTTTCCTACACAATATACAGATTGAACTATATAGGCCCTAACTTGGTGAGTAGTATGCAAAGTATATTTCAAGTTTTGAAGCACATCATCACTTTGTGTTACTACCGTGCCCAAGTTAAATGCTTTGTCGAGATCAAACTGTGTTATGGAGTATGGAGGAATGGCGAAGTGTTTGATTTGTGGCAAGCTGTTTCAGCATGTAAAGAAATTCAATATACAGTACCATTATTCTCTATGTCACACAAAAATGATTATCGACAAGTACTAATGCAGCAATTGAAAGATAAATTGTTAAGTGAAGCTAGGGAACACACTGTCAGTGAATCAATGGTAAGCTTAAGGCTTAAGATATAGGATTTCACTAGCCATTGCAATTTGTCAAGAATGTTGCCATCATGACCGCAGAGTAGTTATTCCCTAGCAAAATACAGGAATGTGATTCCATCAATTTATCTCCAAGAACTGTCGTATCATTGCTGCACTGACGCCACTGCGCTGGTGCGTGTTAACAGTAATACGACTGAACTGCTCGCTCTTCCAAGCTCTTGAGGCCTGACTGGCTCTTACGTCATAACTGCAGCATCTGCCGGCCACTGTCATAAGATGTCATAAGGTCACACACGTGGGTACTCGTATCTCTATTGGCTCGCTGTCACAGCAGAAACCATAACATTGATACACACATGTTTATACTACCCTATAGTGGAACACAGATTTCTGAAGTGTTCAAGGTCGTACGTAGTTTCGGCCGCTTACCCACCCTCTTCACGAACTTTTCCCTTTGCAAGTTACACTGCAAAAAATAATCTCGTCAGTCTCCTTGTGCTCATCTCGTCAATTCATTCTTGATCGTCTCAGTTCCTTTTAGGCCTATAGGTCGTTTATAATTTACTAGTGAGCGTCTCGTCAATTGTGAAAGAAGGCTTATGAAATAGTGTTGTAGTAACACGAGATAATCAGGAGAAAGTAACTGATAAGACGATCAGGAGTTATTAAATGATTGGGGCGAAAGTGACAAGAGATGATCAAAAAGATTTAAGGTAATGGGAAGAAAAATAAAATCCGAGACTATTAGGGTAGAACGACTGACGAGACGGCGTGAAATAACAGATTGCTGAAAAAGAGAAAAATTAATGAAGAAACAACTATAGGTGAAATGAAGGGAAGAAAAAAAAAGATTGACGAGATTAATAATAGGCCTAGTAAACTGATTGAAGGGACGATCAAGAGGAAAATTAGATGATGGACGAGACTATGAAACGGAAAATGAATCATGAGACGGTTAGGAGAACGGAAAGGTGGGCATGGATCATTTTATAGGGACTCAATCGCGTCAATACAAACATTTCTTAAAATGTTTAAACTAACACCAAAAGCTGTTCCCATAACTCTGAGTTTTATTGTACATGGAAGAAATAGCGAATGACTCACTGATAGAAAGATATTAAAAATATTTGTAAACATAAAAAAATGATCTCTTTTGTCTGGCTATGCATATTTAGACTGTGAAGCATACTCGAAGCATAATAGTGTTTATTAAACACAAGTTATACAACTTTCAGACTTATTTTTATTTGTTCTGGACACCTGGCTTAGGATCTCGCAGAGTGACGGTGATTATGGAACATTGGTGGAATGACAATGATGACAGGAAATGGGAGAATTCAGATTTAAAAAACCCTCGCGCCCACTTTGTTCTCCATCCAGACGGGGATCGAACCCGGGTCGCCACGATGCAAGGCAGAGAGACTAATCACTCGGCCACAGGTTACTGAATGAGTGAAAAAGTGTCTACACATATAAAACAGAATATCACAGCACTAGTTTAGACAACTCTCAGCTATACACATAACACAGAAGAGCACAGCACAAGCTTAGACAAGATACTGAATTTCGGCTTTGTTTTTACAGCGTAGGAAGTTCAGATTTTTACAGTAGAACCGGTCCCCAGCCCATTAGGGTGGCAGGAGGGTGAGTAAGTTTGCAGTAAGAAGAAGGGAAAGTGTGTGACCTTGGCAACCATAAATGCTTGTGGACGACTATAGTTACAAAATTAGATCACTGCTAATCTCCTGGTATTTTAATCTCTCCATACAGGAAATAACAAATGCAGGAGAGCGCATGGTTTTTAAACAGACGTTATAATGGTAATATTATATATCTACTTCGCTCCAATACATGTCGCAATAGTAAGCACATTTCTTTCACGGTTGATCTCCTGGTTGGAGAACAGTATGTAGAAGTTATTGCAGGTGTTACATTTGAGTTTGTACAGGCCTGTGTGGTTGTACTTGTTTGTTTGTGTTGTTTGTGTGGTGAGATGTTCTTGTAAAGTATTATCTGTTCTGTATGCGATGTTGTAATTCAATTTCTTGAATGAGGTTGCAATCTTGTGTGTGTGTTTTTGTTTTCGTACAAAAGGCGCCAAGACCAGCAACACTAGTTCTGAAGAAGGTCCATAACAGACCGAAACATGTTAACCAGGTACAGTAATATTTAATACGAGAAAGACATATAATACGTATTCCGAAGTGATATAGTGTTAAAAGTTGTGTAATCAAGATGTATTCTTTAATTTGTCGAAACCAAGCTTGACAAAGATGAAATCGACGCCCATTAATAGCTGCCAACAGTTCCGCACTCTAAGTCTGTGGAATGGTGGAATGTAGGCACTCTATACATTTGTGCTCTTCCCGTAGAATCGTTTCTACTGTTATTTGAGCTCAACTAGAATGAAATCGATGTAAGCGCAGTTAGTGATTTCTGACCATTGTGCTCAACACGTATCAACCCACATTTAGCATGTGTAGTGTGAATATACCTACACAAAATGTTTTTCATAAAGGTGGCCAGATATAACTATCCCGTCACCATGTGATCTACATACAGTATATTCCGTCATTTGTCATGCATGTCCTTTGCATGAGGTTTTATGAGTTTTGGGTGTACAAAACAGCAATTACATAATATGTTAAGTAACCGACATTATCTTCTTCATTATTTTATTAAATTATTCCTTTATTGTGAAAAACAACCCCTTTCTATTCTTTTTTATAATTAACCCTTAAATTGGCAAAACTTCATTTCTCACACCAGTTTATTAA
Source organism: Periplaneta americana (assembly GCF_040183065.1). Taxonomy (NCBI): domain Eukaryota; kingdom Metazoa; phylum Arthropoda; class Insecta; order Blattodea; family Blattidae; genus Periplaneta; species Periplaneta americana. The sequence goes on along the minus strand of NC_091127.1, from coordinate 149,574,190 downwards.
ACCGTGTCGGACTGTAAAGAAAACAACTATCGCAATGTCCATATTTTATATGTCGTACAATATTATAGTATTGTGAAATTTTAATTTTCCTACCAATTTTTTTTCTATTGTTCTATTAAAATTATAGCATATAGCCTATTAACCTGTTCCATCCTATAGGATACATTGCCAATTTAAGGGTTAACAGCACTACTAAAATGATTCCGTCATATCACCATTATAATAATGTGATGAAATAATTAAACAAATACGAACTCATACAATCACAATAAATATTTTGAGAAATCCTGCGCAATTTTCGTGTTGGCCTAATTAAAATCTCGCTCAATATCCCCGAGTTCCAGAGCTAGTCATCCTGCAAACTATCACCAACTTTATGTTGCTAATAGCGGATATTGAGTTTCTTTAATAATAGAACCATTCCTTTCAGAACGCAAAGTTCAAGCTAGCAAATACTACGTTCCACACCAAATGTTCCGTTAATTGGTAGACGTTATATAACTCTCACTGTCACAGAGAGAGACTCAACGAAGGACATCTAATGATCCGTTAATATCTGGAGTTAGAAATAAAATTAGAACTACTGTACCCCTCGTCTTAATACCATGCACCGACACGGGATTGTAGAACTCACGAGTTGAAACCGTTTTAATTTCAGAGTTAAAATGAAGACATACACATAGACGGGATACACGAGAGTGGATCACATTAGAAATTTTGACATTATGAAAGAACTGCAGATTGAACCGATTACGGAATACCTACAGAAATACAGACAAAACTGGAGATCACATGTCATCAAAATGTCTCGTTCTAGACTTCCACGCCAAATTTAAAACTACCATCCTGTGGGCAAGAGATCCTTGGGCAAATCGTTCAAGCGTTGGCAAGAGACCGTAACGGCCACTAAGCCCAATGCATGCAAGGGTGATGATGATCTTGATGATGATTATTATTATGATGAAAATGAAGATATAAATGTATGTAGCTGGCCGTGGTATACGAAATGGTTAATAGTCTGATGTTGGATAGTTCATCGAAGAGAATCATTAAAATTACGAGTATAATATGTAGTCAAAGGAGCAAAATCACCAAATTAAAAGATCACCACTACAACTAGTACCAACCTCTTGACCATCATCACCATGCCATTAAATTGAAAATAACCACCATCACCACCACCAACATCACCATTATCACTATCACCATCATTATCATCACCATTACCATCATGTAATTTACATATATAATATAAGGTGTTTCTGTTACTCTGTAACAGACTTTCAGGGATGGTAGAGGAGATCACTATGAACGACCCGTCCCAGAAAACATTTCGTTTGGTAATTACAGCACTGAAAAGGAAATTGTACCAGAACAATGGAAGGATCCATAATTGTACCTATTTTAACAAGGACAAGTCTAACTGTAGTAACTTTCGAGGAATATAAGTTTTGTTGACGCCGTACAAAATTTTGTCCAATATTCTTTTAAGAAGATTAACTCCATATATGTCGATCAAATTATTGGGGATCATCAGTGAGGTTTAGGCATAATAGATCGACTATTGATCAGATTTTTTTTGTATTCGACAGATATTGGAGAAAAAAATGGGAGTATAAGGGTGCAGTACATGAGTTATTCATAGATTTCAAAAAGTCATATGAATCGGTTAACAGAAAAGTTTTATATAATATTCTTATTCAATTTAGTATTCCCAAGAAACTAGTTTGATTATTAAAATGTGTCTTAGTGAAACTTACAGCAGAGACCGTATAGGGCAGTTTCTATCTGATGCTTATCCAATTCACTGCGAGCTAAAGCAAGGAGATACACTAACAACTTTACTTTTTAATTTCGCTCTAGAATATGACATTAGGAAAGTTCAGGATAACACAGAGATAAAGCGTCGTAAAATAACCAACTAAAATAAAAACACAGGGGGTTTGGAACTGAATGGGTTACATCAGCTTCTTGTCTATGCGGATGACGTGAATATGTTAGGAGAAAATTCACAAACGATTAGAGAAAACAAGGAAATTTTACTTGAAGCAAGTAAAGCGGTAGGTTTGGAAGTAAATCCCGAAAGACAAAATATATGATTATGTCTCGTGACCAGAATATTATACGAAATGGAAATATAAAAATTGGAGATTTATCCTTCGAAGAGGTGGAAAAATTAAAATATCTTCTACAACAGTAACAAATATAAATGGCACTCGGAAGTAAATTAAACGCAGAGTAAATATGGGAAATGCCCATTATCATTAGGTTGAGAAGCTTTTGTCATCTAATCTGCTGTCAAAAAATCTGAAAGTTAGAATTTATAAAATCAGTTATATTATCGGTTGTTCTACATGGTTGTGAAACTTGGACACTCACTTTAAAAGAGGAATAGAGATTAAGATTGTTTGAGAATAAGGTTCTTAGGAAAATATTTGGGGCTAAGAGAGATGAAGTTACAGGAGAATGGAGAAAGTTACACAACACAGAACTGCACGCATTGTATTCTTCACCTGACATATTTAGCAATATTAAATCGAGACGTTTGAGATGGGCAGAGCATGTAGCACGTGTGAGCGAATCCATAAATGCATATAGAGTGTTAGTTGGGAGGCCGGAGGGAAAAGATCTTTGGGGAGGCCGAGACGTAGATGGGAGGATAATATTAAAATGGATTTGAGGGAGATGGTGTATGATGATAGAGACTGGATTAATCTTGCACAGGATAGGGACCGATGGCGGGCTTATGTGAGGACGGCAATGAACCTGCGGGTTCCTTTAAAGCCATAAGTAAGTAAGTAAGTAAGTAAGTAAGTAAGTAAGTAAGTAAGTGTGATAACCTGTCTAAATAACATTGGTGGATATAGGAACCCGTGCCCGGTAAAGTTTCGTTTGGAAATTACAGATCATGAAGTATGTGCTAACCGGTCTAAGTAACATTTGAGGATAATATTAATTGTAATCTCTAACCTGAACTTCTACTGTAATGTAACGTATTTCTAGCACTATTACATAGCGACTTCAATGCTCGTAGAAATTTGTCTGTTAAATCAAAATTCCAATACAGTTTTTAGTAATTAAAAAAAAAAACCTTCAGAATAAATCCTAAGTCTTTGGAGCACATTTAAAAAGTCGTAAGTTTATTTATTATACAGCAACATTTGATGACAGTTTTGAAATTCTAAACGGGAAATTTTCAGCACAGTTCCAAAGCCGTTGGACAAACATTTCAGAATAATTAGGCTACTCACTTTCAGAAGAAAATTCCACAATAATTCTAAACATCTTCAGATCAAAATCCCAACTGTTTTGTCAAGTGGTTTAGAACTAAATTTCATATTTTTAAGTAGATTATTTTACGACGCTGTATCAACATCTTGGGTTATTTAGCGTCTGAATGAGATGGTGATTATACTGGTGATATGAGTCCGGAATCCAGCACCGAAAGTTACCCAGCATTTGCTCAAATTGGGTTGAGGGAAAACACCGGGAAAAATTTTAAGCAGATAAGGTAACTTGCCCCGACCGGGATTGGAACCCGGGCCATTTGGTTTTGTGGCCAGACGCGCTAACCGTTACTCCACAGCTGTAGAGAATTTCATATTAATTGTCAAGGTTTTGAGAAAAAAATTCACAATGATTATTCAATTTATTAAAACATAGTTCTAATTACTTTGTGCTCGACCATGCCGAAATGTAGTAATTATACACCTGGTAGCAGCCCTTTAATGGACCTCATTAAAGTACACCTATTCATTAAAGTTCAGGTGTTCCACCAATCAGAAAACACCATTGTAGCAATATGAACGCGCAAGTATCGATTATTCTCCGATATGCAATTGAAAGACAACTAGCGAAACATCACGGAGGCTGGAAATCCAATACTGTCGCACAAGGTTATGTTCTGTTACTATAATAATTAGCGTTAATTGTAAATAATATTCAAGTAGGCCTACATTCAATTTGTCATCTCGTTTTTCAATATCTAAATCAATTTCAAGGTTATATCAAGATTAATGTTTATTCTACTCTCTAGATTATATCAAGGTCAATGTCATTTGTTTCTAGGAAAAAATCAATACTTTCGCGTCTGCGCACATCTCACAATTTACGAGATATTGCACAAGGTCACTTCCGCTCCCCAGTCAGATAAGAATAATATGAATACTTATGAATAATTTCAAGTTAGAAATATGGTCGAGTATAAAAAGTCGTATGAAACTTGCCTATTATGGTAATTAAGACGCTCGTCTTAATTACTACCATTATAGGCTCGTTGTATAATGTACTATTATGCTCGACCATGCCGAAATGTAGTAATTATACACCTGGTAGCAGTCCTTTAATGCATGTCATTAAAGTACGCCTACTCATTAAAGGTCAGGTCTTTCAGCCAATGACGACTCAGGTTACAACTGTTCAGCCAATGACAGGTCAGCTTTCTACCGTTATAAAACCGCAAGTATCGATTATTCTCGGGTATGCAATCGAAAGAGAATTAGCGAAAAGTCACGGAGGCTGGAAATCCAATACTGTCGCAGAAGGTTATGCTCTGTTACTATAATAATTAGCATTAATTGTAAATAATATTCAAATAAATTCAATTTGTCATCTCGTTTTTCAATGTCTAATTTAATTTCAATGTTATCTCTGTAGGTTCTTATGGCCTAGCAAGGTCAATGTGGACATCTGTTCCTCGGAAAAAATCAATACTTTCGCGTCTGCGCACATCTCACAACATACGGGACATTGCTCCAGGTGAGATACTAATAAAATTAATAATATCAAGTTAGAAATATGTTCGAGCATAAAAAGTCGTGTGAAACTCGCCAATAATGGTAATTAAGAAGCTCGTATGAAAATTATGAAACTCGTTTCATAAATATCCATACTCACTTCTTAATTACCTTCATTATACGCTCGTTGCATAATGTACTATTCTCATTTCTCTGGCGCAAAATTTCGGGATGATCAGAATAGAATAACATTTAGGAATAATCAGTAATTTATATAGCGGAAATATTTAGGAAAGTTCCCAAGTTCTTAGGGATTATAAGAGGACTTCAATGTGAGTTTTATAAATTGTGAACTCCGGTTTCCGTGTGCTTCAGACCAGAACCTCTTGAATTCAGCGGCGTTCATTACTCCGGAGAGCTTCCACGTCGCAATATGACTACTGCAATGTTGTTTGTGTTGTCTATGATAAATAATTGGTACAGGTAGGTATGTTACCGACATTCCTGAGATGCACGGTCTCGGTCATTGTCCTCCCAGGAGTGAGAGTGACCTTGAGGGCCAACGCAAGGACAGGCTGAGGAGGCGCCACGGAGAATTGCTGTGCGGACAAGTGGAGCATGCTCGCTGACACATGCTACTGTACTCTCTGAGCGGGATCAGCTTCGAACAAGCAACATCATTCAGGGGAAACATGCAACGCAAAATAGCGTACTGTGTCAGTACAGGGCGCTTGCTCACTATAACATTGTTCTTACACAGGCAGATCCTGACAACCCTGACTGTTTCTTTCTCATTACATGAAGTACAGGGACATCATTTTATTTTTGCTTCAATTTTTATTGTACCTGAGTTTTTTAACTTACGTCACTCTCACCCCTTTTTCTGCTAATGAAGTTCAACCGTCCTCCACACAGATCCAAGACCGCATATACAGTCATAGTAGCCTTACGGTCATAATAAACATTAAGTTCCAAAAATATGTTCGCGTTTTCCAGTGACGAAAGAGCTTTCAATATTGCATCATATTCCATTTACCTACGTCGCATCCCGGTTTCCCCCACCTGCTTCTATTCGCCTCTCTGTAAATGCTAGTGGCTGGGCTGTCTTAGCTCTTTTCTGAGAACATTAATTTCTGTTAGGAATTGGACGTCTACGTAATATTATACACATACAATTGTTTCAAATAACTTAAATAAAAGGGCCTCGTTAAGTAATTAACTGTCACGTGATTTCCTCCCTTTCTACGACGCTGCGACGTAACCACTTGGATGGACAGTAGATAGCATGTCTGAGTAATTTTATCTTTTCGGATCGGGCAGAAGTAAGATTGAATTTACAGTACGTAAGGTAGAGTAGGTACAGAATTATTTCAACATGAGTTACTAATACCAAGTACGAACCTGGTAATTGGAATTACGTACAATAGTCTATAGTGCGATAATATACACATTAAAACTGAAAGCTGTATCCAAATGAACGGCCACCATTTTCAAAAATGTGTTTAAATATCCATATCATGATTATTTTTCAATTTAACTTCATTCTCTATATAGTACGCTAATGTGCTGTAGACAGTATACTATACACTGCATAATGAATAAGACCGCATGAAAGCCCAGTTCGTGAGTAAAAACACTCATTGTTAATACAGTACTGTATTTTGAATAAACAAAAACCTAATGAAAATGATCAAACTCAAAATCGCGATATTTCCTAGTTTACGTAAATGGATGAACTCGTTTTCTTCCCTCGTATAGCTACCTAGTAAAGTTATTTAGCCTATTTGTATATTACGCCAGTATCATCGAACTCCAGTTTTTAATCGTTGATCAAAAGTTATAGCCAGGTTAATATTAGAAATGTTAGTAAAAATAAAATGATGTCCCTGTACTTTGATAGTACAGTGATGCTACAAATATGGATTTCCTAAAGCGACATTTTTAATATTCCGTATGTACGTTTACCTGCAAACATTTAACCTTTAATCTAAGTTGCTTGCAATACTTTTTTCGAACCCAATTTGAGAGGACTGGGTAGTCTGAGCGTATAGCTGTTGTGTAGAGTCAATATACCGGGTGAGGCATTTAAAACAGGCCTCCTGAATAGTACGGCCATTTTTTTACAAGAACAGTTCATTTATTTACATTAAGAAACTATTATACACATAAAACAGAAATACAAATTAAGAAATTTACCCCTGTATGAGCAAACGCTTATGGTCGGGAGTAAACTGACCTGTACTTAAGCAGAAAGAAGAAAACAAAATAAACAAATTATTACTTACTTACTTACTTACTTACTTACTTACTTACTTACTTACAAATGGCTTTTAAGGAACCCGAAGGTTCATTGCCGCCCTCACATAAGCCCGCCAGCGGTCCCTATCCTTTGCAAGATTAATCCAGTCTCTATCATCATACCCCACCTCCCTCAAATCCATTTTAATATTATCCTCCCATCTACGTCTCGGCCTCCCTAAAGGTCTTTTTCCCCTCCGGTCTCCCAACTAACACTCTATATGCATTTCTGGATTCGCCCATACGTGCTACATGCCCTGCCCATCTCAAACGTCTGGATTTAATGTTCCTAATTATGTCAGGTGAAGAATACAATGCGTGCAGTTCTGTGTTGTGTAACTTTCTCCATTCTCCTGTAACTTCATCCCGCTTAGCCCCAAATATTTTCCTTAGCACCTTATTCTCAAACACCCTGAACCTATGTTCCTCTCTCAGAAAACAAATTATTATAAGCAATAAAATAGAACAGATTACAAAAACAAGAGCCTATATCATAAAGATAATTGAAAATGTTTATAATCATTATTCACAAGTATAATAATATAAGACTAATGTTTACCAATTAATTATCTAACCCTATGTCAAGTTCCCTTAATAATTTCTTTATTTTTCTGTTTTTCTGTATTTCTGTATGTTAGACAAATTATTGATGTTAAGCATACTGAGTTTAATTTATATCACACTATCTTGTTATGCTACTATTGACCAAGAAACTTAACGCCCTAGATCATATTATATACCCATATTACTCGGCCTTATAGGCTTTGACGGTAACAACTTTCGTTAGGTTTACTATGCTGCCATCTAGTTGTTACATAAGGAGTCGCGTCATAACTCCCATTTCAATTGCATTAGCGACTGTACTGTCATCTCGTGTACGTTTACGGCGGACGGGTGGCGATTCTGGAGGTTGTTCTCTTCAAAGTGCTATCAATTTTAACACAGGGATGAGCTGTCTTTTACTCTATATTTATGATCTAGGGTAACGTATACACATGTGATGTAACGGTTAGCGCGTTGGACCGCGAAACCAGGCAGCCTGGTGCTGGACCCCGGACTCATTTCACTGGAATTATTAACTTCATTTCATTCAGAAGCCAAATAACCTGAGATGTTGATACAGAGTCGTAAAATAACCCACTAAAAATAAAATGATAGAGCCAAATCATAGCAATTCCTGCCCATAGAACATCCCACTATTCATCCTCTTTTACTGTCTCAGTCCCCCGTAAATGGAATTCTCTACCTCAGAAGATTAGGGGCTGCCAGACAATAACCACTTTCAAGAAAAGGTTAAACGATTTCTTACGGGCGCAGTCAAATTGAAGTTATAGTTGTGATCGAATTTAGTAATTTAATTTAATTTAGGTATGAGTATCATTATTATTATTATTATTATTATTATTATTGGTGTTACATAATTATTTTATTGGTGTTGTGAAGATGAAAAGAATTGTCATTGTATTATATTAATTATGTATTATATTGTCTTGTATTGTAGTATTGTATTGCTTTGAATTGTGTTGTATTGTATTGTATTAATTATGTTATATTCATAGCATTGTAGTAATTTTCTATCATACTGGTTGAGTGGAAGAGAAGGCCGAATGGCCTTAACTCTGCCAGTTAAAATAAACCATTATTATTATTATTATTATTATTATTATTATTATTATTATTATTATTATCATTATTATTATTATTATTATTTACTTACTTACAAATGGTTTTTAAGGAACCCGAAGGTTCATTGCCGCCCTCACATAAGCCCGCCAGCGGTCCCTATCCTGTGCAAGATTAATCCAGTCTCTATCATCATATTCCACCTCCCTCAAATCCATTTTAATATTATCCTCCCATCTACGTCTCGGCTTCCCCAAAGGTCTTTTTTCCTCCGGTCTCCCAACTAACATTTCTGGATTCGCCCATACGTGCTACATGCCCTGCCCATCTCAAACGTCTGGATTTAATGTTCCTAATTATGTCAGGTGAAGAATACAACGCGTGCATTTCTGCGTTGTGTAACTTTCTCCATTCTCCTGTAACTTCATCCCGCTTAGCCCCAAATATTTTCCTAAGCACCTTATTCTCAAACACCCTTAACCTATGTTCCTCTCAGAGTGAGAGTCCAAGTTTCACAACCATACAGAACAACCGGTAATATAACTGTTTTATAAATTCTAATTTTCAGATTTTTTTGACAGCCGACTAGATGACAAAAGCTTCTCAACCGAATAATAACAGGCATTTCCCATATTTATTCTGCGTTTAATTTCCTCCCAAGTGTCATTTATATTTGTTACTGTTGCTCCAAGATATTTTAATTTTTCCACCCCTTCGAAGGATAAATCTCCAATTTTTATATTTCCATTTCGCACAATATTCTGGTCACGAGACATAATCATATACTTTGTCTTTTCGGGATTTACTTCCAAACCGATCGCTTTATTTGCTTCAAGTAAAATTTCCGTGTTTTCCCTAATCGTTTGTGGATTTTCTCCTAACATATTCACGTCATCCGCATAGACAAGAAGCTGAAGTAACCCGTTCAATTCCAAACCCTGCCTGTTACCATGAACTTTCCTAATGGCATATTCTAAAGCGAAGTTAAAAAGTAAAGGTGATAGTGCATCTCCCTGCTTTAGCCCGCAGTGAATTGGAAAAGCATCAGGTAGAAACTGACCTATACGGACTCTGCTGTATGTTTCACTGAGACACATTTTAATTAATCGAACTAGTTTTTTGGGAATACCAAATTCAATAAGGATATCATATAATACTTCCCCCTTAACCGAGTCATATGCCTTTTTGAAATCTATGAATAACTGATGAACTGTACCCTTATACTCCCATTTTTTCTCCATTATCTGTCGAATACAAAAAATCTGATCAATAGTCGATCTATTACGCCTAAAACCGCACTGATGATCCCCAATAATTTCATCTACGTACGGAGCTAATCTTCTCAAAAGAATATTGGACAAAATTTTGTACGATGTCAACAAAAGTGATATTATTATTATTATTATTATTATTATTATTATTAAAAAACAAAAACGATACGAACCTTTGTCTCTTCTATTTAGTCCTGTCCTTTTGTTGTTTCATTGGTCACTTTTGTTTCTCAAATTGGCTGTTTTACGAACTTTATCCACTGATGTGGTTATCTATTGTCTAAATGAAATGAAGGTGATAATACCAGCGAAATGAGTCCAGGAGTCCAGCGCCGAAAGTTACCCAGCATTTGATTTAATGGGTTGAGGGAATACCCCGGAAAATACCTCTACCAGCCAACTTGTTCCAACCAGGATTTGAACCCGTACCCGCTCGTTTCACGGTCAGGCATGATCACTATTACTCTACAGTGTTGTGCTTCACTTTCTTATGGCAAGGAATGAATATTATTTGTATACTTTTATAAGAAAATTTATTTTCAAAAATCTAATTACGCCTAGTTTCTTATATCAATTAAAACACAAAGCATTAATTATTTTGTTTCTTGTAATAGCTTTTCGACATAAGTTTTACGTTTCTACACAATTCCGTATTCGCTCTGCTCGATTTTAATTAAATTCTGTGTTGGGAATATTATGCATGCCAATCGTTCTCATAAATCCAATCTAGAAACTTGAAGATTCTTAAAACTTTTCTTTGTCAAAATCCGGACTTCATTGCTAAACTTTAAAGGAAGGTTTGCTGTAATATTAAGTGTGTAAACTGAACCGAGTTTCCAACAGGGCGCCTTAAGCCCCCGTTAATCCAATTATATCTTCCAGTTTTAATTCCCACGCTTCCTTTCTCGCAGATATTATATAACTTAAGTAGTTAAATTCCCTAGTTTGTTCCACCTGAAGTGTTAATGCTTCGTAAATTGTATCCTTTGAAGCCCAGTGAACTGGAATTACTGTTGCATTTGAGGTGAGTCATAACGTAATTAGTGACGAAACTCTTTGGTCGTAATTAACGGATATAATGCGAAATAGATATTGAAAAACGACGACCAAAGAGAAATCTACCTCAGAACTTCAATTCATAATCCATTGTGGCATTAACCTAGATTAGCCAACCGTTTTTTTAAAAAGACAGTTTCATTTCTTAACAAAAATTACTTAAATTTTATAAGTACCTCTATTCCTTCATTATTTTTGTACAAGAATTTTGAATCTGTGCTGTATGCTTATATCCCGGAGGTAGTACTTGGAGCCTAGACGTAAAAAACGCCCTTGAAAATTCATCCGAGCTAATCTAGTCCCACGACCAGGGACTTGTCCGTAAAGGCTAGTGAGGCCCTGCCCTGTGAGTTTGGACGGGGAGGGCCCAAGTAAAATAAACGGTGTTACGGTATACCTGGATGTTGACGTGACGGGGCACATACTGTTGTCACGCCAGGAGAAGGCGGCTGAAGTACTTAGACGGGGCGGAGGGGAAACAGTCGCGCATGCGCACCGCGCTGTTCACTGCAATATTCCTGTTTCACAAACATCTACTGCACGTGTCTAAGAATCTTTGCGACTTGTGAAAATAATAGTGGGATTTTTACTGTAGTGTTTTATTAGTTTCAACAAGACAATTGTTTTCAGTATATTACAAATCTTGTATTGCTTTAGTTATCCTTTGCTTTTCGTGTTAATAGTGTTGATAATAATAGCCAATAGTTAATAGAATTTATGTTATTGTATACTGTTATCTAGGTTTATAGCAGTTTTTTGTTTATTGTAAATATGTCGACAAAAAGGAAACAAGGATTGACAATCTATAGCGAAGAAAGGAATATTATTAGAAGTGCAAAATAATTCTGTGACGAAGAAAAAGAACAACAGTGCCTTTGCATTCCTCTTACGAAACCTACAGCAAAGGTAGAAAAGTACTCTAATCTATCCACAAGAACAATACAGCGTATAAGGAATGAAATGAAAGACTGCACAGAAGAAAGTGCGTTGTCGACACCTGAGGGAGAAAAAAAATGTAAGCGTCCAGACTACCGAAACGCAAATGTAGATGACTTCGACGGGAGATTGACAAAAAAGATATAATTGAGAATTTCTATTTGAAAAAGAAAGAGGGCCACCGGCGTAGCTCAGGAGGTAGCGCGTTTGCCTGCTGATCTGCAGTTGTGCTCGGGAGTGAGTTCGATTCCCGTTTGCGCTGACTACCTGGTTCGGTTTTTTCCGAGGTTTTCCCAAGCGGAAGGCGAATGTCAAGTAATCTATGGCAAATCCTTGGTTTCATTTCGCCAAATACCATCTCGCCATCATCAATTCAATCGACACTGAAGAAGCTAGTAGTTATTACAGTGTCGTTAAATAACAAGTAAAAAAATAGTACCAAGCTGCAACAAAGGTCTACCCTTTTACAAGAAAAAATTGATTTGAAATGAAAGACAACATTAAGACGAATACTGAAGAAAAAGGATTTCAGGTGGAAGAAGTGTGCAGCAAAAAAAAAAAAAAAAAAAAAATGAGGAAAACACTGTAAATTAGAATACGTGAAGATATCTACAGCAAATAAGAAAGCTTAGGAAAGTGGAAAAACCGATTTTGTATCTGGACGAAATGCGGATAGATAGGCCTACCAATTTAACGTTTCCCAAGTTCTGGCACGATAAAAATGTTACGGGAGTTTTGACTACCGTAAATGTGTCCAGAACACTCATTGTTGTCCATCAGGATGGGGGCGGTGGGGCTAATGGCTTTGTTGGGAGATTCGAATTAATATACACGGCTGGAACATAAACAGACGATTATCATGGACAGATCATACTTCAGAAATTTTGAAAAATGTGATAATGATAGTCATAGCGACAGCACCGAAGATGCGGAATCATTTATGTCTGACTCCGTTGCCGTGTAGCCAAGTAAGTGAACGAAGTTTTCAGGTCAGAGTGTAGCGTAAAGTTCCCCCGTCCCGCCTATCTGCTCCCCGCGCCAACTCGTAGCGCGAAGACAGTAGATGCATCGCAGTGTGGAACCTGTTTTGTTGATTTTGTAAACGCATTGCTATACTCATTTACCTTGAATTTTGCGCATTTATTAGGATAATATACGTTAAGATAATATACCCAGAACTTGTTTCATAATAATCGGTCAATTCATTGCGGAGTTATGTCATATCATTCTTTCCTCTGCACATATTTGCCATTCAGTGAAATATTTCGGCATATGTGGGTTATTCTGATCTGAAATGCTATGACGTGAGTCAGGAGGTTGGACTCGTACAAAGGGAAGTCTGATAATAATAAAAATTTTATGATTTAACCTGATAGAAAAAAAACAGATCCCCATCGGTGTGATTTTTTTCAAGCATAAAGATAGATCTAAATTAGTATCGGATCACTAATCTTCACTTACAAAATTAAAATTTTTAGTTGATATATTCATTTAAGTTGTACACTTATTTCAGATCACTACATTGGGTGGACAACGAATTAGAAATTTCTTATTCTGATGTTATTTTAGAAGTTTTAAAGGCCATTATCCTAGATCATATATGTAACAGATATGCCGGGCTTATAGGCTTTGAGGTTAACAACTTTTGTCAGGTTTACTACGCTGCCACCTAGTTGTTACACAAGGAGTCACATCATAATTCCCATTTGAATTGCATTAGCGACTGTGCTGCCATCTCGTGTTCGTTTACGGCTGACGGGTGGCGATCCTGGCGGTTGTTCTCTTCACAGTGCTGCCGATTTTAACGTAGCGAGGAGTTATCTGTTACATATATGATCTAGGCCATTATACACATCTAGTGCATCTATGTAATATGTGGAAATGTAAAACTTAATTATTGTTAACTCTCTATCAACTCTTAGAGCTTTCTGGTTGACGTCAATTTCAACAGCATTTTTTTTTATTTTAGTTGGTTATTTAACGACGCTGTATCAACTACTAGGTTATTTAGCGTCGATGATATTGGTGATAGCGAAATGATGCCGAGGATTCGCCGTAGATTACCTTGCATTCACATTACGGTTGGGGAAAACCTCGGAAAAAACCTAACAAGGTAATCAGCCCAGTCGGGGATCGAACCAGCGCCCGAACGCAACTTGAGACCGGCAGGCAAGCGCCTTAACCGACTGAGCCACGCCGGTGGCTCTCAACAGTGCGATGTTGAAATGTGTCCAGTTTCTGCCAAATGGCAGTCATATATACTAGCTGAAAGTACCCGGCGTTGCCCGGGTTTTCCTTTCTGCTTCTGTTTTCAAATGATCTGGTTGTTAAATTTTCGGAAATCTCGGAAACCCAACTATAGACAACCAAAACGAATTGTATTTACGAAGCTTTCCTCGCACATAAAGATTAATCTTTACTTAACTTCACTTACATGAATTAATACTCCTTATATATTATTTTAATGTACCGAAGTACATATATTTCCATGCAGATATTCTGCGTCATCATACGATGAAAGTTCATAGACATCTATGACGTAGTGCAGAGGGCGGCCACTAGAGGGAACCCAAGAGTTGGAGCTTAATCTGAGACGATTCTAACCGGCGTCGGAGTTGTATCCGGTGTGGCTTAGTGGATAAAGCATCAGCACGTAGAGCTGAAAACCCGGGTTCAAATCCCGGCGTCGGAGAGAATTTTTCTCCGTTCCATTACTCTTTCATCGTATAATACTCCTTAGCCAAATGCCTGCCAGGTTTAACTAAATTTAAACAATTGTAGATCAGGCACCGAAAAGAAAACATTTCATCGTGTGGCTGACGTTCAACTTTGTTTTAAATTTATATATTTATTTCTTTTGTTTATTTACGTATTCTAGTGTAGATAAGGCCATTAGGCCTTCTCTTCCACAACGCCAGAAATACAAATACAATAATAGAAAAATCAAACTATAAACAAAGTAAAACTCAACGAAAATATATACAGGCTACAGTCACACAACCTTTGAATAAGTTAGCATTGTCTTCAGCAAAACAAAAACACACCCTTCGATCTCTATACGCCCACTTAGTGTTGACTCAATGTTCTATAGATCTTACATTTTATCTCTGCCGGTCAGTTACCGCTAAATTTCAAGTGCTTTATCTTAGTCATGGCTGTCAGCGTATTAAACACCATTAATTTTTCTGCCGTCTCCTTTCCTCCACGCCACTAATGCGACGTTGTACAGAGGCAGAGAAAAAATAATTATAAGATCTGTACATTGATCTGAAGCTGTGCTGACATACATTTCACGTAATTTCATGTCTATGTGTGCTTTCACTTGAATTTCAGAGACAGCTGATGGTAATTAGAGAATTCCCTTGTTCCCAGTCTGAATCGTTGTGGTGTCATCGTGAGCCGAAATTTATCTATCGGTCGTATACGTATGTAATTCAATTTATATTGGAAGATTTTTACCCCTTGACAGCTGTACGCCCGCTTACATCATACCCGGGCTTTTTTAAATATGACTTGAGATATTATATCTAACAAATTCAGAACATATTAAATATATTACTTTTTATTTTATATATAGAATGCAGATAGAGTATAATTTTGCAAGAAGTCATTGTTCAGCATAAATAATAATATTCTGAAAGACATATGTTATAGAAAATGAAGGGACCGTTCTTTCCACAACGCTTA
This sequence comes from Periplaneta americana, assembly GCF_040183065.1. Lineage (NCBI taxonomy): Eukaryota > Metazoa > Arthropoda > Insecta > Blattodea > Blattidae > Periplaneta > Periplaneta americana. Next base: position 149,558,583 of record NC_091127.1, on the reverse strand, counting down.
ACATACTACACTGGCAACATGATTACACAGATACAATTTCGAATAACACATTATTGGACATGGGCAATAATATTTTGAAAGATATATATTTTATAATTAAGTAGTATATCGAAATGATAGCCGTACAAATCTTGGATTTAAAATATCGGCATCCTAATCAATTCAAATGAACAGACATAAAGAAAATGTAAATTAATGTCTTATTTTCAGTGGGCTTACGTATATTCACATACTACATTAGGAACATTACAAAAGTATCATTCATGAGCATACAATTCGTTTTCCCCTCTTTTGTATAAATGTGTATATATATGTTTAGGTGTGCTCACTCGAAAGTAAGTTACGCAAGTTATTGACAATGTGAAAAACACGGAGTTTTTAAATGAATGTCTGCAACTTCGAGCGACAATCCTTGAGCTTTATTTTACTACGGTCATTACTCATTACGAATGCTAGTTGCACTGAAATGGCAGTTGCCTAAAATCGAATGGCATGTTACTGGCTATCATAGGAATATTTGGGATAAAAACATCTTTTTCTTTCGTTTTGCCAGTTAATACTGTCACTTCTATTACGTTTGGCATGAGTTTTTTCACACCAATTCCTGTTCCATTGCATAATTCTTGTCGGCCAGTATTTCGCAAGAGTACTATTGGTGATTCAATATTAAGCATTAAATTATGTGTTGGCAATCCTTGTGATTTCAAAGAATTTAAGAATTCAGTTTGATAAAACACAGTCTGCTCACTATCTACAACTGTCTCGAGAAACACATAATACGATTCTGGACTCCATAATGATACTTATTGCATGAATTGTCTAGATTTTGGCCTTCATGATGTATCTACAATGTTATTTTATATAGTTTTGCTTTTTCCATGGCCTCATGAAAGTCGATGTTGAATACAACAGACAATAATAAAGAACAATTGACCGTAGAAGATTGCATTTAATGTTATACATTAATATTTGATCGTACATATATTTTTATTTTATTATCTTTTTAATTAATTTAACTTCCATTTGTCCGATTTTAATGTAGCCTATGTTCTTCTCCAGGTTATGAAGGTTAAATGTGCAAACTTTGGCACACATCGGTCAAAGCGTGTAGATTTGTATAGAGAACATACATAATTACATACATATATACATACATACCCACATTCAATTTTATATATTAAGACCAGCTGAAAGTACCCGGCGTTGCCCGGGTTTTCCTTTCTGCTTCTATTTTTAATTAAACTGGTTATTAAATTTTCGGAAATCTCGAAAACCTAACTATACACAACCAAAACGAATTGTCTTTACTAAGCTTTCCTCGCCCATAAAGATGATTCTTTACTTAACGTCACTTACATGAATTAATGAACTCCTTAGCCAAATGCCTGCCAGGGCTAACTCAATTTAAAACAGTTGTAAATCAGGCACCGAAAAGAAAACATTTCATCATGTGCCTGACGTTAAACTGTTTTTTTAAATTTATTTATTTATTTATTTATTTGTTTTTATTTATTTATTTATTTTATTTATTTATTCTGGTGTAGTTAAGGCCATTAGGCTATCTCTTCCGCACCACCAGAAATACAAATAAAGTAATAGAAAAATCAAACTATAAACAAAGCAAAACCCAACGAAAATATAATTCCTTCTTCTATTTCTGATCAGTTTCAGCATTGAATCAATATATACATATATAATTTAATTTATATTGGAAGATTTTTTTTACCTCTTGAACGCTGTACACCCACTTATATTATACCCAGTTTTTTTAATATAACTTGAAACTATATCTCATAAATTCAGAACATATTATATTAATTCTAATTTTACACACAGAATACAGATACAATATAAACTCGCAATAAGTCATTTTTAACATAAAGACTAATATTCTGAGAAACGTATAGGCCTACCGGTATTTTAGAAATTAAGAGATTTTTATTTCCACAACGCTTAACATACTAAATTTGCAACGTGACAACAATATTTTGAGAATTAATACAATGTTATTTTCATTAGGCTTATGTACATTCACATACCACATTAGCAACATGACAAAAGTATCATTGAATTGCTTATTGATATGTGTAAAATCTTTTTTTTTTTTTTTTTTTCACTTCTTGTATAAAATATAGTTGAGGATGTGAAAAACACGCAGTTTTTAAGTTAATGTCTGCAACTTTGAGCAACAGTCCTTGAGCTTCATTTTAATATGGCCATTACAAATGCTTGTGGCATTGAAATTGCTGTTGAATGAATATCCTAGCAATACGTGGAATAAAAACATCTCCTTTTATTTTTGCAGTTAATATTGCCAGTTCTATTACGTTTCGTATGAGTTTTTCACACCAATTCTTATTCGTGCATAATTTTGGTGGGTCAATATTTCACAATAGTACTATTGGTTATTCAATATTAAGTAAATTACGTGGTAGCAATCCTTGTAGTTTCAAAGAATTCTAGAATTCAGTTGTATCAAACAGTCTGCTCACTGCAAAACTGCATCGAGGAATTCATAATACAGTCCTGGATTGCGAAAAGATACTTATTGCATGAATTATCTAGTTTTAGCCTTCGCGATCTGTAACAACAATGTACTTTAATTTCATGTTAAAATTTCCAAGGCCTCGTGAAAGTCGATGTTGAATACAACAGACAATAATAAAAGAACAATTGACTGTAGAAGAGTTTGTATTTTAATATCATACATGGAGATTTGATCTATTTATTTTTATTTTTTTATAATTTTAATTAATTTAACTTCCATTTGCACAATTTTAATGTAGCCTATGTTCTTCTCCTGGTTATGAAGGTTAAATGTGCAAACTTTGGCACATATCGGCCAAAGCGTGTAGATTTGTATAGAGAACATACACACCCACATACATACATACATACATATATACATACCCACATTCAATTTTATATATTAAAATATATTTTTTTTTTATTTTATCTGAAGACAGGTTACTTAACAGCCCGGGACACCCGCAAACATACAAGTTCCAGTGAATCTAGACACTCGGGAACTTTTCTTCTTCAAGGAAAATTCCTCAAAGAGCCGAGCCCGGGAATCGAATACAGGACATCCAGATCCTGAAGCCATCATGCTGACCACAAGACCACCTAGGCAGCCAAATGATGAATATGAAACATTCCTTTTGACAAGATTATGATGGTAACTCAGTTATTTACCACCAGACGGCTTTGGGAGTTTGATATAACAAAAAATTTAAATTATGGTTTATTTAACGACGCTCGCAACTGCAGAGGTTATATCAGCGTCGCCGGTGTGCCGGAATTTTGTCCCGTAGGAATTATTTTACATGCCAGTAAATCTACTGACACAAGCCTGTTACATTTAAGCACACTTAAATGCCATCGACCTGGGCCGCAACCTCTAGAACAGAAGACCTTGATATAAGAACATACTAAGTCTAAATTTAAATAAAGACATAAAATACACATTTTTTTTAATTTCCACTTTATGTATAGACGAGTTATGACAAAGATCATGCAAGAGTCGCGGTTTGAATCCCAATTCTTTAAGGACGGGACTCACGTAATTATTTGTCTTCAGTCCCAAAGATTATGTGAGATGGTACTGTAGACAGACGAATAAGATATTTAGCGATAAGTTTAAGGGCATTCTGCAATACGTGCAGATAGAATGAGACTGTGACAGACATATGAAGGGTTCAGAGTCATAGTGGGCCAAGCGCCATTTATTAAAAACGGAGAAAGCAAAGGTTAAATTTAAGTGCATACTATAGTTTAATGAAGATTGACATATCATTTAGTTTGAATGTGTATACTTTATATTACTTGCTGTATGTTTCCATTAAATTATGGTAATAATTTCATTTTAACCCTTGTTTTCTACAGTTTTAGTAAACGGCGCTTGGCCCATTATGGTTCTGAACGGTTACCAGACATGAAGTCCAGGATTATAATGTCCATACGTCAACATGTCCATGGAATAATGTCCACGTTGAAAATGTCCATGTTAAATTGTCCAGAGTCAAAATGTCCATAGTTCTATAATGTCCACTTCACTCTGATGTCCAGAGTTAAAATGTACACTATATCCATTGTTCATGGTAGTTATAGTAACCTATGTAACATTTTTCAAATGCAGAACTAATCAGAACTGAATTTTTTACAGACGGAACGAAATCCTCAGTTAGTGCCATCACAGAAGGGTAAGCCACTTCTTTCTTTTCGTGGATACCTGTACCAACATAATGACTTTAATAGAGATAGGACAAAAATATATTGGAGATACAGGAACATGAACCTCCCAAGCCTGAAAGGCATGCAGCACACAAACAACGCGGCACAATCTTCTTCAACGCGTGATGGCTGTACATCCATCCACTTGGCGATTTATACAGTGCCTAAAGCGCGAAGAAAATGGAATTTGGACACAAATAAAAAGCGAGGCATACACAAATTAAAGAACCGGGAATGAAACGTATTTGACGAATCAAAGACAAATTCTCCAGATTGTGAGAAACTACGAGAGGTACAAAGAAAAAGGAAGAAATTCTCTTAAATCTTAAAAGAGTTAGTTACCATCTTAAAAGTGGGGCTCCGGTTCCCGATGATTAATAACTTATTTGTACGAGTTATGGAATAAAATTTATTGTGTTCTATTCAAGCAGAATTTTCTTTTGAACTTGGACATTATGGACTTTTGACACTATGGACATTTTGACCTAACGGACATTTTATCATATGGCCTTTCTGTCGTATGGACATTTAGTACATGGACATTTTCACCGTATGGATATTTTGACAATATGGACGTTTTATCATATGGACGTTCTGTAGTATGGACTATATACGGTGGAAGCTTCTGAACCCTTCATATATTGTAAGAACTGATGGACAATATAACTTGGGAAATTGCAGCCTTTTCAGATTAACTAATACTTATTAACGCAGATATCCTTAAAATGTATGAGCGATGTGTGGCGGCACAACATTTTCTATGACAAAAGTAGGTGGTTATTATATTTGAATCGGAAGATGCAAAAGTGTGATGTTACAAAAAACAAATGTTACAGAAGACAATAAGAAAAATTCAAATTTCTGCAAATCATGTTCTGTATAGATATAAAAATGAAGTACCTGTGCCAAAATATGTACTCTGGCCGTTAATAGTTCATTCTTTTTCTAGGAATTCAACCAGAACGTATTTGACGAATCCAAAAGGACGGAGGCCATCATGTTTCCGGAAGGGTGAGTCATTTTAACTCATTGTCGACTAATGACATTTTCTTTTTTCACGAAAGGTGCTTAAAATTCTTGAAAATCGGGGGGGTGGGGGTGGGAGAAAAGGACTAATTGAAGTGTCACAGCGCATCCCCCGCGGTGCATTCAAATCACACGACATTGAACACTGGAGCCCTCTACGGGATGTTGAAAATAAACTCTCGCCAGCACCGGTGTAGCTCAGGAAATAGAGTCTTGCCCCACTGATCTGAGATTGCTCTTTGGCGTGCGTTCGAATCCTGATTTGCTTGTTTTCCGGTAAAGTTTTATTGAGGTTTTCCCCAACTGTAAGACGAATGTCAGGTAACCTCATGGTGCCGAATTCTCTGACTCATGTAGCTAAATATCACCTGTTCATCAACGCTAAATAACGTTGTTAAATAACATATTAAGAAAACTTTTAGTAGAATCATAATTCTTAGACTAGGATATGGATCATTACATGCAAAAAAGTATGCTTTTGAACCATGATGACTCAAAAGTTAAAAATAGTGTAGTAGGTTATTTTGTATGTTCTAAATATGAATTTCACGCAACATTACATATATTTATATCCTTCATAGTTTGGCAGTAATCAGCATTTAAAGTATTGGTTTAACAAAGAACACGGTTTCATTCATTGAAGTTTTCTTACTATGTAAAAGAAGATGGGAAAGCGATTTTAATGCAATTCGAAAGAGAAGAGGCTTGTTTATAAATTCCCTCAAAATGAAAAAAATGTGTAATTTTTTTAGTAGTTACCCGCCGTAAAATAATTTAAAATAATATAGAACACAAAATGCAATTCATTTTTACAGACGAAAAAAAAAAAAAAAACATATGTGTTAATTCTTTAGAGTATATTGATTCCACTGAGAAAATTTCAGAATATTGATTTAAGTATCATGTTAGTTTTTAATAAAAACAACTCACCGGAACAAAGGAGCTCAGCAGTTAGGCTCTCCCGTCGTACAGAATGTTGCGCGATCAAGGTCAGGGAGGCGGACGTTTGAGATTACTCATCGTTACGAAGCCTCGCGAACCCTGCGACCGCCACACGTAGCAAGCGATTTTTCAACCGTCTTAACAAAAATTAATAATTTTATTAATTTAATTATTCATAGGGTTTTGTGATAATGTCATAAAACTTGACAGCTGGATTAAAAATAAGATTTTCTTCAATACAAATGAAATTCGCATGAATTTAAATTGGTACATTCCAATATAAAACTATTTCTTTTTTTCAATGAGGTGTTTTTATGAGCATCCCTTAATATTATTCGAATTAGTCTTTAAGTTATTAAAACATGGTTGTTCAGGTTTACAATGGCATCTCTTTAGTTTCGATGACACTTCATATAGGGTGTCTAGAATATTTCAAATTATGGATACCGGTAGCATATAATTTCCACCCATTTTTCAGGTCATCCGTATGACTCAAATATTAATGACGTGGCGGTCATACTTGGCAGTTTAATTTATTTTCATAATAAAATTATTATATTAAAAGCCCAAAATAGTACATTATGCAACGAGCCTATAATGGTAGTAATTAAGACGCGAGTATGTTTATGAAACGAGCGCAAGTTTCAAGTCAAGTTTCATAAGACTTTTTATGCTCGACCATATTTCTAACTTGAAATTATTCAGAAGTATTCATTTTATTCTTAGCTGACTGAGGAGCGGAACTGACCTTGTGCAATAGCTCGTAAATTGTGAGATGTGCGCAGACGCGAAAGTTTTGATTTTTTCCGAGGAACAAATGTCGACATTGACCTTGATATAATCTAGAGAGTAAAATAAACATTAACCTTGACATAACCTTGAAATTGGTTTAGACATTGAAAAATGAGATGACAAATTGAATTTATTTGAATATCATTTACAATTAACGCTAATTATTACAGTGACAGAACATAACCTTCTGCGACAGTATTGGATTTCCGGCCTCCGTGACGTTTCGCTAGTTGTCTTTCGATTGTATATCCGAGAATAATCGATACTTGCGCTTTCATATTGCTACAATGGTACTTTCTGATTGGTGGAACACCTGAACTTTAATGAATAGGTGTACTTTAATGAGGTCAGTTAAAGGGCTGCTACCAAGTGTATAATTACTACATTTCGGCATGGTCTAGCATAAATTCATAACATCACTGTCATATTCTTAAAATGTTGTATGGAATGACCCATATGTAACATTTTCTGAGCTCAATGGCTGCGGATTCGTTCTGTGCGACGTCGTCGTCTACAGGCATTGAAAATCTCAAGCAGTACTGCTGCGAGGTCTTTCGAGTATCGATAATTTCAGGATGAAACCGTTCCTTTGTTCGTTCGACCGCAGTCTCTGGCTACGTGACCCACTGCACACATTTGTAGTGGTTAGCGCCACGGGCATTCCTGGGTTTGTTTGCAGGAGCACTCGGGAGAGGAATCTGAAGTTTCGTTATCTAACATTCGCTATGATTTCATTTCGTAGACTTCTTATTGTTAATTACCATCAAATTAACATGCAGTGTGCAGCGGCGCGCTTTCATACAAGACTTGTAAAAGTCGACACTTCGTGATTACAACATGAAGCTCCAGAAGAAATCGTAAATCCTGCGGAAATTGTCTTACTGGCACACTCTCTCATGTTTATATAATTTGACGCAATATAATGTTTATGTATAAAATGAATTCGATACTTACTCTGTGTTGCAAGTGCAGTATTTATAGCTGCAAACATAGTGGACCTAAGTTTGATTTCCAGAAGGATACGGAGATTTATTTCAAACCTTAAGAAAATTGAAGTTGTGTGATTTATCTTTAGTATGTAATGTTTTGCTATAAGCAGTATTTTTGTACCACTTTGAGCATATTGTAAAACATTGTAAACAATTTTATAATTATTAATATACAAGGCTCCTACAGAAGATCTTTTCTGTTTCGAACACATATAATTTACGTTCTATGAATATGAGGTACAAGAAAATAGTACCAAATGGAAAGAGAAACTCAAAAAGTTTAGTTCAGTGATGTCAAAGCAAGCGCATTTTTCTGACCTTGACGTCGTGCGCGGGCAGCAAGCGCTAAGTATGGAAAGAGGAAGGGTTGTGTATATGAATAAGCAACCTGTTGGATTAAGAAAACAGTGGCGCTCACTTTAGAGCCCAGGAGAGCCTGAGCGGTTTACAGCGGAAAGGAAAGAGACAGACGAAAGAGGTAGTATATGCCGCTTGGTCAAGCTATATTCAGGAATGGCCAGCGCTAATTCAATAGATAAAGGGAAGAGAACTTATTAAAACTCTATCCATGTTAATTTTTAGATTTGCCTGAGAAGTATAAGTGCATTATAAGAATGTAAGTTTTGATTTTAATGCTCATTTTTCACAAGTTTGATTTTTTTTCAAAAGAAATATTTTCTCAACTTTTCGTTTAGAAAAGTGAAATTTTCAGGTATAGGCCTATTTATTTAGTAGCCTTACAGAATGTTTTCGTAAATCTAATATACCGTATATACGTATTACTGAAGATAGTGTATTGAAAATTTTGAAAATATTCGCATGCAAATTGTTTGTAAGGAAATTAATTAACAAAGCAACTACTGTTACACCATAAGATGCCCATGTGTTGTAAAAATGTCAGCTCTATAGCTTCAGCACATTTCGAGAAAATAATTTAATATTCTGATGATAGGAAGTTGCTCACAAAAATCACCTTAAAAGCATAATGCGATAAGAGTTTTGTTATGTAATATTAGTTACACTTAAAACAGATACAGTACCTAGGTAACTTTGTTTTGTACTGTAATATTGTTTTGATTAGTTTATTGATTACTTTTGTAAGGCTAAAGATACCATCAATATACATTCCAACTTATCATGTCATACTCAATCTCTTTCTTTGGAATATCACTTTTTTATGAATGATGTCTTTCATCCACTTAATACAGTATAATATTATACTACTATGGAATTTAAGTGAATATTCCTTCTTAACTCTCTATTATGTTATTAAGATTTAAAACACAAGTGCAATATTAAGAAATCAGTGTTAGTACTTTTGTTTTGCAGACAATATAGATAATATTAAACAGAAAGAAGCCATATAAAAATAACGACATAAATTTTCAAGTTCCGTTTGAAATTTGTGCACCACTGTTTTCTTAATCCAACAGGTTGCTTATTCATATACACAACCCTTCCTCTTTCCATACTTAGCGCTTACTGCCCGCGCACGACGTCAAGGTCAAAAAAATGAGCTTGCTTTGACATCCCTGTAGTAAGCCATTGCGTTTGCAAGAGAGTGACTATAGTCTTCTGTTTTCATGACACCACATCAGCGTTTACAGCAAAACCTTTAATTTCAGAAAGTTACATATTTTCTCTACTTGTAGGTGGAGTAGACTATCGACATTTCATTTCAAAATGAAGTTTAAATGCTCATTTTTTCCAGACGCTACTGTATTTACAAACACTGCAATTTATTTCTCAAGTACAGTTATTTATTTGCATTTCTGTGAACCTTGCAGTCATTACCGACTTCTGGATCACGAATTCGAACAGCATGCAACATGAAATGGCATTAGGCTATCTGGTAAGTTGAATCTGATCCAGTTTCAAACCTGTCAGGAATAAAGAAATTTTCCATTAAACTGTGTGTTATGAAAATAGGATAACTTGAAGCGGACTGTAGTCAGAAATATTTATTTGGAACGGTAACTGAGAAAGTAATTTGCTAATATTAGCATATAATTGTAACGTTACATATCTTCGCTGTATTAGCATATTGGCAAACAAAACGTGCATGCATAAAATATACGGTAGTATTGCAATATGTGATTAGGAAATGTTACTTGTGTACAGTGCGAGATATGAAGCCGTTTATATTATTCTAGCCTGCTGTCCGCATGCGAGAACTGTGAGAAAAAATGCCGTACTGTAATGGTACTGTTTTACTTACATCAGAGTCATTAAGCCTAATTCATCACTACATTCGAGAATGACAGAAGTAAGAAAAAACAATTAAGTGGTATGAAAACCAATAGCTTGTCAAAAACTTGCTAATTTGGGAAGAAATTAAACAAATAATAATTCTTCAAAATAAGTCAGATCTGTTTGGGTATGGATAGTATGAATTTATTATTATAAATCTATTATGATAGTAGAAACAATTTCTTGCTGGTTATATCACAGTCTAGTATATGCAGTCACGAAGCTCAAAACGTAGTAAATATGCATCCATAGATAGTTGCTAACCACTAGGATCACTAATATCGCCACATTACAAGACAATGCGAAATAGTACCGGCACAACCTATTGTTCCTAGCAACTTCACAACTCAAGCTTCGTGACTGTACATACTAGACTGTGGTTATATTATGATTAAAAGAAGAGAGTTTCCTTATACGACAATCAACAATGCATAATCTGAAAGGAAAATGAAAATCGTAGATGATTAAAATGGCTACTACAAATCAACAGCGAGCACAATGTGTTTTTGGTATGCTACATTTGAGAGTGTTAAAAGAGTTCAAAGGGAATTTTGACGTGATTATGGTGTACGTAAAGTATTTGTGTTTCTTAGAAATGCAAATTTATTTGAGAATTGTTTTTTTTTCTATTAATATAACCATAGGTAATATCATATTATAGGCCTAATAGAACCAGAACATTTTGGTAACTAAGATACAATTCTGTTTTGTCTTTTTTTCTCATTTAAACATTTATGTTATTTATTTCAATGATGTATGTTATTCAAAGTTACGGAATCTTTCCACGCCGACCAAATGCTATTTCGAGAATGATGAGCGAGACTTGAAGCTCACGAGAGTTACGAGACGAGACTCGAAAGACAAATGCAACGAACACAGCGAGCGAGAGCGGCAGTTAGTTTCGTTCATCTCTACTACCTACCTTACCTGCCGTTTCAGTTACCTATCATCGTATCACAATCTCTACACACGCACGCAAAATAGCCGCATATTAGCCATATCAACACATAAGACATCAACGTATTCATCATCATACACAACCTCGTTATCGTAATTGTGAAATACCTTACCCAGTGACGTCAAAGACTCGGAATTTAAGTGTTCAAAAACAAACTTATTAAGCATCTTCTTACTGAGTAGAGTGCAATGCAGTAAACTGGATATTCTTACTTTATTGCAAATATTTCGAAATTTACTGTTTTGTTTCTCTTGAAATTTGTACAATCAGTTAGGCCTACTTATTTTTAGACGTTCCGTCATTTTCTTTAATCCCTGAGCCCTCTTATTTAGATAACATTTACTTTCTTTAATTAATCAGTTTATATCAATACACCATATTGTATTTTATTATAGGCCTATGTTCTTTGACTCTGTATACAGCATTTATGTTCATGCTTATGATATTTAACATTTATTGCATCTCATTGAATCAGCAATTTAATGTTAAGTTGTATTTAACAGCAAAGCTAGACTATATGTTTTCCATTTCTTCATGAATAAATAGTAAGTTATTACCTGCAAAAAGAAAAAAGAAAATCACTGTAATATATTAGGGTCCCGCGCCGTGGCGTCGCGGTCTAAGGCATCCCGCCTAGGACCCGCGTTACGACTGCGCGCTGGTTCGAGTCCTCATGGGGGAAGAAATTTTCTCATGAAATTTCGGCCAGTGTATGGGACCGGTGCCCACCCAGCATCGTGATGCACTTGGGGAGCTACGATAGGTAGCGAAATCCGGTTGCGAATACCAGCTATAACGGCTGGGGGGATCATCGTGCTAACCACACGATATCTCCAGTCTGGTTGGATGATCGTCCACCTCTGCTTCGGCATGTGGGCGTGAGGCCAGCAGCCGGCTGCTCGGTCTAGGCCCTTCACGGGCTGTAGCGCCACGGATTATTATAATATATTAGGAAATTATTATATCACATTAGTACTTTTTATGCTTATTGTAATCTCATCTTTATACTTGTATTTTTACTCCCTTCTTTTGCATTTGTGTCTTTTTTTATTTATCTCTGTTTATTTTTTTACTTTCCTCTGCATTTGTTTTTTATGCCTAATTTCTAGTATAGAAGGCCTGACGGCCTTAAGTTCATCAGATTAAATAAATAAATAAATAAATAAATAAATAAATAAATAAATAAATAAGTAAATAAATAAGTAAATAAATAAATAAGTAAATAAATAAATAAGTAAATAAATAAATAAGTAAATAAATAAATAAGTAAATAAATAAATAAATAAATAAGTAAATAAATAAGTTAGTAAGTAAGTAAATAAGTAAGTAAATAAGTAAATAAATAAGTAAATAAGTTTGTAAGTTAATAAGTAAATAATTAAGTAAATAAATAAATAAATGAGTAAATGAATACAATAATTAATTAATCGATTAATAATTAATTAATTACATATATAAACGAATAATTAAAATGGATACGCAGGCAGATAAATAGAACTACTTTCTATGTTCCATTTTTTAAATTTCCAAAATACATTACAAACTAGTAGCCACGTGTTCATTACGGCAGAAGATAATTACTGCACGTGCCATACCAATAGTACTGTAACAACCTGAAACAGAAGATTCTGTGAAAATAAAACGATCTTTACTGACTTTTGAATAACCCTGTATATACTTTTCAAAATATCTGTGATTAGAATAGCTAATAAAGTAGCAGACATAAAACCCAAATAACTCCAGTGGTACTCCACAAATTACAATGAAGGTACGGTTCCTCTTGGCTATAAAAGTTTTGGGTATTCCATTTTTATGAGCTTTTTACGAGTCCCTTAAACGAACTTTTTTAACCAGAAGCATTTTTTCAAGCCGATTTCATCAACGATGCGTGGTAGAAAATGTTATTGCGTTGTAGAATAAATTTATAGCCTTCATTGTTGCACGTTCGAGGTTCTCACAGGGCAGCTTATTATCTCCATTTTATTTCATTAAATTGATTCTGTTGCATACACGGAGCAATTGGCCTTCCCGACTACGCGTTATGGAGGAGGAGTTCCTCCCAGCTCAATTTTCTGCTGTAAATGGCGCGCTGTGTTATTCAAATGTGGTAATTACCTCTTTCATCGGTGTACGTGGATGCTTTTGTAGACGATTTGTAAGAGGCAGAGGAGCTGGCCAGGAGTTACACAGCCAGCTCCGCAAATCCTGGGGTCTGCTCTGATTTCACTGCGTTTGGGCACAATCTACTATATACAGTCACGAAGCTTGAGTTTTGAGGGTGCTAGAAACAATAGACTGTAACGGTACTATTTTGCATTGCCTGTAATCAGGCGATATTAGCGATCCTAGTGGTGAGCAACTATCTAATGTTTGCATATTTACTACGTATTGAGCTTCGCGACTGTATATAAAGTTGCCTCGTTCAATTATTAGGCAGCGGCATTCCTTTTAAGATTTGTAGGTCTTTATTGCATGCACCGATAATAAAGTGAAAATGCGACGTTGTCACGTCTTGTTTGTTGCTGCTATATTTTAATATAACATGGATGTAGCTTAGGCTTAATTGCTCAAAGCATGAGTTCATTTGAAGATTATTTATATTATATAGATTTTTTTTTCAATTCAATTTTTTATTTATTTCAAATACAGAATAAGGAAATATAATTACAAAACAAACAAAGAGAAATACAAATAAAATAATACAAGCAATATAAAAAGAAGATACAGTAGTATTAACAAAATTTGAGACCGAATGAGCAGCGCTCGTGCTCGGTCGCAGTTCAGATATAATATTAAAATAAAAAATAATAATATAAATAAATAAGTAAAATAAAATAGGAACTAAAATATAATTACAGCGGCAATGGAATTATATAATATAATATTAACACTATAGAAGAATAATATCGCACGTGAAAAGTAGGACTAATGTATATTATTTTAAATTAATTTTATTTCATTTTATTTTATTTATTTTATTTTATTTTATTTTAAATTAATTATTTAAAGAAATAATTAAATGTTTCTCCATAAGGAAAACCGGAAAGTTTGACTTTTTGTAATAATTCTTTTATTGTTAAGAATTGGCCCTTATTGTAAGAACTATATATTTCACGGCGAATGTAATCACACGTAAAACCATCTACTTTATTCAATTTTGTGACTTTGTGTCCACGCTTTTTAGGTGTCTTAGGTCCCTTTTTTACAATTTTACTTACAGTATTTCTATTTAATTTAAGAATTTTAGATGTCTCCGAAATTTTTCCTTGACCTAAAATTGTTTTTCAGAACATACGTGTGAGCATTGCACACAAACGTTTGACACTGCTTACATAATTTTGGTCTAGCTTTTGAATTTGAATTGTTATTTAACTCTGATATATTATTATTATTATTATTATTATTATTATTATTATTATTATTATTATTATTATTACCATCGTCGTTATTGACGTTCATTTGTATCGATTCCGACACTTCACTCGCTTCCCACGGCCTCCACATTTTTATTATACACTGAACTGTAATATAATTAATTTTCACTGTGAACTAGAACAAGACACACTGCTAAAATTTGCAACTCCGCGTGGAGTATTGGAGCGGCCTTCAAAAGACTTGACGACGACAATGGACAGCGACATAATTAAAATTATTGAAACTACAAAGCTTCCGTCCTCTTTGACACCGCTAGCCTACTAATTGAACGTGGCTACTTTACTAGACTGTAGTTTAGGGCAGACTTGGCGACGACGGACCGTAGACCAAACATATTGAATAGAGCTGGGGACGGAGCGAGTAGAACTGTTGAGTTACTCGGTTCTATCGGTTTATGTGCTTGGCAGCGGAGCACCGAAGTTACTCTGTTAACCGTAGCCGTTACCGGTCAGTTCAAACGTTCAAACAGAGTTCGCATGTTTTACTTAATTCTAGCAGACAACAACGTAGGTACTGTTGTATTTAAACATTTTCTGCTGCAGGACAAATTATTTCCTTATCCCCAAGGCGGGCTGAAAGGCCTCTAGTATTGAAGAGGAGTTCATCCTATTATATGACCTGTCAAGTGGGCCTAATGAACATTGACAGTCTGAACATATTACTAGAAATAATAATAATAATAATAATAATAATAATAATAATAATAATAATATAACAATATTATTACTATTATTATTATTATTATTATTATTATCATCATCATCATCATCATCATATTAGAGTGTTTGATTAATTTTAAAATATGTTAAAAAAAAGTTCATTATATTTTTCTTCTATTTGTGTTTATTGGATTTGTGTTACCTCATCAGTCGTAATTTTATTTGTATTTATTTCTACGAATTATGTTACGTAATTACTTTAATTTATAAATAATATTACTCTTCACCAAAGAGAACATGATTGTATTGAAGGCTAGTAATGTTGTAAAACAAATAAACATTATGTTCTTCAGTTTAAGATTCCACTTTTATTGATTATTTTATGCTCGACCATGCCGAAATGTAGTAATTATACACCTGGTAGCAGTCCTTTAATGCATGTCATTAAAGTACACCTACTCATTAAAGTTCAGGTGTTTTCAGCCAATGACAACTCAGCTTACAGGTGTTCAGCCAATAACGAGTCAGCTTTGTACCGTTATAAAACCGCAAGTATCGATTATTCTCGGATATGCAATCGAAAGAGAATTAGCGAAAAGTCACGGAGGCTGGAAATCCAATACTGTCGCAGAAGGTTATGTTCTTTTACTATAATAATTAGCGTTAATTGTAAATAATATTCAAATAAATTCAATTTGTCATCTCGTTTTTCAATGTCGAATTCAATAATTAAGGTTATACCAAGTTTAACGGGATTACACAAGGTCAGTGACATTATTGTTCCTCGGAAAAAATCAATACTTTCGCGTCTGCGCACATCTCACAATTCACGACCTAGAACAAGGTCACTTCCGATCTTGTCAGATACAAATGAAATGTATGTGAATAATTTCAAGTTAGAAATATGGTCGAGCATAAAAAGTCGTATGAAACTCGCCTATAATTTTCATACGAGCTTCTTAATTACTATCATTATAGGCTCGTTGCATAATGTACTATTAGGCCTATCCACTTTCCGTAATAATAAATAATTCTGTGTGTTATTTTCAAGTGTTTTAGGCAGCGCTTCATGGAGCCCGTTTCTTTCTATCTCCTTTTTTAATTAGCTGCAGCGTTTAATGTTTACATCACATGTTAATTTATTAGCTGTTAGTATTATAAATTATTTTATCAATTTTATTTCGTCTGTCATATATAACAACACTGAAAGTTAAATAGGCCTTTCATACAAAATAACTCCGCAAATAGTTGTAATCACGCTAATGAAATTTGCAACCGCCATTTTGCAATGAAGAGAAGCACTTTTTTCTCGTCAATTGGCAAAGCGAAGGCGCTTTACTACAACGTTTTTAAAACACGCTTG
Organism: Periplaneta americana; assembly: GCF_040183065.1. Lineage (NCBI taxonomy): Eukaryota > Metazoa > Arthropoda > Insecta > Blattodea > Blattidae > Periplaneta > Periplaneta americana. Next base: position 149,541,936 of record NC_091127.1, on the reverse strand, counting down.
GTTTCACTTTCGAAGTACGTTCTAAAATCGACTCAATCTATCTAAATTTTAAATCTGCCGCCACAAATTTGTACTCGATACTGTACTCGGTTCAACCGAGTAATGACGTCACAGTAACTGCTCCGAACCGAACCGCTCCGTCCCCAGCCCTAATATTGAAATGGTCCACACCTGTGGAGTAACGGTTAGCACGGCTGGCCGCGAAATCAGGTGGCCCGGATTCGAATCCCGGTCGGGGCAAGTTACCTGGTTGAGGTTTTTCCGGGGTTTTCCCTCAACCCAATTTGAGCAAATGCTGGGTAACTTTCGGTGTTGGACCCCGGACTCATTTCACCGGCATTATCACCTTCATATCATTCAGACGCTAAATAACCTGAGGTGTTGATACAGCGTCGTAAAATAACCTACTTAAAAAAATATTGAAATGTGGTAATTACCTCTTTTATCGGTGTACGTGAATGCTTTTGTAGACAATTTGTAAGAGGCAGATGAGCTGGCCAGTAGTTAACACAGAGAGACTTGGGGACGACGGACGCAGACCAAACATATTGAAGGCCCTCCTGTACGCCTGTTTCAAAAAATTCTAGCGTGAAGCATCACGCTTCCAACCTGGCTCCTTTTCTAAGTCGTGTGGCTTTCCGATTGCCGCAGAATAGTACCGTATTTGCTCGCGTAATTTGCGCACTTTTTAATCTACTTTGGCTGTTAGAAAAATTGGGGTGCGTAAAATATGTGATTTTTTAAAATTAGACATCTGATCTGGGTTTTCTTCAGGTATACAGTAATTAAGAATACCGGTACAGTACTTTTCTCACCTAAGACTACTGGTAATCTTGAATTATAAATAATTGGGTATATGTCAATCATAATGAATGCAAAGTACAGGGACATCATTTTATTTTTACTAAAATTTTTAATATTAACCTGTCTATACCTTTAGAGAACCGGAAACACCGCTTGCTCCCTCCTCCAAGACTGGAGTTCGATGATACTGGCGTAAAACACAAATCACTCTATTAGGTATAGGAAGGAAGAAAAGTAGTTAATCCATTTACGTAAACTAGGAAATATCGCGATTTTGAATTTGATAATTTTCATTAGGTTTTTCTTTAATCAAAGTACAGTACTGTATTAAGAATAAGTGTTTTTACTCACGAAGTGAGTTATCCATGTGAACGTATTCATTATGCAGTGTATATTATACTGTCTACAGCACATTAGCGTACAATATAGAGAAAGAAGTTAAATTGAAAAATAATCATAATATGAATACTTAAACACAATTTTGAAAATGGTGGCCGTTCATTTCGATACAGGCTTCAGTTATTTTGTGCATATTATCGCACTATAGACTATTGCATCTAATTCCAATTGCCAGTTTCGTCCTTCGTACTAGTAACTCATGTTGAAATAATTCTGTACCTACTCTACGTACTGTGAATTCAATCTTCACTTCTGCCCGACCCGAAAATATAAAATTACTCACACATGCTATCTACTGTCCGTCCAAGTGGTTATGCCGCCGGATTGTAGAAAGGGAGGAAATCACGTGACAGTTAATTACTTAACGAGGCCCTTTTACCCATATTTAAGTTAAATTAAACAGCTGTATAATATTACGTAAACGTCCAATTCCTAAGAGAAATTAATATTTTCAGAAAAGAGCTAAGACAGCCCAGCTTTTACAGAGGGGCGAGCAGAAGCAGGTGGGGGAAATCGGGATGCGACGTAGGCAAACGGACAGTACCTGTGCGAAAATATGATTCAATATTGAAAGCTCTTTCGTCACTGGAAAACGCGAACATATATCTGGAACGTACTATACTCAGTAACTCAGTACTGCTTACTATCTGCGGTCTTGGTTCTGTGTGGAGATGGAACTTCATTAGTAGAAGGGGTGGGAGTGAAGTACATTCAAAAACTCAGGTACAATAAAAATTGAAGTAAAAATAAAATGATGTCCCTGTACATAGTAGACGTAGCATTCTCAATAGGCAGTCTTTAATTGAGTTTATTGCATGAGTTCATAGGCCTATAGGTGGTTGATCAATGCATTCATTCTTCATGTTACGGTAATACCTGTTAAACAGTAAAACTTGTCACAGTCACTGCCCTTATGGGTGATTTACAAGTACAAGCATCGGTGTTGAAGTAACGTTATTTAGGGTTTCCTTGTGAAGCAGATAGTTGAGTTGGGTACTGGTCAATGAACAATGCCGTGGAATGCAAATATTGGCAATGGAATTTAGGGAAGGAAAATTCACACTACACTGAAAAAAAAAAAGAATTGTACGTAAAATGTGTGCGGAAAATACACTGAGCAAAATTAAAATTCAAGAAAATCCTCTAAAATTTAGGGTGCGTAAAATACGCGGTGAAGCAAAGTACGCGAGCAAATACGGTACATTATGCAACGAGCCTATAATGGTAGTAATTAAGACGCGAGTATGTTTATGAAACGAGCGCAAGCGAGTTTCATAATTTTCATACGAGCGTCTTAATTACCATTATAGGCTCGTTGCATACGACTTTTTATTTATTTTTATTTATTTTATTTATTTTTTTTTATTTTAGTAGGTTATTTTACGACGCTTTATCAACATTTAAGGTTATTTAGCGTCTGAATGTGATGAAGGTGATAATGCCAGTGAAATGAGTCCGGGGTCCAGCACCGAAAGTTACCCAGCATTTGCTCATATTGGGTTGAGGGAAAACCCCGGAAAAAGCCTCAACCAGGTAACTTGCCCCGACCGGGAGTCGAGCCCGGGCCACCTGGTTTCGCGGCGCTGACCGTTACTCCACAAGTGTAGACTCGACTTTTTATGCTCGACCATATTTCTAACTTGAAATTATTCATAAGTATTCATGTTATCCTTATCTGACTGGGGAGCGGAAGTGACCTTGTGCAATATCTCGTAAATTGTGAGATGTGCGCAGACGCGAAAGTGTTGATTTTTTCCGAGACACAAATATCATTGACCTTGATATAATACAGAGAGTAAAATGAACATTAATCTTGATATAACCTTGAAATTGATTTAGACATTGAAAAACGAGATGACAAATTGAATTTATTTCAATATTATTTACAATTAACGCTAATTATTATAGTAACAGAACATAACCTTCTGCGACAGTATTGGATTTCCAGCCTCCGTGACGTTTCGCTAGTTGTCTTTCGATTGCATATCCGAGAATAATCGATACTTGCGCTTTCATATTGCTACAATGGTGTTTTCTGATTGATGGAACACCTGAACTATAATGAATATGTGTACTTTAATGAGGTCTATTAAAGGGCTGTTACCAGGTGTATAATTAGGGCCTACTACATTTCGGCATGGTCGACCATAAATTTTATTATGACTCTTTCTCAGCGTTGTTTGATATTCTTTCATCAGAGAAAACGTTGGAATGCTGTAAACATTTTATTTAGGGATTTTCGCGGAGATTTTCGTTTTATTCTTTACTAACGTCAAAAAGCGCGTCCGTCTGTGTAAGACATTCCTACTGCTTCTAATACCGTCTGTTTTAACTTCCCGCTACCCTATGGGACTCCACCGCCTATATTGGGATAACTTCACCTTGCGTGAGGGAAACCCAGTGGCGGCACGTAGCCTACTCCTATAGAATAGAACCAAGGGGGCCGCCAGACTTAACGTCCCCATCCGACGGACGAACTCTGCAATGCTTGGGAAAAGTGGCATAAGTCAGTTTCCACAAATTTTTTTTATTTATTGACAACTTACAGAACATCTGCTCACTTGGGAAAAGAGACATAAGTATTTCTCCCATTACAATAATTCATATAGGCCTAGAAGAAAATCAAATCGACATAAACCAGTGTCAAGATAGTTTTTTTTTCCTTCTCTTTAATTAACATTTTTGACTTGTGCCACTTTTGCCGAGCACTACAGAATTACCATCAACAGTGACATATACCTTCTCTTTATATGTATTGCGGAGAGATTTGGGAATTAACCCAAGCATATTGGTACACAATTTAGCGATTAGCAGTTGTGCACCGCCATCTCTCCTAGTCCCGAGGTACAAATTTTACATAATAATGTCGGACCACGCCAGGAATCAAACCCGGGCCGTCTAGCCTGGAGGCAGACGCGCTACCACAGAAGTAATTCGGCGAAAATAATAATAATAATAATAATAATAATAATAATAATAATAATAATAATAATAATTTTAGCACGACCTTATTTTAGTCTTTGGATCAGAAGCCTGGAGTTTGACGAAAAAGATGTTCAACGTATAACTACCAACGAAATGAAATTCATGAGAAAAACTGCACGCTACACTTTGGGATAGTAAACGAAATACAGAAATTTTGGAAAAATTGAACGTCCAACCTCTATTAAATTTTCTTCACATCTATCAAGTTAATTGGAAGCAGCATATCGAGAGAATGCCAACAGAAAAATGGCCAAAGGTAGTGCTACATTACCGCCCATATAACTGTTATATTGATTTTCATTTATTACCATATTGAATCAATGATCACTGTACGAATTTTGACCATAGCATTTCTAGATATTGTAAAAAAAAATGATATATATGTATATTTGGTAAGACATAGAAGTCCCGCGCCGTGGCGTCGCGGTCTAAGGCATCCCGCCTAGGACTCGCGTTACGAAATGCGCGCTGGTTCGAGTCCTCATGGGGGAAGAAATTTTCTCATGAAATTTCGGCCAGTGTATGGGACCGGTACCCACCCAGCATCGTGATGCACTTGGGGAGCTACGATAGGTAGCGAAATTAGCGAAATCCGATTGCGAATGCCAGCTATAACGGCTAGGGGGATCATCGTGCTAACCACACGATACCTCCATTCTGGTTGGATGATCGTCCACCTCTGCTTCGACATGTGGGCGTGAGGCCAGCAGCCAGCTGGTCGGTCTAGGCCCTTCACGGGTGTAGCGCCACGGATTATTAAGACATAGAAAGGAAATTACTCTTTGCTAGTGCATACTGTATGTCTCAATTGTAAGTCTATTGGCATGCCATAGGAGCAGTCTGATCAGTGTGATTCATAAACACAAACTTCTGATCAAGATAGTGAAGGTTTGGCCAAGCCCTCGTACTCGCGCCACATATCAAATTGCACCGCATGCCGAGATAAGGCCAGGAGACGTGTGCGACTCCTCATTGCGCTGCTGTACAAGCTGCCCTTGAATATCTGTCTTTGTTTGAAGGTTCCATACTCTGCCGTGGTTCACCTCAAGTCTATTTCGTACTTTTCCAACCTAACACTTGGCAGACGCACTGCAGGACAAACATGGTACAGGCTCGACACGACACTGGGTCGAAACATAGACAAAATTCCACAATGATAACAGGCGAAAATCCATGTTTTTATTTAATTTTTTGATATCTGTATCATACAGCATGGAAAAGTCCCTGGTGTGTTCTACAAGGTGGGCCATCGATTTTAACATACAAAATGAACAATATAAGACAAAAATTAAAATTTTAATGCTGTTTTATAACAGCAGGACATTCAATTTACAAAAGACATCTGATACAATACGTAATCTTAGAAGTTTAGACGTGATTTACCTTGAATTTTCCAAAGCGTTTCATAAAATTGACCATGAAATTTTAAAAAAGATTGATACATTGGCACTTACTAGTGTTAATTATTTAAGCACGTGGGCTTACAGCTGCTTCGGTATATACACCATCGTCAGAGCCTACTGGATCATAACGTCATCTTGATATCGCTGCCTGTTGTAAGGGTGTGTTTGTGTGTGTTAATGTGGAGTCAAATAGTGAGTGTGTTCTGAAATATATATGTGTGTTGAGAATTTGGTTAGGATGTGATTTAGTGTGTCAGTATATTTTATATCGCTCTAGTGTGTTGAGTTTTTGGTTGAATGTGTAGGTTTCCCATGTCTGTATTTATGTTATTGTATGTATGGTTAGCATTAGTTATGTGTTCGGCATATGTAGATGTATTGTGTCCTCTGGTTATCCTTTTAATGTGTTCTTTGTAGCGTGTTTTGAATGATCTGCCTGTCTGTCCAATGTAGAACTTGTCGCAACTATTACATGTGAGTTTGTATACGCCTGTGTGGTTGTATTTATTTGTTTGTGTTGTTTATGTGTTGAGATGTCTTTGTAGTGTGTTTTCTGTTCTGTATGCTATGTTGTATTTCTGCTTTCTGAATGAAGATGCGATTTTATATGTGCTTTTGTTTTTGTATGTTAGTGTAATGTATTTCTTATGTTCTTGCGTGTGTGTTGTATTTTGTGTGTTTTTGTGTTTGTTGAGTTTTTGTTTTGTCTTCCTTATGATGTTGTCTATTATGTTTGGGTTGTAACCATTTTCTTGTGCTATGTATTTGATTGTGTTCACTTCTTCATTGTAATGTTGTATGTTGAGTAATCTGTGTACCATTGTCCTGAATGAGTAATAATTCGCAAATGTGTTCATATTTCGCTTTAGAACTCTATTTCGCGATTTGTCGCGATTGTTTTATCCGTATATTATTAATCAGAATCACTTAATTCGTGAAGATTAACAAAAATCTATTGTATATCTATTAAGTCGTGATTTTCGCGATCTTCATAAATACCCGGCCCTGATTACCATACATGTTACCGTGGAACTTTGCTTGTTTGCGGACCACATATTTAGAACTACTGTCTCAGAATTCGAAGCAACGGTTAGGGTTTTTTCACAGCGACGAAACTTCGCAGCCCTAGACATCTTTGTATACAGCACAACACGGTCGACTAACCTAATTCCAAGAAAGTTAATCAGAAATTAATTGTGAAGATTTTGTTACAACCCACAATTTGAACAGTTATGAATTGGGCAGCCATCCAGAATATTATGAAGAAAAGAATGCAGTTGTCTTAGTTCGCGGAACCGCTTGTCGGGGAGCAGGGCGTGGGCCCTCTCGAGGACAATACGTACCGCCCTTGAAAGGTCAGAGGCGAGCGTGGAACCAGATACCCATGGCTTGTCCGTGCGAGCAAACATTTCATTATGTCAAATGGGCCGGCGCGCCGCTTGACGTAAGTACACACAGCTGGTTTGTTGGTTCTGTCTTCTATTGAATTCTATAGAAACTGATTGGACAGTTTATCGGTCGTTACTTCGTTACAATTATTGACTTTGCTGTCAATAGTTACTCCCATTAAATAGTCGAGGCCTTGGAAATGGTTTAATCAATGTAGGCCTTACAGTCTAAACATTTAATACCGAGCAATTCTCTTTTATATTGGCGTCTAGTGTTATGGGATGGGTCTTCTAAAATGAGTAACATGAGTGTTCTTTTGGATACTTTGACTTTTGCCAGCGACCTCAAATGTACAGGGACATCATTTTATTTTTACTTCAATTTTTATTGTACCTGAGTTTTTGAATGCACTTCACTCCCACCCCTTCTACTAATGAAGTTCCAACTCCACACAGAACCAAGACCGCAGATAGTAAGCAGTACTGAGTTACTGAGTATAGTACGTTCCAGTGACGAAAGAGCTTTCAATATTGAATCATATTTTCGCTTCTGCTCGCCCCTGTGTAAAAGCTGGGCTGTCTTAGCTCTTTTCTGAAAACATTAATTTCTCTTAGGAATTGGACGTTTACGTAATATTATACAGCCGTTTAATTTAACTTAAATATGGGTAAAAGGGCCTCGTTAAGTAATTAACTGTCACGTGATTTCCTCCCTTTCTACAATCCTGCGGCATAACCACTTGGACGGACAGTAAATAGTATGTCTGAGTAATTTTATATTTTCGGGTCGGGCAGAAGTGAAGATTGAATTCACAGTACGTAGAGTAGGTACAGAATTATTTCAACATGAGTTACTAGCACGAAGGACGAAACTGGCAATTGGAATTAGATGCAGTAGTCTATAGTGCAATAATATGCACAAAATAACTGAAGCCTGTATCGAAATGAACGGCCACCATTTTCAAAATTGTCTTTAAATATTCATATTATGATTATTTTTCAATTTAACTTCTTTCTCTATATTGTACGCTAATGTGCTGTAGACAGTACACACTGCATAATGAATACGTTCGCATGGATAACTCACTTCGTGAGTAAAAACACTTATTCTTAATACAGTACTGTACTTTGATTAAAGAAAAACCTAATGAAAATTATCAAACTCAAAATCGCCATATTTCCTAGTTTACGTAAATGGATGAACTACTTTTCTTCCTTCCTATACCTAGTAAAGTGATTTGTGTTTTACGCCAGTATCATCGAACTCCAGTCTTGGAGGGGGGAGCAAGCGGTGTTTCCGGTTCTCTAAAGGTATAGACAGGTTAATATTAAAAATGTTAGTAAAAATAAAATGAAGTCCCTGTACTATTGTAAGAATATTGCTCTGAAACTACAGACCACTTTTCTGCCTTCAGTATTGTTCATGGTGTACAACAAAGGTCTGCATCGGACGTTTTTGCTCGAGCGCTAAGTAGTTCATAGCATAATCCGATAGGTAGCGAGCATGCATGATGGGTTGTTGTTATGTTTTATTTAACGACGCTCGCAACTGCAGAGGTTATATCAGCGTCGCCGGATGTGCCGGAATTTTGTCCCGCAGGAGTTCTTTTACATGCCAGTAAATCTACTAACATGAGCCTGTCGCATTTAAGCACACTTAAATGCCATCGACCTGGCCCGGGATCGAACCCGCAACCTTGGGCATAGAAGGCCAGCGCTATACCAACTTGCCAACCAGGTCGACTGCATGATGGGTAAAATTGTCATGAGCGATAAATATATTCGTTCTTGTTACAGTGATGAACTGTGTAGTAACATCATAGGTGCTAATCATTTCAAAACTTTGCAGTGTTTAACTAACCTCTCCATAGTACAACTACAAAACTTGCTTTAAAATGTAATATAAATGTTGTAGGTAAATGTCCCCCCCCCCCTACACAGGAGTGATTTTTTTTTGCCTCATCTGACAGATGTTATTGGATGTAAATGTAATTATTATAAACGGAGAACACAATCACGATAATGCAAGAACTGTATCAAGTTTTGTAGTAGTAGTAGTAATAATAATAATAATAATAATAATAATAATAATAATAATAATAATAATAACTAATAATTAGTGTATCAATCTTTGCGTCTGTAACAATTGTGCAGCATGATTATTAGTTTTATTATAAATTTTCTGTGACGTTATCCCTGTACCTAATATTGTTATTAATCTACTGCTTTATCAATAATATTTTGTAAAACGTTTCTACATTGTCGCAGTATACTCGTATAGGCGGAACACTATGTATTGACCTATCGTATTATATATGTGGTAAATCAAATATTGAATAATTATTAATTAGCAATAATAACTGTATATCGAAGTTTTTCATACTATTTTATTTATAACTTCATGTTCCTGTTTTGGTACGTTCCATTGACTGTTCCTTTAAACAGTTTGTCATAAACGCAGAAAATAAAGCCTTATTTTTACCGTGTGAGCAAAACGTATGTGTATCTTATCTGTCGCCTTCCATACAAGATAAGACATGTCGGTGAGATGACCTTGTACTGTGCTTCTATTTATTACGAGCGTATCACGACCGATCGTATCTCACTCGAGGGTGCGACACTCGACCGAGTTCAAGCGAGCGATTTAACTCCAATGCAGCTCTCTGGTGTACAATCTATTCCATTAATGCCGTCACGTTTTGAAGTTGTGTTTAAATTCAGTACTTCATCAGTATGTATACAAGACACAGAGATAGCCCAGGTCTATTAAAAATCATAAAATAAGTCACATATTATTATTATGTATTTCTTTCTTTTGTTTGTATTGTTTGTTTTGTTGTTTTTTTTCCTCTCTCTTATTATGTATTTTGTGTATACATCTGTGTAAGCCACCTGTAATTGAAAGCCTGCATCTGTTGGTGGTGGATTTAATATATATATATATATATATATATATATATATATATATTTCATCTATAGAAATGGATAAGAAACTGACTTTTAGTTTGGTTAATGTAATAAATGCTACTGAAGTAGTTTCCGCTAAACAGTACATATTACGTTTTCGAAATAACGGATTCAATTATTGAAGACGACAGATAATATCTATTTGGATTTAGGCTTAGGCCTATATTATACTTAAAATTATCAGTATACAGAGTGTTTCCGGGCTGGTGTTACAAACTTTTAGGGATGATGGGGAAGGGCACATGTATCAATTTGAGATAAGGAACCCTGATCCGGAAATGACTGAGTGGAACGTTACAAGCAAAAATAGTTGTGTGGAAATGGAATTGTAATTTAGCACCAGGTGCCCTCCTTCCCTTAACCTTTGGAACAGTCGTGGAAAGATTGTATGGGTCGGATGTCTCCTACGTGGTTACTTGTACCGATACAATCGGGAGCTTGTCTACTGTTCCCATTGGCTCATACGTATCCGAAAATCAGGTCTGCATATTCCGCTCTCGTGTACTCCTCCATTTCACTAGGACTGATCGACTGGACACTGCAGCTTGTACACATACACTGCTGTCTACAGACATGAATATCAGGACCGACCATGTCCGTTACGCTATCTGCATTGCTTTAGTGTAGTTTCCTGTCTCCACCCCTCAGATAGCGCACTGAATGGAATACTGTAGGTAGACAACGTAAACAACGTCAGATGAATACAGTATGTGTAAGATGTACAGATAAATACATGTAAATAAGGTGTACAGAGGAATAAAATTATACATCTTGATTACACATAACACTCTACAAAAACATCTCAACACACAAACAAACAAATACAACTACACAGGCGTATACAAACTCAAATGTAACACCTGCAACAACGTCTACATAGGACAGACAGGCAGATCGTTTCAAACACGTTACAAAGAGCACATCACAGCCATTACAAAATTACAAAACACCTCCACATATGCAGAACACATCACAAATGCTAACCACACCCAAAGAGACATCAACACAGACATGGAAATACTACACATCCAACCAAAGAGCCAGAAACTAAACACACTAGAACAATATGAAATATACAAACACACAAAAACACACCCCAACGAAATTCTCAACACACAACTCAACTTCAAAACACACACACTCTTTGACTCTACACTATACCACAGGAACACACCCTCACAGGAAACAGAACAAATGGTGCCAAGACCAACAACGACCAGTTCTGAAGATGGCCCATGAATAGGTCGAAACATGTGAACGAGGTACGTTGAAATTTAACACAGGAAAGTCTTACCATACATATTCCGAATAAAATTATTTCATTTCCACACAACTATTTTTGCTTGTAACTTTCAACTCAATCATTTTCGGACCAGGGTTCCTTATCTCAAATTGATACACGTGCCCTTCCCCATCATCCCTGAAAGTTTGTAACACTAGCCCGGAAACACCCTGTATATTTTATTACAGCATAGATCTACTTATGATAAAACTTAATATAAAATGATTTTGTGCGAGATCGTGCGTATTTTCTTGGTTTCCGCACAAAACCAATACGCGGTAAGTGTGAAATACCACATTCAGTATTCCCAACGTAACACACATAACAATCTCCCTCTTCTTACCGCTTAAGCGCGACATTCATTTTACTGCTTTAGGCTTTTAACATATTATTTTTAGAGACGTTTAACATAGTAATTAATAATTATAAATTGGAAACTTACCACTAAATATTTGCAACAATTAAGTAAAGTCTACTACTCCACGAAACTTATTGCATTCCTGATACAAGTAACATTAAGGAAGCCGTGAAAAAATCAACAAGATTCCAGATGCCGATGTTATTACTGCAATATGTTATATAAATAATACTGTTAAAATATTAAAATGAAAAATAAATCATTACATAACCTTACCGTTTGTTTTAAGCTCGCATTTACAGACTGGGGGGGGGGGAAGACAGACGTATATCACGGCCTGCTGGAGTATAGTAAACACAGAAAACATTTTATAGCAACAATGTTGAAGAAAGATATTTTGGTTTTCCGAAGTTGCCGTCATTAAACAGAAACCAAGATGGGGATTTCATTGCAACTAATTAGAAATTCGTCTTTCAGGTATGTAATAAACTACCTTCGCACAAAATAATGTACGATACACGAGCGGTATGTTTGTTTTCATGTTCTCGGGAATTGAAAAAGCTCAACTACGTTCCGCTTTTTCAATCCTTTCCTCGACCATGAAAACGTCAACATACCGCTCTTGTAACGTATATTACTATTACAGTTAGCTACATGTGTGAAAGCAACAACAAAAAATAGGAGCAAAGAGTTATGATCGTTGGCAAAGAGTATATTCCGTCGATTCTGCTGCCACCTACAGGGAAATTACTTGAGAAAGGCGTCAAATCAGATAATTTCAAAATATCAGGCATACAAGTTACGAAAAGGAGGACATTTCTTGATGTTTTTAAAAATCCGCCCGGACCTTGGGCAAAGACCTAAAAAGGAGAACATGTCCGGACAAAAGAGGACGTCTGGGCACCCTGTGAGTGATGTCACTCGAAGAGAGACGCTTGGTTGTGATGTTTTGTATCCCACGGTTGTATCTGTGCGATGTTAATGCCGGAATGGGATTGTCTGGGAGCCGCCCTCTTAGTGTTTGTCGCGCTGACAGGCTCTTTCATATCTCTGGAGCTGAAAACTCGCCCATAGGGACGTCTACTCTTCTCATCTCTATCCCTGAGGCAATATACGTGTAAAGGTTTACACACGGATGGATATTCGTCCTCCCCTGCACACCCACTTACATAATAACGTACAGAATAGGAATAAACGTTTGCTGAAATAGCACTCCTGTTGTGGCTCAAGCGCTAGAGCTGGTCTTTCATTCGGGAGGCCCTGGTTCGATACCTGACTGACAACGAGAGGACACGCTCTGTATATCACCGAATGGAATAAGATTGTGTGAGATGAAAGTACAAGACGTACTGTTTGAATTCATACCTGGTATGGATGGCCAATGACCCCTCGTTTTGAAAATATTGGCTATTGTTTGTGACATACTTCCGTTAGGTGCTCAATAGGGAAGCATTAGCCTGTGTAACAGCGTACCCCATATGGTTGGATGCTGAGTTGTTATCCAGGCAACCTGAGTTCGAATCTTAATTGGTCCTATATTTTTTTCATTTTAATTATGATTAATATTGTGATCGCAGCTATCTATTTACATACCTATATCATATTTCTCAATGTATTGAATGCTTCATCATGTTTTAAACAAATTAATAATTAACTAACATTGTATTGTAAAGGATAAACAATGAAATACTGCTCACGTAGGAAGGTAAGATGTGTCACTGGCGTCTGTTCTATTTCTGTAGCAGCTATTCCATTTCATTTTGTACCCGATTCATTATGATGTCATAAAAACACACAAAACATACACATTTCCTGCACCATGCACAGCAAATGAAAGAAGGTTGTCCACAGTGACACACATTTTTCCGCACTTCTGCTGCGAAACAGATATCCTTCACATTCACAAACACTTCTCGTTCGTTTATCAATTTTGATGCATACCATGCATATTTCAACATGGCTTTGCATATAGGAACTGACAACTGAAACTGAATTATAATAATAATAATAATAATAATAATAATAATAATAATAATAATAATAATAATATAATAATAATCATCATATCAAGCTTTAAAAAATGAGAAGGCATTAGGATTCGAACTCGGGTTGCCTGGATGACAACTCAGCATCGAACCACATGAGCTACGCCGTTATACAGTCTAATGCTTCCCTATTAGGCACCTAATGGAAGTATGTCATAAACAATAGCCAATATTTCCAAAACGAGGGGTCATTGGCCACCCATACCAGGTATGACTTTAAACAGTGTGTCTTGTACTTTCATATCACAAAATCTGATTTAATTCAGTGATATACAAAGCGTGTCTTCTCCTTGTGAGTAGTGATTGAATTTGTGATGGACAAAGCAGAGATTGCAAAAGATTTTTCTTCCGAAGTACTCCAGATTTCCTATATAATTCCCCAGCACTCTTCATCCTCTCCTTATTTGGGGCATTGCGAATAAAAGGCTTATAAATCGAAAATTATGATGAATTGGAAAAATCATGTGAAACAAATTTAGTTACTCGCAAACTAAATTCAACATGTTTATATATTAGATCTATGCAAGAGATAGTAAATATCAATATACTTCGCATACTTCCACTCGGTAATGAGTTTTGGAATAACATTCAGGGGAAATTCCATAGATAGTAACAGTATATTTGTACTACAAAAAGAGTAATTAGAATAACAGTAGGTGCCAAATCTAGGGAATTCTATAGGACCATTTAAAAAAAAAAACTACAAATAAAGCTCATGGCTTGTTAGTATATTTTTTTCATTAATAAACTTCCTCGTATGCAATCGTGAAAACTTTGTAACTACTTCAACAGTTCATAGCATAAATGCTCGTCAAAAAATTACTTTCATAATCCATCGGAAAGTCTGTCGTGCTATCACAAAGGAGTGCGTTAAAACGTAATAATTTTTTTTAATAGCATCCCTTACTTTTAAGAAGCCCGGAGCTTCATTGCCACCCTCACATAAGCCCGCCATCGGTCCCTATCCTGTGCAAGATTAATCCAGTCTCTATCATCATATCCCACCTCCCTCAAATCCATTTTAATACTCGCATTATTCTCCCATCAAAGTCTCGGTCTCCCCAAAGGTCTTTTTCCCTCCGGCCTCCCAACTAACACTCTATATCAGTGGTCGTCAGCACTCGCTGAAATCGGTAAAGGGTAAGCGGAGCGTCCCGTGTGCTCCGTCGTGCAACAGGAAGAGGTAGAGAGCATACCCGCCAGCAGCTACGAATGCACCATAGTGCAGTGTGTTCTCCGTGGGTAAGGGACGCTAGCCCCAGGGTGCTCTGTGCTGATGACCGCTGCTCTATATGCATTTCTGGATTTTCCCATACGTGCTACATGCCCTGCCCATCTCAAACGTCTGATTTAATGTTCCTAATTATATCAGGTAAAGAATACAATGAGTGTAGTTCTGCGTTGTATACCTTTCTCCATTTTCCTGTAATTTCATCCCTCTTAGCCCCAAGCACATTATTCTCGAATATCCCTAACTTCTGTTTCTCTCTCAAAGTGAGAGTCCAAGTTTCACGATCATACAGAATAACCGGTAATATAACTATTTTATAAATTATGTCAATTTTTTTTTACAGCAGACTAGATGTCAAAAGCTTCTCACCCGAATAAGAACACATTTCCCTTATTTATTCTGTTTCGTTTGTATTTCTAACTGTTGCCCCAATTATTATTATTATTATTATTATTATTATTATTATTATTATTATTATTATTATTATTATTATTATTATTGTGAAGCTTAATTCAGGCAAACAAACAGCTACGATCCCTGAATGGAGTGGTGTTGATGCACTCAGCGTAGGTAAACTAAGCGATGTAATGCTGTACAGTCATAACAAATAGAGTACCGATAATCCTCAGCCTGCCACATGGGCGGCCCGGATACAAGTTGAGATCTGGCCTAGGGTTTTTCATGTGGAAAATAGTCCCCTTGTGGGATGGTTACAGTGTAATGGATTCGCCTTTTCTAGGGGGATGGGAAACTGACCAAAATCCTATAAGCAATGCATAAGGTTTATAAATTTTCAAGTAAGAGATTTATAAAACCTTGAATACAGTATGAATGTAATAAGAATGATATACCTGTCTGTGGTATTGTTAATTTGTCATCGAGATTATATTCAACGCTCTCTTCTCTCTTCTTGTTGACCTCTCATGCTACAGATTTTCTTTTCATTAATTCTTTCAAATCTATTTAAACGTACAAACATTTAGAGCACAGGGAAAATCAGAATTTTACTTTATAGTAAGTATATGTATCGCAACTATAATATTAATACAAACAGTCATCAGTGTAGCTCAGGCGATAGGAAGATTTGCATACTGATCTGGATCTGATATATATATATATTTTTGAATATATATACATATATATGTATATATACTTAATGTATACAAATATACTGTAAATAGGCTATATATGTATATATAGTAGGTTATTTTACGACGCTTTATCAACAGTTAAGGTTATTTAGCGTCCGAATGAGATGAAGGTGATAATGCCGGAGAAATAAGTCCGAGGTCCAACACCAAAAGTTACCCAGCATTTGTTCATATTCGGTTGAGGGAAAACCCCGGAAAAAAACCTCAACCAGGTAACTTGCCCCGACCGGAAATCGAACCCGGGCCATCTGGTCTCGCGGCTAGACGCGCTGACAGTTACTCCACAGGTGTGGACAAATTTTATTCTAACTGAAATAGGGAGAGGAGTACATCAAGGAAGTCCTTTATTACCTACACTTTTCAACATCTACTTGGAGGATTTAGTGAAGAATTGTTTTTAGAACATGGGAGGAGTGATAGTAGGAGGAAGAAGAATAAAGTGCATAAGATTTGCTGATGATATGACGTTAATAGCAGAAGAGGAGATGATACTACGGGATATGCTACTGAAATTAAATGACAGCTGTGAGCAATATGAAATGAAGATAAATACAAATAAGACGAAGAACATGGTCATAGGAAGAAAAATAAAGAAGGTAATATGCCATTGAATTTCTTTAAGAATTGTATGAAGAATAAGGAAACATAATACGATAGTTAATGAAGATAGTGAATCAAGTTGATTTAAAAATTCTTATATTTATAACTTAAGTAATGAACTCTTGAATATTATTAAATCTAATTGTAAATAAATTACTGCACAACTGTAATAAGTACAATATCTCCGAGAGATTTTTCTGTCATAATAGTATGATTTTCAGAGATAAATTAATTTAACGGATAAAATATTAGTTATATAAATTTAGTTACATGTATTAGGCCTACCTTATAACAATGATAATATTACTAATAATAAAACCTACTACTATTTATTATTATTATTATTATTATTATTATTATTAATATTACTATTATTATTATTCCTATAGACTATCTTAACATTTAGTAAATATAATATAAAGGCTTTCAATAATAATTATTGAATTATAATTTATTAAATATTGAGGCAGTGTTGTGGTTGGTAGGGAACGACTATATATGGATAAAAGTGAACATCACTGTCCGAAAATTACGGTTTGCACAAGTGCTTCAGTGTGAGCGGTGTTTTAATGCGGGTTAGACGTATTTTGCTAGTGATCAGGTATTCGGATAGTTCTAAATGTGCGTGACTGTTGAAGGAGGCTTCGAAATCCTGTAACATATTTTCTGTCTAATTTAATTAGTGATTTCGTGTACATTTCTAAGCATTTAAATCAGTATTTGTTTGTGTAATTGAAATTACAATACATTATTATCGACTAAAACTTTGGTTGAAGGGATTTCTGCGTAGTGCAAGTAAAGTCGAATTTTAATTTAAAATTAATTTTGGTAGTAGGTATTGTCTTTCTCAATCGAGTATTTAATGACGTTGTATCAACTGTGAGGTTATCAAGTGTAAGTGTAATTGGTGACAGTGAGTTGAGATCGAGGATTCGCCATAAGATTACCTGATATTCGGAAAAAGTTCAACCAGATATTAGCCCAAGAGGAATTCGAATTCACTACCGACTACAACCTTAAATCATGAATCCAGCCTTTTACCCTAGAGCTACGTCGATGGCTACTTAAATCTTCTTACAAAGAACGAGTAGTCTTCAGCCAATAACATCTAAGTTAAAGGTAAATTACATTTAAGTCTGAGGTGACAGAATTATGATTTCCTTGTTCTTATATTGAATGATATAATTTATTTTAAGATGTTAAAAGTTATTTAGGAATTAACATATCCGTACGGAAAGCTGCAATACACCATTAAAAAGACTTAATTGTTGAATTAGCTGTAATACATTGCTGAAATATTCTGTCGAAAACAAAGTGGAAATTAACCCTACAGAAACAGTCTGCGGTAATATATTTCTGTATATTTGCGGATTAATTAACGCTCAAATATTTGTACAGTTATTTTTTTTACGAAATGTTAAATTTTTTGTAAAATAGAATCTATAGACGTATATGCATATTAAGACAAAATCTGAAGTATAGAGTTATGTGTAATATAACACTATTAATTTTATCTAATTTAAGATTGGTTTAAATCGATACAAATGACAAAAAAAGTAATTTAGAAATACTCGTGACAACGGTATTCAAAATGGGTTCTAATACATTCACGAATAATAATAATAATAATAATAATAATAATAATAATTTATTGCTATAATAAAGATACATATTTTTTAATATAAAAATCACTTTTTATGAAAAACACTCCCCAGGCCAGAAAGAGTTCACACTTGTGCTCAGGGAACGTTTCACATAACTTTAAGATGAGTATTTATTAAATGTCAGAATAAAAAGTAAAAAGAGAAAAATAAAAACACAAATATTATGATAATTGAAACTTTACAATATTGTTAATTGATTTTTTTTTAAATAAGGAGCGTTAGCAAATTGAATATTTGGGAATTTAGCTATTATCATGTTATAAGGCCTTGGATCGAAGTTGCTACTGTGATTGTAGCTACAGTTGTACATTTAGGATCTGTTAAGTCTATGTTGTCTGATCTTTTAGTTTTATATTCATGTGAATACAAATTATATTTCGGTTTTTATGTACGAAATTTAATAAGGCATTGTTATAAACTTGATAGATATAAAATACTTTAAATTAAGAATACAACAGTTATGAGGGATAATAAAGAGACTTATTAAGACATATTTTAATTATTCTTTTGTGTAGCAATGTTATCGGCATGAGGGAGGTACTAAAATCACAACCCCATCCTATAATACCATAATTGTAGTGTAGCTTGTATCAATGCGAGATAAATCAGTCGTAAAATATGGACAGTCAAGTAATTTCTTATGATAACAAAGTTGTGAATAATTTTTCTTAATCTAATGCAAAAAAAAAAAAAAGAATATGTTTATCTCGAGCGAAGTGTTCGAGATATTTAACTCGAAAAGATTCATTTAGAATAGGACAATTACAATTATTATGCATTTTTAAACACAAGACCGAATCAGGAGTTTTCATATCAATAGATGTTAACGAAAATGTATAACCTCAGTGTTTGTACGATTTAAGATAAGTAGATTGGAATCAAACCAATTTCTAATCAATTTTATGTCATTATTTGTATTAAGTTGGGTGTCATCCCAAGTTTTACCCTCAAAAATAACAACAATAATAACGTACGAATCGTTTACTTCGACTTTGTTAGAAATGTAATTTATTTCCTATATATTAGGTCTATTATACTAATTTGTAACCCGAATAAAAATTTGAATTTGTAACGTGTTATAGCCAAGAATTCATAAAACAAAATTAATGAAGGGTTTAATATTATGATGAAGTTGCTGTAATTGGAATTCGAAAACCACACAACAATTATAATGTAGTATCGCTACTCAATATAATCGATAAAGGTTATTTACGAGTAATTAGAGGGTATTACTGCATGAAGTAGAGAAAGTACAGGGACATCATTTTATTTTTACTAACATTTTTTAATATTAACCCGGCTATATCTTTGGATTAAAGGTCTAGAACCGGAAACACCGCTCGCTCCCCCTTCCAAGACTGGAGTTCGATGATACTGGCGTAAAATACAAATCACTTTACTAGGTATAGGAGGGAAGAAAAGTAGTTCATCCATTTATGTAAACTAGGAAATATCGCAATTTTGAGTTTGATAATTTTCACTAGGTTTTTGTTTAATCAAAATACACTACTGTATTAACAGTGTTTTTACTCACGAATTGAGCTATCCATTCGGACGTATTAATTATGCAGTGTATATTGTACTGTTACAGTACATTAGCGTACAATATAGAGAATGAAGTTAAATTGAAAAATAATCATAATATGGATATTTAAACACATTTTTGAAAATGGTGGCCTTTCATTTCGATACAGGCTTCAGTTCTTTTGTGCATATTATCGCACTATAGACTATTGTACCTAATTCCAATTAGCAGTTTCGTCCTTCGTACTAGTAACTCATGTTGAAATAATTCTGTACCTACTCTATAAAAGAGTACCTTACGTACTGTAAATTTAATCTTCACTTCTGCCCGATCCGAAAGATAAAATTACTCATAAATGTTATCTACTGTCCGTTCAAGTGGTTTTGTCGCAGGGTCGTAGAAAGGGGGGGGGAAATCACGTGACAGTTAATTACTTAATGAGGCCCTTTTATTTAAGTTATTTTAAACAATTGTATAATATTACGTAGACGTCCAATTCCTAACAGAAATTAATGTTTTCAGAAAAGAGCTAAGACAGCCCAGCTACTAGACTTTACAGAGGGGCGAACAGTTAGAAGCAGGTGGGGGTAACCGGGATGCGACGTAGGCAAACGGACGACAGTATCTCTGCAAAAATATGATTCAATATTGAAAGCTCTTTCATCACTGGAAAACGCGAACATATTTCTGAAACGTACTGTACTCACTAACTCAGTACTGCATTCGCGGCCTTGGTTCTGTGTGGTGAACGGTTGGAAGTTTACTAGCAGAGGGGGTGGGAGTGAAGTACATTAAAAAAACTCAGGTACAATAAAAATTATAGTAAAAATAAAATGATGTCCCTGTACATCGACTTTAATTTTATATAGCATTTATAAATACTGATACTAAATATGTTGTGAAGGGAGAGGATGACCGTAGTATTTCGTTACGCTCACTAGATAATTTCTTCCATTGCAATGCATTGGCCCGAATCAAGAAATGTGGAACCTGGAATGTAGAGTCAACTATATTGAAGGATTGGTGTCCTATGATGAAAGCAACAAATAAGGTAAGTTCAAGCAAGGCGATGAATAACTTCGATTTAATAAATATTTGGAATTCGGAATAAGAACTGAGGCTGTACAGAAAATATAAATAATATTTCCAAAATAGAAAACCTTAAATTGTCAGCCAATAAGTAGGAAGACTATGATTTGCTATTTAGCTGAAAAGATACTGGGTGTTCATTTCAAAGTGTGTCATGACGTCACTGTTGTTGGGTCACCGATATGAAGCGAGTTTCAGCTTATATGTTAGAGAAGTTGCCTATTATTTAAGGCGTTCTTCAATCTGAACTTGAGAACGTGTACGGTATAACTTGAACGTCGTAGCAACAGATGGCGGTCTGTACGGTCTGTGTGCTACCATATCCTCTTTCGAACTGTGTTTTGCGCGGGCAAGTCGTACCCAGGGTACTTGTTATCATCGGTTGCGTACGGTAACATTCCACAACACAAATCAAATGCTCCGTGTCCATGTTGACCGTCGAAGTTAATGTCAACAAATACTGTATGTAAGTAATCGTCTTAACCCTCTCCCCATATCCCGACAGTACGTATTTCCAAACAGTTCACATTCCTGCCACTACCGGCGTTACCGTACGTATCGGTACGTACTCTTCAGAATGAACGCCGTACTTGCTAGGCAACTTCTCTACCTCATTTATACACCTCTGCGGAAGTGTAGGAAGATTGAATTCTCTAGGCTCATCGGCTAGACACATGACGACATACAGCGAGCCATGACACACTTTGAACTGAACACCCAGTACTGGTTGCAACAGTGAATGGAGAGAGAGGATTGATAACTTGGCGATTATACGATATCTTCAATGGTAAGAGTCTAAAAACATAGGACCATATTCATAGACATTCTTAGCGCGGGCTTCCGGTGGATGATCAGCGAACTAATCTTCTTCGTATTCATAAACCAGTGTTAGCGATATGATATGATATGATATGAATCCTGTACAAGTAACCAGTCGATAGCCGGGGCTAGTTTAGCACGCTCGTAGCGCGGGCTAGCGAAATTTCTATGAATAGCACCCATAGAATCTAAAATATGGATTAAATATGAATTTTATATTACCTTTTTTCCACTCGTTATAGATTTTCTATTTTTTATATATGAATCTGAGAAGTGTATTTAGATAAATATGATTTATGAATTCATTCTGAAAGGGCGGTGGTAGGAGGAAACCTTGATACGAATGTGCTCAGCTAGTTTCTTAGGCCCGATTGTATAAACCATTTAATCTTAGATCAGAGGTTAAATTGATCCTTGTTTCAGCTGAACTTGGAATTTTGTGTTGTATAAAGTCTAATCTGAGATTAATTTGTCTCAAACTAAAGTCAACTTTGACTGAAGAAATTTCTCCGATTAAGTTAGATGATCCAAGTTCAGTTATTTCTTTTCTGTTTGAAATATACGAGCGACAGATTGTGCAAATAAAATATCCATTATTATTAATATTAATAGATATGATAGGTACATTTATATATATATATATATATATATATATATATATATATATATATTTCTTTCAACTTCTTGCCTTAATACACAAACAATCTTATATTTTATAAGGCTCTATCGTGTTCAGCCGTATCAAATAACATAACCTATAATTATATTATGTTTATAACAACCATTAATTATTAATGGATATGATAGGTACATTCATAAATGTTCAATTAACTGTATTACTAAACGAAAATTGTCTTTTTATAAAGCTTTATTATGTTTAGCAGTATCAAACACCGTAACATGATAACAACTCGGAGAAGAATCAACCTTCTTCTTATTGTCCACCATTATTTACATTGCACAAAAAACCAATGTCTCCAACAGAGTGTACGGAAAGTCGCCAAAAAGTAGTTGTAAAGTCGCTAGATTTCTCATTATCAACAAAGAAAGATTAAATTTCGTCACTATGTGGTGCTAAAAAGGTCACTATATCCCTATTTAAGCAATATAAAAGTTAAAAGAAATTGTTGTTGAAAAAGAGTTAAAGTCGCTAGATTGGCAACACTGAACAAACCTGTCCGCGCATCACGTATTTCACCTGTTTATGCGATGTTGCCCAATCCTTTTCACGTGAACTTAGATTGCATTTGAACCAAGGTAATTTGATCGCAGAAAAGTTTTATACAATAGAAGAAGTGTCTGAACTCGGTTCACTTTTCGATCTTCGATCAAAGTTGATCTTTAGTCAGGGAGTTTTATACAATTGGGCCTTTCTTAGTAGCACAGCGACTAACGAACGTGCGCGCGTCCTCTGTCGAAGAGGGTTCTCTCTCCAGTTAAATCGGTCCCGTAACCACGGCAAGGAAGAAAACACCTCAATTTATTTATTTCGCTACAATACACAGACAGGAGGAATCGATGCGTCACTTAAGAGATTCCCTGTAATGTTAATGTATTCAAGTATCCCTGCTCCCTCTGAACATTTCACCTTTCCTTAAGTTATCGGAAAGAGTATAAATTCAAAAAGGTGAAAAAAACTCGGATTAAAAGAATATCCATGGATTTGAAGAGAACCTCCAATCGTAGGATGTGAAATTTCCTTGTCTACGTTGTTTTCAAGAGTTGCTGCCCGAATCGTTTAGAACATACGTGCTCACGGCGGATATTTTGCACTTTGTACGCTCGTGCACTTGGTGGGTGGGCGCTGGAAATCTGTTGCAAATGTAAACAGACAGTGTCGCGCATTCAAACGTAGCGTACCCAAGAAGTAACGTCGCTGGTGGTTTGTAAAATGCATGAGTCTACTGATACGGTATCCATTCATTTATTCATCCATTTACTTATTTATTACTCAGTTACTGTACTTATTTAGTTACTGATACTTTTTTCTTTCTTTATTTATTCTATACATTTATTCATTCCTTTTTTCTTTATTTATAATTTCCTTCTTTCTTTTTATTTCTTTTTTATTTATTTCTTTATATCTTTGTTTCTTTTGTTTGTTTGTTTGTTTGTTTGTTTCTTTCTTTCTTTCTGCCATTATTTCTTTCTCTCTTTCGTTCTTTTATTTATTTATTTATATATTTATTCATTTATTCATTGATTCATTTACTTATTTATTACTCAGATACTTATTTAGTTACTGGTACTTTTTTCTTTCTTTATTTATTCTATATATTTATTCATTCCTTTTTTCTTTATTTATAATTTCCTATCCAGACGTTTGAGATGGGCAGGGCATGTAGCACGTATGGGCGAATGCAGAAATGCATATAGAGTGTTAGTTGGGAGGCCGAAGGGAAAAAGACCTTTAGGGAGGCCGAGACGTAGATGGGAAGATAATATTAAAATGGATTTGAGGGAGGTGAGATATGATGATAGAGACTGGATTAATCTTGCTCAGGATAGGGACCAATGGCGGGCTTATGTGAGGGCGCCAATGAACCTCCGGGTTCCTTAAAAGCCAGTAAGTAAGTATTTATTCATTCCTTTTTTCTTTATTTATAATTTCCTTCTTTCTTTTTATTTCTTTTTTATTTATTCCTTTATATCTTTATTTCTTCCTTTCTTTCTGTCATTATTTCTTTCTCTCTTTCGTTCTTTTATTTATTTATTTATTTATTCGTTCATTCATTCATTCATTTCATTCATTCATTCATTTCATTCATTCATTCATTCATTTATTCATTCATTCATTTAGGGATAAAGTCATCAGGCCTTCTCTTCTCCTCTATCAAGGTATCACAACTACAATATCAAGAATACAATTCAACCGCTCGGACAAAATGGTTATAAAAGCGCTGTAAGGATATTTAGTTTGTTTGAGGGAAGTCACTGCGTAGTTAAAAAGTATTTTATTGCGTTGATTCCCCATCTCCTCCACTTCAATCAGAATGCTGTACACAGATTCAAACTCAGTGATGTGTTCTTGTGACGCTGTTAAAGAAATAAAGGGACGGGGTGAAAAAATCTGCTCTGTAAAATTTTTGTGCACAATAAATCTTCAAGAATGTATTCGGGATCGAAATCCGATCTCTTTTGTTGAAGAACAATCAATTATGTGCGCGATGGGTAGCAATGCCGCCTCTTTTTGAAAGAGTGAGCTTCGATCACGAGCACTGACTCAGACTTGTTAATCTGCAACCAGGGTGCTAATCTCTTCTCACGTCCATTAGAGAAGGTTTCCGTACATTTCGAAGAACACACTGCCAGATTTCAACAGCGTTTATGTTGTGTGATGCGTTCTGAGTTCCCCACGAAGTAATTGAGACGATCTTCACTTCCCCAATTCTTGGAGCTGTAATATAAATGTTCAGCATTGAACTCCAAGAAAGGAAAGAGCATCTAGATAGCCCTCGACTTAAGCTAATTGAATCTCCTTGGCACCAACTCGCCTTCAATTTCAGGGCCATTATTCTGTACGTAGCTCTTCAACGTTATAGCATTGCTCTACCAAATAACTGATTTCAGTTTGTTACAATAGGCAAGTGGTGTGAAGAGTAGATTACGATAAACGGATTCCAGATGTTTAAAATTAGCAGAAGGTAGTAATTTAGGCCTATGTGCAATTTCGATGATTATACTGATACATTTACTTACCTACAAATGACTTGCCATCCTCACATAAGGCCGCCATCGGTCCCTAACCTGAGCAAGATTAATCCAGTCTCAACCATCATATTCCACCTCCCTCAAATCCATTTTAATATTAACCTTCCATCTACAGCTCGGCCTCCCCAAAGGTCTTTTTCCCTCCGGCCTTCCTACTAATACTCTATATGTATTTCTGGATTCGCCAATACGTGCTACATGCCCTGCCCATCTCAAACGTCTGGATTTAATTGATACATAGTTGAGAATAATTATTTAATAGCAGAGGAGCTATCGGTGTAGCTAAGTTGGCTAAGGCGCTTGCCTGCCGATCCGGAGTTGCCCTCGGGCGCGGGTTCAATCCCCGCTTGGGCTAATTACATTGTTGGGTTTTCCTGATGTTTTCCCCAATCGTAAGGTGAATGTCAGGTGATATATGGCGAAGTCGCCCTCGGTAGCGCAGTTGGTATAGCGCTGGCCTTCTATGCTCAAGGTTGCGTGTTCGATCCCGGCCGAGGTCGATGGCATTTAAGTGTGTTTAAATGCGGCAGGCTCATGTGAGTAGATTTACTGGCATGTAAAAGAACTTTTTCAGAACAAAATTCCGGCACACCGGCGACGCTGATGTAACCTCTGCAGTTGCGAGCGTCGTTAAATAAACCGCGCGCGCGCGTGTGTGTGTGTGTGTGTGTGTGTGTGTGTGTGTGTGTGTGTGTGTGTGTGTGTGTGTGTGTGTGTGTGTGTGTGTGTGTGTGTGGCGAATCCTCGGCATCATCTTGTGAAATACCATCTCGCTATCACCAGTTCCATTGATGCTAAATAACCCAGTAGTTTAGTAGTTGATACAGCGTCGTCAAATGACCAAGTAAAAAAAATAGCGTAGAATGAATGAAGTTTATTAGAAATAGAACTATAGGCCTTTATATGTATAATAAATATCGTTGTTAGAGAAGAACGAGTGATATTTCAAATGAAATTAATTAAAACACTGCAAATAAAACTGAAGTAGGTAATCGTTTGTAAGGCAAGGGTGCCATAATTAGCTGCAAATTGTAGACCAAGGCGTAGGATAGATTGAGGTCATCCAAAAAATATGAAATTGAATCCAGAAGAGGTCAGAAGATAGAATTCAGACATGCTAAACTGAAGATTATTGGGTGTGGGTGTCGGCTATTGGTAATGGGTGACCCATGTGTCTGCTACTTGCTGGTGATTGAAGGGATGAGGGAAGGGGATGCATTAGATTAGATTGTAGAGTATACAAACCTGGATATCTACGTGGGAAAGTATAGTAATTGCTAATAGACAATGGCACACTGCATTTAAACGCCAGAAATATGAAGACAGAATGAATATCAATTACGGTATTGGAAGAAGAAATATATTCTTACTTAATAGAAAGTAATGAACCAAATAAGATGGCCTGTTTATTTTGCAAGACTAATAAATTTGCAGAACATGCGGGATGGAAGAGAAGGCCTTATGGCTTTAATCCTGTCGGATTAAATAAATAAATAAATTAATTAAATGAATGAATGAATAAATGAATGAATGAATAAATAAATAAATAAATAATTCTTAAATAAATAAATAATTTATAAATAAATAAATAACTTTATAAATAAATAAATAAAGTAATTAATTAATTAATATTTTCAGTTATCCAGGTCTCTGTTATGCAGTTATATGCCTTCATTTTTGCAATCAATGTTATCAGTTTATTGATTGAGTAAATAAATCGAAATTATATTAAAGTTTAATAACTAAAACAACACTTCAGTTTCGGGTAGTAATAACATTTTTTCATGTTTGTTAAATTAAAACAAAATGCATAAATAGCATCAGTCGTTATTTTTTGTTTGTTGTTATAAAGAATATAATTTAATTTTTATTATCAAATTTCATTTTGCATAGACAATGTATTATTTTGTCGCACATTGTGTTATATTACATTGTGAAAAAAGTGTTTAAAAAGAAAAATATTAATAACTTTTTTATAATTACCAATTTTCAATGCATACATTTCTTTATAATACATTTATTTATTATTAGATTAAAATTAGATATGCAAGGAATTCACTAGCTGTGTGCTGGATAATTATCTAATATTTGCTCCATATCTACCGTAATGAAAAATATTCTCGTCGTAAGGCGCTCTCGGTTGGCAATATTTTGTATACAAGATAGTAACTGAGAATAGTGTTATATATATTTTTAATTAATTTATTTACTTGTTTGTTTCTTCGTTTATTTATTTATTTACTTATTTAATTACTTATTCATTTACTTGTTTGTTTATTTATTTATAAAATTCCATAAGGCCTTCTCTTCCACTCAACCACTATAAGAACATAATTATATTATTTTCGTCATTATCATTATCTTTATTAAAATCATTATTGCCATTACCATATCTTGCTTTCATTATCAGTGCATTCAGCGTTTATAAGTCATTCACAATTTTGACTGCTACAAATATTTCTTCATAGTCTTAAACAAGCATTTAATTTTTAGATGCCTGTTGCCAGCCGATTTAGGTGGTGTCCACTTTCCTACCGGAAATCAAGCGCCATTCCTCCGGATTTATAGAGGCACGTTGTATCTTGACAGTCATACAATATTATGGTGTTGACTAATGATAGTGGTAGGCATTATGCTTTTTTTATTCCTTAACTGAAATATTCTCTGACATATCGAATTAGTAATTACATACGGAGAATTGAAAGATGTATTATTTCATACAACAACATGTTATTTCGATGCATCATGTCACTTTCAGATTACAGACCGGCGTGTATAGCTTTTATTTATTTGTTACTGTAGCCAAGATTGTTGTCATAGTCTGCGAGGTGCTTCAGAGGAAGAGTGTCTAGACACTTCTAACTAAAATGCACAACAAGAAAATTAACGCGTTCTGGCATGTAGAAGTCTTACGAAGTTTTCAATTAACCATTCATGACATAATCATAGTTGTAATTAATAATATTTGATCCTATAGAATTCTATGTTATGCATTTTGAATCTTGCGTGCACTACTTTTAACACTTGAATATAATTAATTGATTACTAGTAGACTTACTCGTGTTAATTATGTAAGATTTGTCCGGCTTACAGCTGTTTCAGTGCTTCACGCACCATCCTCAGAGCCTACTAGATCACGGCGTCATCTCGAACTTCTCTGCCTGTTAAGTGGGTGTGTTTTATTGTTGAAATGTGTTGAGAGTGGAGTCGAATAGTGTGTGTGTACTGAAGTTGATCTGTGTGTTGAGAATTTGATCGGGGTGTGTTTTAGTGTGTTTGTATATTTCGTATTGTTCTAGTGTGTTGAGTTTTTGGTTCTTGGGTTGTATGTGTAGGATTTCCATGTCCGTATTTATGTTATTGTATGTATGGTTAGTATTGGTTATGTGTTCGGCGTATGTGGATGTATTGTGTCCTCTGGTTATTGCTTTAATGCAGACAGACAGGCAGATCATTCCAAACACGCTACAAAGAACACATTAAAGCAATAACCAGAGGACACAATACATCCACATACGCCGAACACATAACCAATATTTAACCATACATACAATAACATAAATACGGACATGGAAATCCTACACATACAACCCAAGAACCAAAAACTCAACACACTATAACGATACGAAATATACAAACACACTAAAACACATCCCGATCAAATTCTCAACACACAGATCAACTTCAGTACACACACACTATTCGACTCCACTCTTCAACACATTTCAACAATAAAACACACCCACTTAACAGGCAGAAAAGTTCGAGATGACGCCGTGATCTAGTAGGCTCTGAGGATGGAGCGTGAAGCACTGAAACAGCTGTAAGCCGGACAAATCTAACATAATTAACACGAGTAAGTCCACTAGTAATCAATTAATTCTATGTTATGGTTATTATTAGACCATGGAACTTTATGCACTAAAAACCCCCTGAAAATTTGCATGCAACTACGCAGTGAAAACTGTTGAAATATGAGCATAAAATTGAAATATATGCAGTAAAACATTTAGAGGCTTAATAACACGATATAGAGGAAGATAATTTAAGGTGTGCATCGATCCCTAGAATGGCAATTTTTCTTCAAAAAATGAAAATTTTGTTTTTGTCTCATTATTGTCTGATTATTATACTTTTTAAACATATATAACTTGTTTAGGTTTTCCTACTATTAATGGACGAAATTAATTTTTTATACTGCATGCATAGCTCCTTGCACCAAGAAGTGGGTTCAGTCTATTTACGAAAGACTTACAGACCCCAGTATGCTGAGCAGGTGTTTACATGACAAGACTAAGAATGTAATCGAGTCTCTCAATGGTTTGATTTGAAGACGTTGCCCCAAAGAAACCTATGTAGGTCTACAACTCTTAAACTTGGGGTCATGGATGGTATCTGCCACTTCAATTATGGCAACGAAACTGAATTGGACATATTCCGGAAGATGAGCATCACCCTAGGAAAATACACAATGGCTGGTATGAATGCTGCGGACGAGACTCGAACCCTGAAGGCCAACATACAGTGCACTCCTGAGCAACAGCAGCGAAGACGGTACAGGAGGGCTGTGAAGAAAAAGAAAATTGACCTCAAGACACAAGAAGAGGTACCTTTGTTGCAGAAGACAGAGTAAAAAACGAAGCTGTGTTGGAAAGAGTGGGTGAAGAAAGAATGATGCTGAAACTGATCAGAAAGAGCAAAAGGAATTGGTTGGGTCACTGGCTGAGAAGAAACTGCTTACTGAAGGATGTACCGGAAGAAATGGTGAACGGGAGAAGAATTCGTACAGAAGAAGATATCAAATGATAGACGACATTAAGATATATGGATCATATGAGGAGACTAAGAGAAAGACAGAAAATAGGAAAGATTGGAGTTTGCTGGGTTTGCAGTGAAAGACCTGCCCATAGGCAGAACACTTATGTATGTATGTATGTATTTTTTTTTTGTATATCAGCATGCTCCATTACATTGGAGTAATACTACATGCTTTACATAAAATATTACAATAATTAGTTACATAATTTATGAGAACAAGATATTTACAATTTTGATTGCGATCTTGAAATTCTTATAGATACAAGTGTTGCCTAATTGTACTTCTTATATTTTAGGTTACCATCATTGTTAATATTATTTCTAATTTCAATTTCTGTTACATTTTGCCAAATTATATGGATTTTATAAATTTTCTGAAGCTTTTGAGGTATGCTGTTGTGAACTGATCAAAAGGTGGAGGCCAGGTTTGACCTGTGGGTATTATACTAGCTCGTAGGATTCTTCTTTCTTTTATCAGTGTGGCACATCTTAATATTATATGGTTGACTGTCTGCTCTTCTTTTAGTCTGCAAGGGCACGTTGGAGTTGGAATAATCTTGAATCTGTGAAGGTACGATCTTGTGAAGCCGTGACCTGTCACAATAGAAGTAAATTCTGCCCCGACAGGTAAATTTATCTTCAATCTATCTTTAATTGATGGGAAGAATGATTTCGTTATTGCGCCCTTAGTTGAGATAGTCCACTGTTCTTGCCATTTTCTTAAGGTCTTTTCTCTCTCTTCTGTTACTATGGTATCTCTCGGTATTTTGTTATAAGCTATTTCCCCTTCATCTTCTATGGCGGCTTGTTTGGCAAGACGGTCAGCTATCTCATTCCCTACTATTCCGACATGGGCCTTCACCCATGTATGTATGTATGTATGTATGTATGTATGTATGTATGTATGTATGTATGTATGTATGTATGTATGTATGTGATTTAAAGCTGGTTCACAATAAACCGGGAACGGAAGTGACAATGAGAACGAAACGGAAATATTGTTAAAATAAATGTATTTAATATTATTTCTGTTCTCGTTCTCGTTGTCGTTTCCGTTCCCGGTTTATTGTGGACCAGCCTTTATTCTTAAATATCCAGATCTCATAGACCGATGAAACTGATTTCATTTTGCTTAGCCCTATGTGATTGTTGACTGTCGCCTTTGATCCTGTATCAGTCAGTATGTTACGTGAGTTGAGAGCTATCTGGCAGTTGAGTGATTAATCGTTTTCTTAACTCCGCTCGTCGTCCAGGATACCGGGCCTGCGTACTAACATTACTGAACGGCTGAAAGACCGGATGAGTCACGTCAGTGAAGGCAGTGAACTCGAGCGATTCAAACTTTGGTAGTTTCAAAGGGCGTTGCAAATTTAAAATGTGTTTTCCGAAGAAGCATGACAAGTTTGGAAATAAGATGTGCATGACATACAGTGCACAAGAAACAATGAACTACACAATGCTCACATGTTGCTGTAAAGGCTGTGACGAGAAAAATCGTCACTCCACCGGCATAAGCTGTTGTTCAGCTCACTAGCTACAGGATATTCAACATTTTAATAGAAGTACAAGGTGATTAAAAATAATGGTGCGAAAGTAAAGCTATTTTATTCATAACTGAACGAATTTAACACAACTTTATTAACATGACTATTACAGTTTTACTACGTCATACTACTTTTGACCAATAAAACGGTACGAAAGGACGTGTTTCAACCAATCATGGCTGTTTATCGCTACAATTTTATCGCTTCCCTGGCATTTGTTTGTTTTTATCGCTTCCCTAGCATTTGTTTCTTTGTTTACCAACATTTCAAACTTCAAATTCTTTACGGTACTATAAAATATGCTTTGCGATCGTCATTTGTTTCCCGCATAGATAGTCAATTCAAAATGGCGGCTTCGTTCAAACGTTTTGAGTCAATTCAAAATAGTGGCTTCGTTCAAACGTTTTGGTGAATTTTACTAAGTCAATTAATATCCATTTTATTGTATTAGAGTACTTTATTTCTTCTAATCATTATATACTTTCTTTTGTTTTTATTACCTCCCTACCATTTGTTTCTTTGTTTGCCAACATTTCAAATTGCAAATTTTTACGGTACTATAAAACGTGCTTTTCGATCGTCATTTTTTACCGCATAGATTAGTCAACTGAAAATGACGGCTCCGTTCAAACGTTTTGGTGAAGTTAAGGGGAGACTCCACTGAAAATCATGAAAATTTTTCCAAATTTTTCTTAAGAAAAATATTAATAAAATAAACTAGCAGCATTTCTCACACAATAAATGCATAGAAACATGCAGCTACCTCATAAATACTTGCAGTAAAAATTTCATCCAGATTGATTAATATTTGGCATAAGAAAGTTGGTGTTGAATCAACAAAAATGAACACAGAAAAATAGATTTGAAAATAAAATGAATATTTATGTAAATTAATATTCTCCTCCGCTACATTCATCTAGTAACTTCAGGGAGCCGACAAAAAGTTACTAGATTTGTAATCAGAAATTTTAAAAAAGAATTCTTCCATGAAAAACAATTTTGACAGCTCTTTAAATTCCACGCCCCCTGTCATATATAGAGGCATAACCAGATATGATTACCTATCTATCGAATTAATATTGTATTTAGAATTAATATTATATATTATTAATCTGTATTATGTTCATGGAACAAGCTGAGTCTAGTTGTATCAATATCACGAGGAAATGAAGTCGCCCGCATGAGTAGTCTGTAGTGCACGTGTATAAACAATCTTAAATCACGCGCAGAGGGCCACAATAACATTAACTCTCTCATCACAAGTAAGATGGTCAGAGTAAACAGCACTCATGTGATAAACTTAAAAGATGTTATCCATACATGCCTACTATTGGCTATTGATGACCTCATGGTTAAAAATACATCTACCCCTAATTGGATGCTAATGACCTCATGGGGAGGTAATGACCATATGGTTCTGAATCTAATTGGCTGCCGATGACCTCATAGGGTGGAGTTTTTCATTTCCTCGGATAATATAAGCATGGAATTCATTACCAGAGGGGCCTTGTGCTATTGGGAGCTCTACAGTTGAGCTCAGTATCTGTATTTTGTATATATTATAATAAATATACTCTACAATTTCTTCGAGTCATCATTTCGGGACTTAGGTTCCGAACGAACCCTAACATTTACAGTTTATGTGACTACACCACATAAACCATCTTGGTGGCAGCGACGGTGTGATGATGATCGACATATTAACAACTAATTCATCGTAGAGGATATTCTTTTCAACACTTTGCTGTTTTCATCGATCCTGGTTGTTCCACGACGAAGAAGTTACAACAGCCCTAGCTGCGAGCCGGTTGTTCCTGCTTCAGCTCTTCCTCTTCGGGGTGCCCGTCACTCATCAAGGTTTCCGGCACTTCCAGCCGTTGGCGACCCGCGTAGCAGCCTCACTGGACGACTGCCCTGACAACCGAAGTCCGAGGATCCACGTTCGATGGGAGCGCGCCTTCGTTCAACAGTCACTAGTTACTGGGTGAGTTTTGTCTACTAGTTCCGAGGAACGTCGTCAATCCTTTATATATCTTCCTAAGATTATAGTATATTTCACAGAATACAAAGGGCCCGTTAGATCTACAATAATGGCAGAACCAAATAATTTGATACCTGAAAATGAAGAACGCATAGCACTTCTTGAAGAACAAATAGCAACTTTGTTAAGACAACGTCAAGTAACAAATGAATTCTCTATTACTGCGGCAGCTAAATTATTTGAGAAAGGTTTCTCGGGCGAACCTTCTACCTTAACTGAATTTATTGACAATGTAGAGGCAGCAGAATCACTTGTTCATGTTGATCAAAAACCTATTTTAGTAAAATACATTTTGGCCAAAATCACTGGTAATGCTAAACGTACTTTGAACATTCGTCCATCCACTATAACGTCTTGGGCTGAAATAAAAGAGAAACTTGAAACTCATTTTTCTGTTCAAAGAACTTTTGCTTACTATACTACTCAATTGTGTCAAGTGAAACAAAAACCCAATGAAAGCATAACTCAATTGGGGGCTAGAGTGGAACAGTTGATTCAAGCCACAATTGATAGTACTGCCCGTTTTACAACAGAGTGGAGTAATGCAGAGAAACAAGGAGGACAGAATATTATTATTAAACTAGGTAGAAATGTATTCATAAATGGAATTTTGCATGATGCAGTAAGAGAAGCAGTTAAAATGGTATCGGAGAAAATGTCATTGAAAGAGGTAATAGATAGAGCAGTCATTGAGGATTGTGACCGTAGGTCTAACGTAAAAATACAGGATAAGGGCATGAATGCCGTACAGAAACGTTTCCCACAGAACGTTCAAGGAAATAGGATTAAAAGAGAAAATGTTCACATGGTGGACACAAAGGGATGTTATAAATGCAATAAGATAGGACATTTCGCGAGGGAATGTTCCACACCAGTATGTGACTATTGCAAACGCATAGGGCACAATACAAGGGATTGTAGATCAAATAGGGGTGGTCTACGAGGAAACCGAGGATCTTCCAGGGGAAGTAACTCAAGTCAGGGAAACTAGATATCGACACACCTGCGCAGTCGAGGCTGTGTTGTTGTACTACGCAAGACTGTCAACAACAGCACGAATTTCTAATAAAGTTAGAAAATAAGGACATAAAGGGGATGTGCACTGCATTAATTGATACAGGCTCTGGTCTTTCATTCATACTAGCTGACAAAGTACATTCACATATTTCACTTAACGTTGAACCCATGGAAGTGAAGGGGATTACGGGTAAAACTATGAATATAAAAGGATGGGTTGATGTGGAAATAGCGGGAGTTAAGACAAAATTATATGTTATACCAAAATTACCAAATTCAAACATTCATATGATATTAGGTAGAGATTGGATAAGGCAATCCAATAATGAAAGAATTCCACAAACATACTTAATACCTAAAATGAGTGAAACTATTATCGCATTTCCTACCCAAGAAATAGGAGACAGATATTGTCCTAAACAACAACTTAATGACAAAGTGTATGTCGCGGAAGGTATAGTATCTTGCACGGATAATACATTTATGGTCTCTGTAATTAACTTGTCAGAAAGTGAAGAAACCATAACGGAAGTCCCAGTATTAGAGAAATTATTGTGCAATACTCATCTTAAACCGCTATATGGAACCGACCGACTAAAACATTTACAGCAAACTATCAGACTAGCACACGTGAAAGAAGGGAAAGAGGAACTATTATCTTTATGTCAAGAATATAATGATATATTCAGATTGCCAGGAGATAGACTAACCGAAGTAAAAGGTTTGGCACATACTATTCCAACTCCTCATATTAATCCGCATAAACCTCTGACATTAAAGAATTATAGGTTACCAAAAGCCCATCAGGATGAAGTACAAAAACAAGTAGAAATTATGTTAGAACAGGACATAATCAAACCAAGTCAAAGTCCTTGGAATTTTCCACTGTTAGTAGTACCGAAGAAAATAGATGCGTCGGGGAAAAGAAAATGGCGTATCTGTGTTGACTTTAGACAATTAAATAACGAGACGATAGGGGATAGTTTCCCACTGCCAAATATTCAAGATATTTTAGATAAATTAGGAAGGGCACGATACTTTTCTGCCTTAGACTGTGCCAGTGGATATTGGCAAATTCCTTTAGCAAAGGAAGATCAGTGCAAAACAGCATTTAGTACAACTAGCGGACACTTTGAATTTAAGAGAATGCCGTTTGGATTAAAATCGGCTCCAGCCACATTCCAACGCTTCATGAATACTATTCTCTCACATATGATAGGGACACGTTGTTTTGTTTATGTAGATGATTTAATAATAGCTGGAGAAACATTAGAGGAACATCATACACGATTGCGATCTGTGTTTGATCTATTCCGACAGTATCAAGTTCAGATAGAGCCAGACAAATGCGAATTTCTGAAAGAAGAATTAAAATATTTGGGACATATTATAACCAAGGAAGGGATTAGCCCTGATAATGATAAAGTAAAATTAATTCAAGAATTTCCTACACCCAAGAATGCTAAAGATGTAAAGTCGTTTTTAGGACTAGCTGGGTATTATCGAAAATTTATAGTGAATTTTAGTAAAATTTCCAAATCTTTAAATGATCTGTTAAAGAAAGGTAAATCATGGCAATGGTCTGAAGAAGAAGAGAAGAGTTTTCAAAGACTGAAACGAGCACTATCGGAAGCTCCCGTTCTTCAATTTCCTGATTTTACAAAACCATTTGTATTAACTACGGATGCTAGTAACGTGGCAATAGGAGCTATCTTAAGTCAAGGAATAATTGGAAAAGATAAACCGATAGCTTATGCATCTAGGACCTTGAATGGAGCAGAATTAAATTATAGCACAACAGATAAAGAGTTATTAGCCATAATATGGGCTTGTAAACATTTTCGACCATATTTGTTAGGGACTAAATTTACATTAGTAACTGATCATCAGCCCTTAAAATGGATGATGAACGTAAAAGATCCAGGTTCAAGAATATTACGATGGAGGCTTTTGTTAGAGGAATATGACTTTGAAGTCATTCACAAAGCAGGAAAGAGAAATGTGAATGCCGATTGTTTGAGTAGACTAACTTTCAATGTAGATGTAGAAAGGAAAACTTTGGAAATGGATGAGGACAGAAAATACAGAATAATGAAAGAACTTCACGAATGTCCTATTGGTGGTCATCAAGGAGTGCAAAGGACTTATGAACGAATTAAGTTATATTGTAGTTGGCCTGATATGTTAAAAGACATTACTAACTATATTAGAAACTGTAAAACATGTCAAGTAAATAAAACACAACAGGTTATTCCTAAGGCACCAATGCAAATAACAGACACTCCAGAAAACGTTTGGGATAAAATAGCACTAGATATTGTGGGTCCTTTAACACAATCACTGGACGGTAATAAATATATATTAACATGTCAGGACATGTTAAGTAAATATATTATAGCAGTACCTATGATAGACATGACAGTAGAATCTGTAACTCAAGCCTTTGTAAATAATATAATTTTACAATTTGGAATATGTCATGTAATTTTAACAGACCAAGGAAGCCAGTTCATGAGTAAGGTATTTCATGAAATATGTAAACTTCTTAAAATTGATAAAATTCATACCAGTGCATATCACCCTGAGTCAAATGGAAGTCTCGAAAGAGCTCACAAGGTGTTGGTCGAATATTTAAGATGTTATTGTACTAAGAAACAGGATGAATGGGACAAGTGGTTGCCATTCGCAGTATTTACTTACAATACTACGCCCCATAGTAGTACGAAATATACCCCCTATGAAGTAATGTACGGAAGGATAGCAAATATCCCAGGGAAGTTACAGAAAAAGGCAGGGATTCTGTATAACTATGATGATTTTGTTGCAACGTTTAAACAGAGAATGAGAATAACATGGCAAGAAGCCAGAGAGTTATTAATCCAGAGTAAGGAACATAGAGTTCAAGAATTCAATGGGGAACAAAAGGAAATAAAGATAACAGTAGGCATGAAGGTCTACGTTAGGAAAGAAAACAGGAAAAAATTGGATCCTTTGTGGGAGGGACCATACGAAGTAATGGGTTTACAAGGAGTAAACGTAGAACTGTGTAAAATAGGTGGAACAGGTCGTAAGAGATCTATAGTGCATATTAACAGAGTAAAAATATGTAAAGAATAAGATAATGGGACCATATGAAGTAAGGGGTTTACAAGGAGTAAACGTGGAACTGTGTAAAATAGGTGGAACAGGTCGTAAGAGGTCTATAGTGAATATTAACAGAGTAAAAATATGTAAAGAATAAGATAAGGGGACCATATGAAGTAAGGGGTTTACAAGGAGTAAACGTGGAACTGTGTAAAATAGGTGGAACAGGTCGTAAGAGGTCTATAGTACATATTAACAGAGTAACAATAGTAAAGAATAAGACAATGTTGTTTTGCTTGTTGCAGAGCATCATGCTGATGACTCTCTATATAGCAATGATTCTAGGATACATAGGAGTAAGTGAAGGTATTAGAATACAGAATGACGAAATTTCAGGACAAACAGGTTTATATTTTAATCATGTAAATGATGTGTGGTTTACGCCATACTCTTGGGACGTAATCACGTACGTAGATTTAAAATCTGTGCAACATTTGTATGACACATTGCAAAAGGGCATTACAAGATTAGAACAAGAATGTAAAGCCATAAAGGATTTTACATGGTTTCATAAAACCGATTGTGAGCAAGGGTTGACTGACATAAGATCAAGAAAGTTTGGTGTCCAACAATTAAAAGTCACTCTAGATGAAATTATTGGTCCTAACCAGCAGAGACGCAAAAGATCAATGTTAGGTTTTGTAGGAGAAACATTTCGTATTTTGTTTGGAACCGCAACAGAAGCTGAAATTGAAACCTATAAAAGTAAAATGGATCAAATGCAGGCGGAACAATTAAAGTTTTTGCAATTAAGCTCAGATCAATTAACAATACTGAAGTCTAGTTTGATCAGTATCAACGAAACAGTCACGGAAGTAACGTTAAATGAGAAAGAAATAATAAAGAATTTTGAGACAGTTACTAATACATGGGGAGAGAAATGGAAAGAAACGTTACATGAAAATGACGTGATAACCAAAATTAATTTGATAATTAAACATATAGAATTAGGATATCATGATTGCTTTGAGTATTACACATTGCTAATAACAATGGTAGTAAATGGAAGACAAGGAATCATTCAGCCGCAGGTAATAACTTACGTAAAAATTAAGAATCTTTTGGCTAATGCAGTTCCCCCAGAATTGCAATTACCACCTTTTTCAAACGATCAGGTTGACCAAATTCTAACTGCAACAATTTTCAAATCTTCTACGTTGATAGTTTATAGGGTAAAGGTACCACTTGTGCAAAGAGAAAAATTCAGTCTATATGATATGATTCCATTTCCAATAAAATTACCGAATAATAAAACTTCAAAATTTATTCAACCTCACACGGAATACATAGCTACAAACGCTATAAAGACAAAATATGCTTATCTAAATCAACGACAAATTGATCAATGTAAGAAGGCAGGACTAAAATATTTAGTATGCATTGAAAATATACCCATAAATTTATTCAATACACGAGACTGTATGACAGGGCTCATACATCCCTCAACTCAAGTTTATCCTGAAGAATGTATAAATCTAGAACAATACATGATGTTAAGCGAAACCATTTGGATTCCTTTGGCACCAAGTAATGAATGGTTGTATGTAACCTCACAAGTAGATGATATAACTTTTGTGTGTGACGATGAAGTGAAGGAAAAAGTGAAATTGTATAAGAGAGGTAAATTGGTACTTCCCATACAGTGTAAAGGAATAACGTCAGTTGGAATGATATTTCCAATAAAACATGAAGTAATGAACCACTCAACAACAGACATTATTCCTCTTGTACCAATGGATATAGATTGTTGTCTCACTAAAATGGAAGAAGAGGTTATTCCAAAAATAAAAATGTCACTTCCTTATCCAAATATCCTTTCATCAACCTCAGACTTTAAGTACATGGGAATAAGAATAGATGACATTCAACAACAAATTAAAAAGGAGGAAGATAAAATAGAATATCAATCATTCTGGTATTCATACTCTACTTGGTTTTACTGTAGTACTGTGTTTGGAATTAGTATTGCATTATGCTTGTGTTGTTGTTGTTGTTCTAGTTGTCGTAAATGTGGGTTATGGTTATTCAGATATTGTAATTGGCAAGATGCAATTAGGGACTGTAAGAAAGGTTGTTCATCATGCTGCAGGCCTATTATAATTAAAAATCAACAGTATGGACAAAAGACTACTGTTTGTCAAAATGATTCATATACTAGTTCGGAAGATGAACATGAAAACATAAAATTAGAACTAATACCAAAATCAAAAAGACAAGACCCTCTAATAAAGCAACCAATTCGAAACGAAGAAGTATCAGAAATGTTAGAACA
Source organism: Periplaneta americana (assembly GCF_040183065.1). Lineage (NCBI taxonomy): Eukaryota > Metazoa > Arthropoda > Insecta > Blattodea > Blattidae > Periplaneta > Periplaneta americana. Next base: position 149,501,679 of record NC_091127.1, on the reverse strand, counting down.
GATTAAAGCTCAATCATTAGAATCACTATCATCAAACACTCAGTCACGTAGGATGACAAAATCACTTCAAGATCCAATTCACTGGACAAAAAGAAAAGTTTAACTTCACAAAGATTGTAAAACTTTTAATAAGGAGGGGCGTGTCATATATAGAGGCATAACCAGATATGATTACCTATCTATCGAATTAATATTGTATTTAGAATTAATATTATATATTATTAATCTGTATTATGTTCATGGAACAAGCTGAGTCTAGTTGTATCAATATCACGAGGAAATGAAGTCGCCCGCATGAGTAGTCTGTAGTGCACGTGTATAAACAATCTTAAATCACGCGCAGAGGGCCACAATAACATTAACTCTCTCATCACAAGTAAGATGGTCAGAGTAAACAGCACTCATGTGATAAACTTAAAAGATGTTATCCATACATGCCTACTATTGGCTATTGATGACCTCATGGTTAAAAATACATCTACCCCTAATTGGATGCTAATGACCTCATGGGGAGGTAATGACCATATGGTTCTGAATCTAATTGGCTGCCGATGACCTCATAGGGTGGAGTTTTTCATTTCCTCGGATAATATAAGCATGGAATTCATTACCAGAGGGGCCTTGTGCTACTGGGAGCTCTACAGTTGAGCTCAGTATCTGTATTTTGTATATATTATAATAAATATACTCTACAATTTCTTCGAGTCATCATTTCGGGACTTAGGTTCCGAACGAACCCTAACATTTACAGTTTATGTGACTACACCACACCCCTTCCAGCCTTAATTTAAAAAGTGTAAACATACGAGTATTTGGAAAAATTTTCATGAATTTCAGTGGAGTCTTCCCTTAACTTTAGTAAAATAGAATTTTAGTAAGTCAATTAATATCTATTTTATTTTATTAGAGTACTTTATTTCTTCTAATTTTTATATACTTTCTCCTGTTTTTATCACCTCCCTACCATTTGATTCTTTGTTTGCCAACATTTCAAACTGCAAATTCTTTACGGCACTATAAAATATGCTTTGCGATCGTCATTTGTTTACCGCACAGATAGTCAATTGAAAATGGCGGCGCCGTTCAAACGTTTTGGTGAAATTACCATTAGTGAAATAGAATTTTAGTAAGTCAATTAATATTTTATTGTATCAGAGCACTTTATTTATTCTAATCTTTATATACTTTCTTCTAATCGTGTAATAGTCAATTAAATCCCTCTCGAGTTTTGATTTTCTCTAGATAAATCAAAACTTCTAGTGAGATTACTGTTGAAAAAACACGTTAACTTCGAAGTTTTACCTCGATTTGAGCGTCATTGGTAACACGACAAATGTCGAAAACGATAATTACTCTATTTCTGCCCAGACTTATGCTACCATGTCTTCGGATAATGACTCCACTGCTTTGTTTGTGGCGCGTCGTCTCAGGTCGTTCAGGTTCTGTGGCATTTGGGTGAAAGACACCAAGTCTTTGGTATTATCCCCTCAGAAAGAAGTCGCGGGTTAAGTCTGGCGATCGCGGAGGCCAAAGTGACAGATAAAACTGCCGTAACAATTAAAGTAACATAAATTGTTTTTGTTCCAAACGTCTATCGCACCTGTTTGAGATGTGACATATCACTCGCTCCATTTCTCGTTGACATAAGGAAACGATTTTTTCTCGTTTTCCCGGATGTTATTTTTCACTACTTTCAATGAATGTGAATTATATTGGTATACTTTGTTTTCAGAGTTCCCAGAGATAAAAGTCGCAAATGGTCAGATCGGGATATCGAGGACCCACACAATCCTACTGGCAATTGTATCCTCGAATTCTCTACAAAGTTCATCCAAAAAATTAACGACTCTATGTGTTTCGCAGAATTATGTTAGGATTTTATGCAGCTTTTTTCTTTTTCCAACCGAACATGCAACCGACTACGTTATGGACAAACTTAATTAGAGTAGGCCTATTCGAGAATAGAATTATTTGTAGGAATGTTTGGACCTCTTTGTTCCCCGACCTAGAATCCCTTTGTTAATTAGTTTAATAATAATAATAATAATAATAATAATAATAATAATAATAATAATAATAATAAATGTAACTGATGTAGACCTATAATCTTGGTAATTATGGCACGAGTGAATGTTTAGCGCGTGAGCGTAAGAGCGCGCTAATTTTCACGAGTGTTTATAATGAAGATTATACACGTGTTACATACAACGTTTTATGCTACTCTAGCATTAAAACATGTGAAAAAGACTATTATAAATTTACAAAAATGTAATGTTATGTCGTAGTAGAGACAAGAGTACTGAATATGATATAATATATTGCATGGTTGCTAAGTAACCGTTTCTAAGACAATGTTATTTTGTTGATGTTTTAAAGATATTTCTTACAGGTACATTGTATAAAATTGTGTTGTGAAGGCGGTGATGACGTCATGGAATACTAGTTGCTATATAACCTTTTCTGGCACCAGTGCCAGAATTAGGCCAATTGTGCACGATTTGTAGCGTCATAACAAGCGTGTTTTAATGCTAGGATTGCATAAATGATGTTTTAACTGCTTGTATTTAGTAATATTTTACATTAATAGTCCCGGTGTGTCGAATTACTGGTACTGCGCTGCGCAACGCTTATCAGTTCGAGAGCGACTCGGCAGAGAGCCAAATCACTGCGTTGCGGTTTACCTAGTCAGTTCAACCAATATTATGTTGAAATAAGTAAAAAAAATGATTAATATTATTAGTGGCATATTGATTTATTTGATTTTTTTTTATTAAACACCAATTTTACAAATAGATAATGAATTTTATAAATCCTTCCACGATTTTGAGAGTTGTAGAACCAGTAGCTTCTTATCCTGCAAGAGATTATGTTGTCAGAAAAGAGTTCAACAAGTGTCATGACTCGTACAAGTTCTTCTCGTCTTGTATAAACAAATATAATGAAGAAAGTTCGCATAAAAATTAGTTAAAATTTCACATACAGCATTACTTGCTTACAAATGGCTTTTGAAGAACCCGGAAGTTCATTTAGGCCTATTATAAAGTAGAATTAGGATATAAATTGTAATTACTTAATTATGTATCATGTTTAATCAGTGTTTCATCATATTTAAGATCCTTAATGTGCATGATAACGATTTTATATTTAAGTATTACCCATGTTGAATCTTTCGTACACTACTTTTAACACTTGAATATAAATAATTGATTAAATGGCGATCTTACTAATGGCTCTGAGGATGATGTCAAGTAGCACCGAAACAGCTGTAAGCCGCACATGCTTACATAATTAACACGAATAAGATCGCTACTTAATCAATTATAAGTATAACCATTAATTTTACTACTTGCTATTGTTTCAATGCATATTTCACTTCTGATAGTGAGGAAGAGAAGATCTTACGGCCTTAACTCTACCAGAATAAATAAGTAGATAATTAGATAAATAAATAAATAAATAAAATAAAATAAATAAATAAATAAATAAATAAATTGAATGAATAAATAGATTGAATGAATAAATAAGTAAATAAATAAATAGATAAGTAGATAAATAAATAAATAAATAAAAACTCAGAAGTAAGACATTTGGCTTCATTTATGAGAAGTGTTGTTGAATCAGTCACGTGACATTAATTTTGCACAAATTCACACAAAATGACAGTTAGTACATTTCAATCGTTTTCTTGTCGTTTATGCTGATATTCAGGTAAATTTTAGACCATGAAATTTAACAATTGAGCCGTTCAGAGCAAAAGTGGTATAAGTCAAGAATGGGTAATGAGGGTTAAATTAAACATTCTGTAAAATACAGCGTAAAGTAGCAATTAAATTCAATTTATTTAAACCATTAATAGTTAGTGGATAGCACGAACGACATATTAATTGCTGCTTTGAACTGTAATTTACAGAATTTTTACTTTAAACCTCATTAGCCAATTTTCACTTACACCACTTTTGCTCTGAACGGGTCAGTTGTCATTCCAATCATTGTAAAGTAATGTCTTCTGCTGAAATTTGTCCATACATAACAAAAGAGGAATACAACTTATTACAAATGGCTTTCAAGGAACCCGGAAGTTCATTGCCATCCTCACATAAGCCCGCCATCGGTCACTATCCTGAGCAAGATGAACCCAGTTGCTACTATGATATCCCACCTCTCTCAAATCCATTTTAATATTATCCTCCCATCTACGTCTCGGCGATAATTTATGGAATTCTTGTAGTTAGGTATTCTAGTTTCCGATGTGTTTGCATATATGTAGTTTGAATAATATGAAATACTTATGAAGTGAAGCAATGATGTAAATCTTATAGGCATGAGCGCTTCCTTCTAAAATTAATTATGTAAAGTGTGGGCAATGCACTGTTGATTTATTCTTACTCTTTAAATGTAATTAATGTGGAGTAAGTTAATTTTAATCTTTGAATGAAAACAAACCCAAGTAATTACATTCTTTTAGAGAGTGTGTAATGTATATTACGGAAGAAAATTAACATTTTGGACGTTATGAGGAACGTTATTGTTATAACGCTTTTCGAATTTAATTACTTCATGAACATTTCAGAGAAGCTTTACACGTTTTAATGAAGCAGACGTGCATGTATTTTAACTGAGCTTTTGTTTCACATCGGCATCCAAACTAGAGAATGCATTCGTAAGTAATGTGCATAATAATGAAAACAAAAGATAAGTAAGTTTGAAAAGGAACATCGTAAATAACATATAATTTCATCGTGATTACGGACTCTGAATCATATGAATCCCCTATGAGTTTAATGCTATGAATAACTCGGAAAGGCATTTATTCGAAAATTGGGACTCGATTTTCGATACCGATGCCTACTTTGAGCTTCAGTGGTCGACTTAAGTTGAAATAATATCTACATTTCTCTTGTAATAGTTATATCTGCAATAGTATTAGCGTAATGAGTACACTTTTTCTGAACACTTCAAGTTTAGGTACAATGCAGAACATATATGGCCTATATGATTTTAATAATTATTCGGCGAATCATTGCGAACCATTTTTGTTACATCTATTTTCGAAGATTGAAATCCCCAAGTATATTTATTTATTATTTGCTTATTTATTTAACTCTTTGCTTACCTGTTTGTTTATTTTATTTATTTTTTCTTAATTTATTCATTTGCTTGCTTATTTGCTCGCTTGCTTGCTTATTTGCTCCCTTGCTTGATTATTTGGTCTTTTGTTTGCTTCTTTGCTTGCTTGCTCGCTTATTTGCTTGCTTGCTTGCTTATTTGCTTGTTTATTTGCTTGCTTATTTGCTCGCTTGCTTGCTTATTTGCTCGCTTTCTTGCTTATTTGCTCGCTTGCTTGCTTGCTTATTTGCTCGCTTGCTTGCTTATTTGCTCGCTTGCTTGCTTATTTGCTCGCTTGCTTGCTTATTTGCTCGCTTGCTTGCTTATTTGCTCGCTTGCTTGCTTATTTGCTTGCTTATTTGCTTGCTTATTTGCTTGCTTGCTTATTTGCTCGCTTGCTTGCTTATTTGCTCGCTTGCTTGCTTATTTGCTCGCTTGCTTGCTTATTTGCTTGCTTGCTTATTTGCTCGCTTGCTTGCTTATTTGCTCGCTTGCTTGCTTATTTGCTCGCTTGCTTGCTTATTTGCTTGCTTGCTTGCTTATTTGCTTGCTTGCTTGCTTATTTGCTCGCTTGCTTGCTTGCTTATTTGCTCGCTTGCTTGCTTGCTTATTTGCTCGCTTGCTTGCTTGCTTATTTGCTCGCTTGCTTGCTTGCTTATTTGCTCGCTTGCTTGCATGCTTATTTGCTCGCTTGCTTGCTTGCTTATTTGCTCGCTTGCTTGCTTGCTTATTTGCTCGCTTGCTTGCTTGCTTATTTGCTCGCTTGCTTGCTTATTTGCTTGCTTGCTTGCTTATTTGCTCGCTTGCTTGCTTATTTGCTCGCTTGCTTGCTTATTTGCTCGCTTGCTTGCTTATTTGCTCGCTTGCTTGCTTATTTGCTCGCTTGCTTGCTTATTTGCTCGCTTGCTTGCTTATTTGCTTGCTTGCTTGCTTGCTTGCTTATTTGCTTGATTGCTTGCTTATTTGCTCGCTTGCTTGCTTGCTTATTTGCTCGCTTGCTTGCTTATTTGCTCGCTTGCTTGCTTATTTGCTCGCTTGCTTGCTTATTTGCTCGCTTGCTTGCTTATTTGCTCGCTTGCTTGCTTGCTTATTTGCTCGCTTGCTTGCTTGCTTATTTGCTCGCTTGCTTGCTTGCTTGCTTGCTTATTTGCTCGCTTGCTTGCTTATTTACTTGCTTGCTTGCTTATTTGCTTGCTTGCTTATTTGCTCGCTTGCTTGCTTATTTGCTCGCTTGCTTGCTTATTTGCTCGCTTGCTTGCTTATTTGCTCGCTTGCTTGCTTATTTGCTTGCTTGCTTGCTTGCTTGCTTATTTGCTTGCTTGCTTGCTTATTTGCTCGCTTGCTTGCTTGCTTATTTGCTCGCTTGCTTGCTTGCTTATTTGCTCGCTTGCTTGCTTATTTGCTCGCTTGCTTGCTTATTTGCTCGCTTGCTTGCTTATTTGCTCGCTTGCTTGCTTATTTGCTCGCTTGCTTGCTTATTTGCTCGCTTGCTTGCTCTTTTGCTTGCTTATTTGCTTGCTTGCTTGCTTATTTGCTCGCTTGCTTGCTTATTTGCTTCCTTGCTCGCTTATTTGCTTGCTTGCTCGCTTATTTGCTTGCTTGCTCGTTTATTTGCTTGCTTGCTCGCTTATTTGCTTGCTTGCTCGCTTATTTGCTCGCTTGCTTGCTTATTTGCTCGCTTGCTTGCTTATTTGCTTGCTTGCTCGCTTATTTGCTTGCTTGCTCGCTTATTTGCTTGCTTGCTTGCTTATTTGCTCGCTTGCTTGCTTATTTGCTTGCTTGCTTGCTTATTTGCTCGCTTGCTTGCTTATTTGCTCGCTTGCTCGCTTATTTGCTTGCTTGCTCGCTTATTTGCTTGCTTGCTCGCTTATTTGCTTGCTTGCTCGCTTATTTGCTTGCTTGCTTGCTTATTTGCTCGCTTGCTTGCTTATTTGCTCGCTTGCTTGCTTATTTGCTCGCTTGCTTGCTTATTTGCTTGCTTGCTCGCTTATTTGCTTGCTTGCTCGCTTATTTGCTTGCTTGCTCGCTTATTTGCTCGCTTGCTTGCTTATTTGCTCGCTTGCTTGCTTATTTGCTCGCTTGCTTGCTTATTTGCTTGCTTGCTCGCTTATTTGCTCGCTTGCTTGTTTATTTGCTTGCTTGCTTATTGGCTCTCTTGCTTGCTTATTTGCTCGCTTGCTTGCTTATTTGCTTGCTTGCTCGCTTATTTGCTTGCTTGCTCGCTTATTTGCTTGCTTGCTTGCTTGCTTATTTGCTCGCTTGCTTGCTTATTTGCTTGCTTGCTTGCTTATTTGCTTGCTTGCTTGCTTATTTGCTTGCTTGCTTGCTTATTTGCTCGCTTGCTTGCTTGCTTATTTGCTCGCTTGCTTGCTTGCTTGCTTATTTGCTCGCTTGCTTGCTTGCTTGCTTATTTGCTCGCTTGCTTGCTTATTTGCTTGCTTGCTTGCTTATTTGCTTGCTTGCTTATTTGCTCGCTTGCTTGCTTATTTGCTCCCTTGCTTGCTTATTTGCTCGCTTGCTTGCTTATTTGCTCGCTTGCTTGCTTATTTGCTCGCTTGCTTGCTTATTTGCTCGCTTGCTTGCTTATTTGCTTGCTTGCTTGCTTGCTTGCTTGCTTCTTTGCTTGCTTGCTTGCTTATTTGCTCGCTTGCTTGCTTGCTTATTTGCCCGCTTGCTTGCTTGCTTATTTGCTCGCTTGCTTGCTTGCTTGCTTGCTTATTTGCTCGCTTGCTTGCTTATTTGCTTGCTTGCTTGCTTATTTGCTTGCTTGCTTATTTGCTCGCTTGCTTGCTTATTTGCTCGCTTGCTTGCTTATTTGCTCGCTTGCTTGCTTATTTGCTCGCTTGCTTGCTTATTTGCTTGCTTGCTTGCTTGCTTATTTGCTTGCTTGCTTGCTTATTTGCTCGCTTGCTTGCTTGCTTATTTGCTCGCTTGCTTGCTTGCTTATTTGCTCGCTTGCTTGCTTATTTGCTCGCTTGCTTGCTTATTTGCTCGCTTGCTTGCTTATTTGCTCGCTTGCTTGCTTATTTGCTCGCTTGCTTGCTTATTTGCTCGCTTGCTTGCTTATTTGCTCGCTTGCTTGCTCTTTTGCTTGCTTATTTGCTTGCTTGCTTGCTTATTTGCTCGCTTGCTTGCTTATTTGCTTCCTTGCTCGCTTATTTGCTTGCTTGCTCGCTTATTTGCTTGCTTGCTCGTTTATTTGCTTGCTTGCTCGCTTATTTGCTTGCTTGCTCGCTTATTTGCTCGCTTGCTTGCTTATTTGCTCGCTTGCTTGCTTATTTGCTTGCTTGCTCGCTTATTTGCTTGCTTGCTCGCTTATTTGCTTGCTTGCTTGCTTATTTGCTCGCTTGCTTGCTTATTTGCTTGCTTGCTTGCTTATTTGCTCGCTTGCTTGCTTATTTGCTCGCTTGCTCGCTTATTTGCTTGCTTGCTCGCTTATTTGCTTGCTTGCTCGCTTATTTGCTTGCTTGCTCGCTTATTTGCTTGCTTGCTTGCTTATTTGCTTGCTTGCTTGCTTATTTGCTCGCTTGCTTGCTTATTTGCTTGCTTGCTTGCTTATTTGCTCGCTTGCTTGCTTATTTGCTTGCTTGCTCGCTTATTTGCTTGCTTGCTCGCTTATTTGCTTGCTTGCTCGCTTATTTGCTCGCTTGCTTGCTTATTTGCTCGCTTGCTTGCTTATTTGCTCGCTTGCTTGCTTATTTGCTTGCTTGCTCGCTTATTTGCTCGCTTGCTTGTTTATTTGCTTGCTTGCTTATTGGCTCTCTTGCTTGCTTATTTGCTCGCTTGCTTGCTTATTTGCTTGCTTGCTCGCTTATTTGCTTGCTTGCTCGCTTATTTGCTTGCTTGCTTGCTTGCTTATTTGCTCGCTTGCTTGCTTATTTGCTTGCTTGCTTGCTTATTTGCTTGCTTGCTTGCTTATTTGCTTGCTTGCTTGCTTATTTGCTCGCTTGCTTGCTAGCTTATTTGCTCGCTTGCTTGCTTGCTTATTTGCTCGCTTGCTTGCTTGCTTGCTTATTTGCTCGCTTGCTTGCTTATTTGCTTGCTTACTTGCTTATTTGCTTGCTTGCTTATTTGCTCGCTTGCTTGCTTATTTGCTCGCTTGCTTGCTTATTTGCTCGCTTGCTTGCTTATTTGCTCGCTTGCTTGCTTATTTGCTCGCTTGCTTGCTTATTTGCTTGCTTATTTGCTTGCTTGCTTGCTTATTTGCTCGCTTGCTTGCTTGCTTATTTGCTCGCTTGCTTGCTTGCTTATTTGCTCGCTTGCTTGCTTGCTTGCTTGCTTATTTGCTCGCTTGCTTGCTTATTTGCTTGCTTGCTTGCTTATTTGCTTGCTTGCTTATTTGCTCGCTTGCTTGCTTATTTGCTCGCTTGCTTGCTTATTTGCTCGCTTGCTTGCTTATTTGCTCGCTTGCTTGCTTATTTGCTTGCTTGCTTGCTTGCTTATTTGCTTGCTTGCTTGCTTATTTGCTCGCTTGCTTGCTTGCTTATTTGCTCGCTTGCTTGCTTGCTTATTTGCTCGCTTGCTTGCTTATTTGCTCGCTTGCTTGCTTATTTGCTCGCTTGCTTGCTTATTTGCTCGCTTGCTTGCTTATTTGCTCGCTTGCTTGCTTATTTGCTCGCTTGCTTGCTCTTTTGCTTGCTTATTTGCTTGCTTGCTTGCTTATTTGCTCGCTTGCTTGCTTATTTGCTTCCTTGCTCGCTTATTTGCTTGCTTGCTCGCTTATTTGCTTGCTTGCTCGTTTATTTGCTTGCTTGCTCGCTTATTTGCTTGCTTGCTCGCTTATTTGCTCGCTTGCTTGCTTATTTGCTCGCTTGCTTCCTTATTTGCTTGCTTGCTCGCTTATTTGCTTGCTTGCTCGCTTATTTGCTTGCTTGCTTGCTTATTTGCTCGCTTGCTTGCTTATTTGCTTGCTTGCTTGCTTATTTGCTCGCTTGCTTGCTTATTTGCTCGCTTGCTCGCTTATTTGCTTGCTTGCTCGCTTATTTGCTTGCTTGCTCGCTTATTTGCTTGCTTGCTCGCTTATTTGCTTGCTTGCTTGCTTATTTGCTCGCTTGCTTGCTTATTTGCTCGCTTGCTTGCTTATTTGCTCGCTTGCTTGCTTATTTGCTTGCTTGCTCGCTTATTTGCTTGCTTGCTCGCTTATTTGCTCGCTTGCTCGCTTATTTGCTCGCTTGCTTGCTTATTTGCTCGCTTGCTTGCTTATTTGCTTGCTTGCTCGCTTATTTGCTCGCTTGCTTGTTTATTTGCTCGCTTGCTTATTGGCTCTCTTGCTTGCTTATTTGCTCGCTTGCTTGCTTATTTGCTTGCTTGCTCGCTTATTTGCTTGCTTGCTCGCTTATTTGCTTGCTTGCTTGCTTGCTTATTTGCTCGCTTGCTTGCTTATTTGCTTGCTTGCTTGCTTATTTGCTTGCTTGCTTGCTTATTTGCTTGCTTGCTTGCTTATTTGCTCGCTTGCTTGCTTGCTTATTTGCTCGCTTGCTTGCTTGCTTATTTGCTCGCTTGCTTGCTTGCTTGCTTGCTTATTTGCTCGCTTGCTTGCTTATTTGCTTGCTTGCTTGCTTATTTGCTTGCTTGCTTATTTGCTCGCTTGCTTGCTTATTTGCTCGCTTGCTTGCTTATTTGCTCGCTTGCTTGCTTATTTGCTCGCTTGCTTGCTTATTTGCTCGCTTGCTTGCTTATTTGCTTGCTTGCTTGCTTGCTTATTTGCTTGCTTGCTTGCTTATTTGCTCGCTTGCTTGCTTGCTTATTTGCTCGCTTGCTTGCTTGCTTATTTGCTCGCTTGCTTGCTTGCTTGCTTGCTTATTTGCTCGCTTGCTTGCTTATTTGCTTGCTTGCTTGCTTATTTGCTTGCTTGCTTATTTGCTCGCTTGCTTGCTTATTTGCTCGCTTGCTTGCTTATTTGCTCGCTTGCTTGCTTATTTGCTCGCTTGCTTGCTTATTTGCTTGCTTGCTTGCTTGCTTATTTGCTTGCTTGCTTGCTTATTTGCTCGCTTGCTTGCTTGCTTATTTGCTCGCTTGCTTGCTTGCTTATTTGCTCGCTTGCTTGCTTGCTTATTTGCTCGCTTGCTTGCTTATTTGCTCGCTTGCTTGCTTATTTGCTCGCTTGCTTGCTTATTTGCTCGCTTGCTTGCTTATTTGCTCGCTTGCTTGCTCTTTTGCTTGCTTATTTGCTTGCTTGCTTGCTTATTTGCTCGCTTGCTTGCTTATTTGCTTCCTTGCTCGCTTATTTGCTTGCTTGCTCGCTTATTTGCTTGCTTGCTCGTTTATTTGCTTGCTTGCTCGCTTATTTGCTTGCTTGCTCGCTTATTTGCTCGCTTGCTTGCTTATTTGCTCGCTTGCTTGCTTATTTGCTTGCTTGCTCGCTTATTTGCTTGCTTGCTCGCTTATTTGCTCGCTTGCTTGCTTATTTGCTCGCTTGCTTGCTTATTTGCTAGCTTGCTTGCTTATTTGCTCGCTTGCTCGCTTATTTGCTTGCTTGCTCGCTTATTTGCTTGCTTGCTCGCTTATTTGCTTGCTTGCTCGCTTATTTGCTTGCTTGCTTGCTTATTTGCTCGCTTGCTTGCTTATTTGCTTGCTTGCTTGCTTATTTGCTCGCTTGCTTGCTTATTTGCTTGCTTGCTCGCTTATTTGCTTGCTTGCTCGCTTATTTGCTTGCTTGCTCGCTTATTTGCTCGTTTGCTTGCTTATTTGCTCGCTTGCTTGCTTATTTGCTCGCTTGCTTGCTTATTTGCTTGCTTGCTCGCTTATTTGCTCGCTTGCTTGTTTATTTGCTTGCTTGCTTATTGGCTCTCTTGCTTGCTTATTTGCTCGCTTGCTTGCTTATTTGCTTGCTTGCTCGCTTATTTGCTTGCTTGCTCGCTTATTTGCTTGCTTGCTTGCTTGCTTATTTGCTCGCTTGCTTGCTTATTTGCTTGCTTGCTTGCTTATTTGCTTGCTTGCTTGCTTATTTGCTTGCTTGCTTGCTTATTTGCTCGCTTGCTTGCTTGCTTATTTGCTCGCTTGCTTGCTTGCTTATTTGCTCGCTTGCTTGCTTGCTTGCTTGCTTATTTGCTCGCTTGCTTGCTTATTTGCTTGCTTACTTGCTTATTTGCTTGCTTGCTTATTTGCTCGCTTGCTTGCTTATTTGCTCGCTTGCTTGCTTATTTGCTCGCTTGCTTGCTTATTTGCTCGCTTGCTTGCTTATTTGCTCGCTTGCTTGCTTATTTGCTCGCTTGCTTGCTTATTTGCTTGCTTGCTTGCTTGCTTGCTTATTTGCTTGCTTGCTTGCTTATTTGCTCGCTTGCTTGCTTGCTTATTTGCTCGCTTGCTTGCTTGCTTATTTGCTCGCTTGCTTGCTTGCTTGCTTGCTTATTTGCTCGCTTGCTTGCTTATTTGCTTGCTTGCTTGCTTATTTGCTTGCTTGCTTATTTGCTCGCTTGCTTGCTTATTTGCTCGCTTGCTTGCTTATTTGCTCGCTTGCTTGCTTATTTGCTTGCTTGCTTGCTTGCTTATTTGCTTGCTTGCTTGCTTATTTGCTCGCTTGCTTGCTTGCTTATTTGCTCGCTTGCTTGCTTGCTTATTTGCTCGCTTGCTTGCTTATTTGCTCGCTTGCTTGCTTATTTGCTCGCTTGCTTGCTTATTTGCTCGCTTGCTTGCTTATTTGCTCGCTTGCTTGCTTATTTGCTCGCTTGCTTGCTCTTTTGCTTGCTTATTTGCTTGCTTGCTTGCTTATTTGCTCGCTTGCTTGCTTATTTGCTTCCTTGCTCGCTTATTTGCTTGCTTGCTCGCTTATTTGCTTGCTTGCTCGTTTATTTGCTTGCTTGCTTGCTCGCTTATTTGCTTGCTTGCTCGCTTATTTGCTCGCTTGCTTGCTTATTTGCTCGCTTGCTTGCTTATTTGCTTGCTTGCTCGCTTATTTGCTTGCTTGCTCGCTTATTTGCTTGCTTGCTTGCTTATTTGCTCGCTTGCTTGCTTATTTGCTTGCTTGCTTGCTTATTTGCTCGCTTGCTTGCTTATTTGCTCGCTTGCTCGCTTATTTGCTTGCTTGCTCGCTTATTTGCTTGCTTGCTCGCTTATTTGCTTGCTTGCTCGCTTATTTGCTTGCTTGCTTGCTTATTTGCTCGCTTGCTTGCTTATTTGCTTGCTTGCTTGCTTATTTGCTCGCTTGCTTGCTTATTTGCTTGCTTGCTCGCTTATTTGCTTGCTTGCTCGCTTATTTGCTTGCTTGCTCGCTTATTTGCTCGCTTGCTTGCTTATTTGCTCGCTTGCTTGCTTATTTGCTCGCTTGCTTGCTTATTTGCTCGCTTGCTTGCTTATTTGCTCGCTTGCTTGCTCTTTTGCTTGCTTATTTGCTTGCTTGCTTGCTTATTTGCTCGCTTGCTTGCTTATTTGCTTCCTTGCTCGCTTATTTGCTTGCTTGCTCGCTTATTTGCTTGCTTGCTCGCTTATTTGCTTGCTTGCTCGCTTATTTGCTCGCTTCCTTGCTTATTTGCTCGCTTGCTTGCTTATTTGCTCGCTTGCTCGCTTATTTGCTTGCTTGCTCGCTTATTTGCTTGCTTGCTTGCTTATTTGCTCGCTTGCTTGCTTATTTGCTTGCTTGCTTGCTTATTTGCTCGCTTGCTCGCTTATTTGCTTGCTTGCTTGCTTATTTGCTCGCTTGCTTGCTTATTTGCTTGCTTGCTTGCTTATTTGCTCGCTTGCTTGCTTATTTGCTCGCTTGCTCGCTTATTTGCTTGCTTGCTCGCTTATTTGCTTGCTTGCTCGCTTATTTGCTCGCTTGCTTGCTTATTTGCTCGCTTGCTTGCTTATTTGCTCGCTTGCTTGCTTATTTGCTCGCTTGCTTGCTTATTTGCTTGCTTGCTCGCTTATTTGCTTGCTTGCTCGCTTATTTGCTCGCTTGCTCGCTTGCTTGCTTATTTGCTTGCTTGCTCGCTTATTTGCTCGCTTGCTTGCTTATTTGCTTGCTTGCTTATTGGCTCGCTTGCTTGCTTATTTGCTCGCTTGCTTGCTTATTTGCTTGCTTGCTCGCTTATTTGCTTGCTTGCTCGCTTATTTGCTTGCTTATTTGCTCGCTTGCTTGCTTATTTGCTCGCTTGCTTGCTTATTTGCTCGCTTGCTTGCTTATTTGCTTGCTTGCTCGCTTATTTGCTTGCTTGGTCGCTCATTTGCCTGCCTGCTTCCTTGCTTGCTCATTTGCTTCTTTTCTTGCTTGCTGCTTTGCTTGCTTGCTTAATTGCTCGTAACTACATATTCAGTAAGCCTGTATTTCTGAACTTTCAGTACCTTTATTGGAATTGGTAAGGGAACAATAACAGTAAACATTTTTGAAATCGGAATTCGCATACTAGAGATAATAACGGTTTAAGTGGGTGGGGTGGTTAAGCGCGACTGCTTAAGGGTTAAAACATGCATACTAATTAATTGCACAATACACTAGTCAAATGTAGCTTAACGTACCTCCACACCCCGTAAACCTTCTAGAAAGCCGTTCCGGAACACTTCGCCGATGTCTTATCGTTCAATTGTCCAGTACAGAACAGAAGAAATAAGGGTTGTATTGGGTACTATGGGTGTATTCAATCTTCAGCTACGTCAAAATTATGAATTAGACATAAAGAAGGTGCGTCAGACATTGCTTATGTTTACTCTTACCATTAACATTCAAACAGTCGGTAAAGTAGCCAGTTGTTATTAGACAAAGCTAACGCAACGTTTGCAATACAAAACATACAGTAGTTGATTCTCATTTAAAAAAAAGAAAGTTGACTCTAATATCTTGAAAATTATTTCATGTACAAAAAAAGCATTACCTGTATCAGATGTCCCCTTCGATGTAAGTTAACTTATAATTTTTGGTTTGTGTATGTCTATGGTCAAAGAATGTGTTTTTTGTGAAAAATAAGTAAATTTTCAAATTAAAAAAAATGCTCTGTGATATGTGTGGAATGCATTGCATAACATTTTGTGGGTATTTGTGCCCTTATCGGATGTTCAGACGCCATTTTTAAGCTTCCTGCGCTATGGATTTTTTAATCAAATGCCAAATTGAGTACATTTAAAAAAAAAGCTTTTTTTTACATACTCTGATATATGTAGAATGCATTGCATAACATTTTGTGGGTATTTGTGCCCTTATCGGATGTTGAGGCGCCATTTTTAAACTTCCTGCGCTCTGGATTTTTAAATCATACTCCAAAATGAGTAAATTAAAAAGAAAGCTTTTTATTTAAAATACTCTGATATAATGTGGAGTACATTGGGTATTTGTGCCCTTACTGGATGTTGAGACGCCATTTTTGAACTTCCTGCGCTATATATTTTTAAATCATACGCCCCTATTATTGTTGTTTCCGGTAACTTCATTTTTTGTTTCATTGCCAGACAAAAATGGATATAATTTCTGAACTATTAAAGATGCATGTATGAAATTTAGAACATACATTCTCTAGACTATTAGGAACTTTTCCCTGTAACAGAATTTTTTTAATTGATTTCATTTAAAAAATATGTCTGTCTGTTTGCAAAAAAGGAAATCAAAAAGTGTTATTAAATTTTAATTGTTTATTTTACAAATGTAGGGACTAATATCAAAATTCTGTTACAGGCAGTTTGAAGAGCATGATTTTGCAAGTACATTACAAAAAATTGTTTGAATCCATCTTTAAAAATGGCTTAGATATATCGGTTTCAGTAAAATCCTGCATTGGGTACATTTTTTTAAATCTGGGCCCCAAATATATATTTTTTTTTCGAAATATTTATATTTGATTGATTTACTACAGCCATGAGCTCTTTACATGCAAAAGATTAATATTTTACATCACATAGGAAGAAATTAAAAAAAAATACCGTCCTCTCCCTTTAATGGGCCACCCTGTATACTAGTATTCACGAAAAATTTAAAAAGTTTCATTAATGGCACTTACATCATTTACCATGATCACTTCACAATTAGGGGAGAGTCGGGTAGTATCGGACATCCGGTAATATCGGACAGTGCGTTTCTTTCATCTACCACCATATGGTAGTACCTGAATGACATGGTTACATTTCTCTATGCGACATCACAGAAACGTAACCATGTCCATCAGGTACTATCATCGTGTGGTAGATGAAAGAAAGTCACTGTCCGATATTACCCGATATCCGATACTACCCGACTCTCCCCTATCTTCCATTCATTAATAGGCACGAACTCTGTTTATCAAAATATAGTGCTCATGTATCATTGTCCTTTTTTGTCCTGTTTACAAACTTTTAAATATAGCGAGTTTTGAAAATCAAAGATCTGTATTTCCAAATCGTTGTAATAATAATAATAATAATAATAATAATAATAATAATAATAATAATGGTTTATTTTAACTGGTAGAGTTAAGGCCATTCGGCCTTCTCTTACACTCAACCAGTATGATAGAAAATTATTACAGTACTATAAATATAACATAATTAATACAATACAATACAATACAATACAATTCAAAGCAATACAATACTACAATACAAGACAATATAATACATAATTAATATAATACAATGACATTTCTTTTCATCTTCACAACACCAATAAAATAATTATGTAATAATAATAATATTAATAATAATAATAATAATAATAATAATAATAATAATAATAATGATAGGCATACCTAAATTAAATTAAATTATTAAACTTGATCACAATTATAACTTCAATTTGACTGCGCCCGTAAGAAATCGTTTAGCCTTTTCTTGAAAGTGGCCATTGTCTGGCAGCCCCTAATCTTCTGAGGTAGAGAATTCCATTCACGGGGGACTGAGACAGTAAAAGAGGATGAATAGTGGGATGTTCTATGGGCAGGAATTGCTAGGATTTGGCTCTCCTGTGACCTGGTGTTTAGATTGTGATTGGAGGATAAGTAGTTAAACCGGGGACGAAGATAATTTGGAGTAGAAGTGTGGAGAACTCGAAACAGAAGAGAGAGCGAATGAAGTGTTCTACGATTACTAAGTTGCAGCCTAGGAATTAAATCTCAACAAGCTGTTCAAAACCCAGCGTTTTCATAATGCATAACACATGCTCGACTCCCTAGTACAATGTCGAAATTTGCTGTAGTCGGGATCAGTCGGATAATGTCGACATCCTCGAAAACAAATCGGCTGGGTCTGTGATCAAACTACGCGCCAACACATTACGAGGGCGTTCTGT
This sequence comes from Periplaneta americana, assembly GCF_040183065.1. Classification (NCBI taxonomy): domain Eukaryota; kingdom Metazoa; phylum Arthropoda; class Insecta; order Blattodea; family Blattidae; genus Periplaneta; species Periplaneta americana. The sequence continues at coordinate 149,484,407 of NC_091127.1, read as the reverse complement.
TCATTAGCCAGAATGGATAATGTGAACCAGGATAACGGATTCACTACTTGATTAAACTGTAGTAATTTGGTAGTACAATAGGATTGCTGCACTGTGCCAGTTTTAATAAAACAATGCAACGAATCAGTTGCACGTAACTCACGGCTAACCTGTTCAGTAAACAAAGTAGTACGTTTGAACTAAATAGCAATTACGATACGATTAAGCAACACAGAGAGCTGTATAATTAGCTAGCTCTGTTGCACAGAATATTCTGAGCATTACTTTTTTTCTTTTCATAGTTACGTCATTTGTTTCACAAGAGCATCTTCAGAAAGTCGTCACAGATTTTATATCTCTTTCATAATATTTTGTTAACAAAATCATGTTTCTGTCATAACATACTTTTACTATTTAAACTACAGAGAGAAATTAATTTAAAATAAGCTAATTATAGTTTTGTATTGAGCTAGGAGAGCCATGAACAACTTCAGTGAAGAAAGTTATCTCCACAATAAAATTTAGGAACACAAATACAGTAAATAAATGCTACAATTTTGTCAATTCTTTAGATAAATGTCATTCAAACTGCAGTTCTCGTGATTTAACTGTAAAAGTACTATTTAGGAAATTATTAACTTACAAACAAACAGTCGACCTGGTTGGCGAGTTGGTATAGCGCTGGCCTTCTATGACCAAGATTACGGGTTCGATCCCGGGCCAGGTCGATGGCATTTAAGTATGCTTAAATGTGACAGGCTCATGTCAGTAGATTTACTGGCATGTAAAAGAACTCCTGCAGGACAAAATTTCGGCACATCCGGCGATGCTGATATAACCTCTGCAGTTTCGAGCGTCGTTAAATAAAACAACATTTAACAAACATTGTCATAGGGGCAGATAATTTTTTTTTTCACCATGTTAGTAATGTCAAAACAAGTGGGTATACGCATTTTGGCCACTCGAGCGCAATTACGAGGGCTTTCCAGAAAGTAAGTTTCCCTGGGGCCGTTTACAGACCGAATACATAGTTTCATGGATATATTTATTGGAACAGATACAGAAATTGTTGACCTATTTTGCAACATATTCCCCACGGAAACTGAGATATTTGTCATACTATGAGATCAACTTTTTGTATTCCTGTGTCGCAGAAATCTGTTGTTTACATTTGAGGAGTTTATTTTCAAAACGACTCTTGTCCATTTCCAGAACTTTGTGGGAAATCAAGAATAAAGTTTTAAGTCTAAAATTTCTTTCCAGCTAGGTAAGAAACATTATGAAACCAAGGAGATTGGGTATATTTTGAATCAAATGAGAGCATCATAGTCCTTGATTTCAAAGCTGGAACTAGTATTTCGTCGCAGTTTTACTGTGGACAGGAGTCAGTTTCCGCACAAAGTCGGTTCTTCTCTCGCTCAGTAAAATTATAATACATTCTGAAAAAGAAATATCACAATATTACTCGTATTACAACACTACTCGTAACAGAATATTACCATCCTCCACCCTATGACTTCGTAAATAAAACTTTTGCGTCGTTTATAGCAGGTAGCTGCAAGGTTAAAATGTAATGAACATAGTTAAGATAGCCTAATCGAATTTCATTGTACGCATGTAGTTTAAATGTCTTTAGTTATTTGAAAAAAAAAAAAAACTGGGAGAAACATTTTTATGATTGAATTATATAGATTACAACATATTCAATTATAAACCTGCAGAAGGAAAATTGGACTTCCAAGGAAACCGTGGAATGGTAATCTTAAGAAGAATTAATCTACTCGTGATCTGAAGTCCCCAGACTCTAGCTAATGATAATGACTGTGATGTAAAGATTATGTTTATTATTATCATTATTATTAATCGTTACAACCCATTTCAACTTTTACTGTTGTATGCATTCAGATTCTCAATCAATATTATTCGTGTTGTTAGCATAGCAAGGACAACCGCTTGCAACATAGAACCAAAACGTGACATCTGGGATAAACCAGTCTCCATAGAAGGCAGATAGGCTGACGAACATAATTAAAATAAATTTATCATTTTTATTGTTTAATTAACTAAAGCTTGTTGCACGTTCATTCACCTCGGTGCAGGGATATCATCACATCCTTCCATCGTAGCTGCGGCCTTTCTTTTCTTTTTTTCCGAGGGGATATTCTTTTGCTAATCTCTTCTCCTCCATTCTGTCACTAATCCGAAGACTTGTTGGTTAGGTTTTATATTTTCCTATAATATCAGGACAATGAAAGTTTCTGTTCGACATTTACAGTCAGATTATTTATTGCTTTCCTTTGGAAGAGTTTACGTTCCCGCTTTCTTTTATGATTATGCTAAGATGATTCTCTTCAGGCGGTGACTACGATTAAGGTAAACAGGGGTAAGCGGATATCATAAATTTAATAGTTTAACTTTGTCATTTAATAACTTGCTGAATTGAAATTAAAATTAGTCTAAAATTTGAACAGGTGACTACCAATACCTTACCCAACTATGGTGAAAAGGAAGAAAAATTACGTTACTAATAAGGAGAGGACACGCTCTGTACATCACCGAATTAAATAAGATTGTGTGAGATGAAAGTACAAGACGTACTGTTTAATGTCATACCTGGTATGGATGGCCAATGACCCCTCGTTTTGGAAATATTGGCTATTGTTTGTGATATACTTCCGTTAGGTGGCTAATAGGGAAACACTAGACTGTGTAACAGCGTAGTTCATACGGTTGGATGCTGAGTTGTCATCCAGGCAACCCCAGTTCGGATCCTAATGCCTTCTCCTTTTTTAAAGCTTGATATTATTATTATTATTATTATTATTATTATTATTACTATTATTATTAGAACCAAAAGGACAATTTGGCCCAAGAGTGCAACGTCAAGTAGATGAACTCACTTCTAAATTCGGAAATATATATGTAACACGTTCTTCATCAGGAAAGCTGACACCTCAACTCCATAAGCAATACCTGGAGAAAGTAATAAAGACATATGTGAAAGAGCAGCCATTTCTTCTAATTCTGGACTCGTGGGAAGGGCAGGTAAATCCTTCTTTGTATGATGAAATATTTACAAATGAAGTAACATGCAGCCTTAAAATGATTTCACCCTAATGTGCTGGATCATGCCAGCCCTGTGACGTTTATTTTTTAGAGAAGTGAAGATTTTTATCAAATATTCGCAAAACAGCTCTTTCCTTTTACAAACTGGACGACAAATTGCTTCAAGGGAGGATTCCCTCAAAATTCACTCCTTAATTCACTTTCAGTTGTCAGTTCCTATATTCAAAGTCATGTTGAAATATGCGTGGTATGCATAAAAATTAATAAACGAACGAGAAGTGTTTGTGAATGTGAAAAATGTCGGTTTCGCAGCAGAAGTGCAGAAAAATGTCTGTGACTGTGGACAAACGTCTTTCATTTGCTGTGCATGGTGCAGGAAATATGTATGTTTTGTGTGTTTTTATGGTATTTATCATAATGAATCGTGTACAAAATGAAATGGAATAGAAACAGGACAGACACGAGTGACCTGCCTACATGAGCAGTATTTCATTGTTTATCCTTTACAATACAATGTTAGTTAATTAGTAATTTGTTTATGATGAAGCGTTCAATACATTGAGAAATATGATATATGTAAATAGATTACTGTGATCACACTATTAATCATCATTAAAAGAAAAAAAATATATAGGAGCAGTTAAGATTCGAACTCAGGTTGCCTGGATAACAACTCAGCACCCAGCCATACGAGCTACGCTTTCACACAGTGTAATGCTTCCCTATTAGCCACCTAACGGAAGTATGTCACAAACAATAGCCATTATTTCCAAAACGAGGGGTCATTGGCCACCCATACCAGGTATGACTTTAAACAGTACGTCTTGTACTTTTATCTCACACAATCTTATTTCATTCGGTGATATACAGAGCGTGTCCTCTCCTTGTAAGTTGAGGTCCACGAACGTAAAATATATTTGTCGCCTCATAGGTTACACTTGACTCGTGCTGGGGCTAGAGTAACCTAGTACCTTTCTGCAGCAAAGATCAGAATGTGTCTTGGGGCAAGTGGATATGAAGAAACATTACATTCTATATAGAATGAGAATTTTATATTTTGGGAATTTAATACACTGCAAATATTTAAATGACAAAATGACACACAAACTGAATAAAAAGTATTCTTTATGTTCCTAAGAACTTTCACTCAAGACAAATTGAAGTAATCAAAACATACATAGGATCAGAATTTTGTATTTTGGACGCGAAAATGTTTCCACTCCAGAATATATGTGAAGTAACTTGTACTGCATGAATATTCAATAGTTGGCGCCACTTTACAAACTTGCCTTTTTTTTTTTTGCGTTTAATGGCATGGGTTACACTTGCCCCAAATTTACACTTACCCCCGTTCACCTTTTTTTACTCGGTAATTTAACGACGCTGTATTATTTAGTATCTATGGGAGTGGTGATAGCGAGATGGTATTTGACGAGTTGAGGCCGAGGATTCGCCATTGATTACCTGACATTCGCCTTATAGTTGGGGAAAACCTCGGAAAAACCCAACCCGGTAATCAGCCCAAGCAGGAATCGAATCCGAGCTCGAGCGCAACTCCGGATCTACAGGCAAGAAGCCTTAGCCGACTGAGCTGCGGCGGTGAATCCGGTTCACCTTACTTGAAACTAATGAAACAAACTTTCTTTAAGATTATAGCTTCTAACGATCATTTCATACACATCATAGGCCTAATTGAAAAATACCCAAACCAATATACAGTAACTGCATAACGTCAATCACTTTTGTTTATAGGGATACCTACCTACGGTGGTCTGTGAGGTCTATCCTTCCTTAAGGAGATTCAAGAATAACTTAAAAAGTTGTGTATAAGGTGTAAATTAAAATTAAGGTGACATTTATTTGTTTAAGGTGTCAATATGTATTTACTTAGCCTGACGAGTTACTCCCTCGGTTTGAATTGTAAATTATTTAAAAAATAGCTTGTAAGAAGGTCTTAGACTAGAAATGTTTAGTTTAAATGTAGTTCTGTTTATAAGTATGAATAAGGGTGTAATCGTTTGTCTTATTTGAACTGTTGTATCAGTGAAGCGTGGTGAGTCAGTGAAGTTATGGTTTTACAGTGCAGTGAATAGTTTCGATCAGTGATCATTTATTGTGTCAATGAAATGTGTTCTATAGTGTGAGTAAAATGTGTTATATAGTGTCAATGAAATGTGTCATAGTGCCAGTACAGTGAGATGAGAGTAAAGTGAAAGATTATTATCAGTACCAATGTGTCACCCTAGATCATATATACCCCAGATAGGTCGGCCTTATAGGGTTTGAATTTCAGGTTTACTTCGCTGCTATCTAGTTGTTACATAAGGAGTCACGTCATAATTCCCGTTTGAATTGCATTAGCGACTGTACTGCCATCTCCTGTTTGTTTACGGCGGACGGGTGGCGATCCTGGCGGTTGTTCTCTTTAAAGTACTACCGATTTTAACGTAGCGATGATCTATCTGTTCCATATGTGATCGAGGGTGAAACTTATGTAGAGCCTATATATATGTAGGGTGTAATGTAAAATTAGGTTCACTTATTAATTCGGTTATTTTATGTAGTATTATTAATTGCAATTATTGTGTATAATTGTATTGTGTATTGTTTATATTGTGTGTACTATTGCCGCCGGGTGCTTGTCCACTTGCAGTGTAAATAAATACATACATACTAAAAATCTCTTACTATTTTTAATTTAAAAATTGTTTCTGTATAGGCATCCACATATTTTGATTGATTGCTTGATTAATAACTTGTTTTTAGATTCCTGGGATAAAGAAGATTAACTCCGTACGTAGATGAAATTATTGGGGATCATCAGTGCGGTTTTCGGCGTAATAGATCGACTATTGATCAGATTTTTTGTATTCGACAGATAATGGAGAAAAAATGGGAGTATAAGGGTACAGTACATCAGTTATTCATAGATTTCAAAAATGCTTATGACTCGGTTAAGAGGGAAGTATTATATGATATTCTTATTGAATTTGGTATCCCCAAGAAACTAGTTCGATTAATTAAAATGTGTCTCAGTGAAACATACAGCAGAGTCCGTATAGGTCAGTTTCTATCTGATGCTTTTCCAATTCACTGCGGGCTAAAGCAGGGAGATGCACTATCATCTTTACTTTTTAACTTCGCTCTAGAATATGCCATTAGGAAAGTTCAGGATAACGGGCAGGGTTTGGAATTGAACGGGTTACATCAGCTTCTTGTCTATGCGGATGACGTGAATATGTTAGGAGAAAATACACAAACGATTAGGGAACACGGAAATTTTACTTGAAGCAAGTAGAGCGATCTGTTTGGAAGTAAATCCCGAAAAGACAAAGTATATGATTATGTCTCGTGACCAGAATATTGTACGAAATGGAAATATAAAAATTGGAGATTTATCCTTCGAAGAGGTGGAAAAATTCAAATATCTTGGAGCAACAGTAACAAATATAAATGACACTCGGGAGGAAATTAAACGCAGAATAAATATGGGAAATGCGTGTTATTATTCGGTTGAGAAGCTCTTATCATCCAGTCTGCTGTCCAAAAATCTGAAAGTTAGAATTTATAAAACAGTTATATTACCGGTTCTTCTGTATGGTTGTGAAACTTGGACTCTCACTCTGAGAGAGGAACATAGGTTAAGGGTGTTTGAGAATAAGGTGCTAAGGAAAATATTTGGGGCTAAGCGGGATGAAGTTACAGGAGAATGGAGAAAGTTACACAACACAGAACTGCACGCATTGTATTCTTCACCTGACATAATTAGGAACATAAAATCAAGACGTTTGAGATGGGCAGGGCATGTAGCACGTATGGGCGAATCCAGAAATGCATATAGAGTGTTAGTTGGGAGACCGGAGGGAAAAAGACCTTTAGGGAGGCCGAGACGTAGATGGGAGTATAATATTAAAATGGATTTGAGGGAGGTGGGGTATGATGATAGAGACTGGATTAATCTTGCACAGGATAGGGACCGCTGGCGGGCTTATGTGAGGGCGGCAATGAACCTTCGGGTTCCTTAAAAGCCATTTGTAAGTAAGTAAGTAAGGGATAAAGAAGTGGGAAAAAAGTTAACTTAATCTCAATGTTTTACATGAAATTTACAGTTGTATTCATTTAGTAATATTAGTAAGTTATTACTTCATCCGCATTGCTGCATTTCCTCTATATAACGTCTAAATTCGATCACCAACAAAGCCTTGCGTGATGTGCTGAGGATATTTCCCCTCAGCACAACTTAATTACAGGTACAGTTTCAAGTTATTTCGCAAATAGGACACAGAGAACTCCACCCACACAGCACGGCTGGCGGGCAGGAGTGAAACTGACCGCGTCACTCCAGTTATCTTCGTTGACAAGAACCCGAGGCGTTGTGTAACACAATGTTGGCACAAGTTAAAAAAAGACACACCTTTTTCCTCATTGTGGAAATTACCATCATTTTGAACTGCATTTAATTTTCCTCTATGTACCGAGACAAATTATATATGGTTGACGGGTGCAAATTTAATATAAACAGATTTCATTCTTGGCATAAAAGTGAAGATTTGAATCTCTTCAGTAGGCATTAGGTTTGCATCCTTTATATCATGTCTGTCCGATTTTCCATGAAGCAATAGAAAACTGAATTCGAGACATGCAGAACGCGTAAGTAGGAGAAATATGACGTCAGCCTCACTCCACTTCTACTGGGGATGATAGAGTTGTTGACATTCTTTGCGCATGGAAGGTCCATCAGTGGCGGCACTGTAATTTAAAAAAAGGATTGTAATAAAGTCATTGTATTTATAATGCTTTACGACATAAAAGTAAGGATAACAGTAATGGAAGATGACAATGATAGTAGTAGAGATGGAGGAGTAGATGTAGACGAGAATGTTTCTATATAAGAGTAAGGTGGGCAGTATTGCACAGCATTCGGGAATTATATTGAGGGAAGACAAAGAAGGTTAAGAGTTGTAAATACTGTGCATCAGAAAGGATGGAGGAAGAAATAGACAGAAGCAGGGTTAAACTTTGGATAATTGGAAGATTTGGGGAGACATAGATGATAAGAGAAATATAAGGGATGTATGATATAATGTAAGCAAGGTAGTAGTGGACCGTATGCAGAAATGTGAGGGAAACCACTACCTGAAAGCCGTGTGATGACAATAAATATGAATGAATGAATATGAATATAATGCGTTATGTCGTTTCAAGGTTTACGATTATGCTAGATTTTCTGTCGGTAGTTTCTTTGAGATTTCTAGCCTGCTTTAGATTTTCCAAAACTTTCCTTCTATCATCACCTACGGAAACATACATTTGTAACATTTAAGTAATGAACCTTAAAATTAATATAAATGTCACTATTCATTTCAATACAAAATGAACACAACGAGTGATGTCCTTAATTTAACGGTATATAAATAAATATTCAATATACAGTTCGTAATAATGAACTTACCCGAAAGTTAGTCTATTCCATATTTCTTAATATGGGCTTTGTTGAAATGTCGTTTAATATTGAAATGGCCAGTAGAAATAAATTGGATGAGACACAGTAAATAAGCAATTCCTTCGTTTTCTTCAACAACAAAATAATCATATTCCCATTTCCTTTGGAAATCATTTTATTTGTACTTAAATTTTTATTGTACCTGAGTTTTTGAATGTACTTCACTCCCACTCCCTCTACTAGTGGACTTCCAACTGTTCTCCTCACAGAACCAAGGGTATACAGTCAAAGTCACCTTAAGGTCGTAGTAAACACAAACAGTATTGAGTTAGTGAGTATAGTACGTTCCAGAAATATGTTCGCGTGACGAAAGAGCTTTCAATATTGAATCATATTTTCGCACAGGTACTGTCGTCCGTTTTCCTACGTCGCGTCCCGATTTCCCTCACCCGCAACTGTTTAAAATAACTTAAATAAAAGTAATTCACTGTCACATGATTTCCCCCCTTTCTACGACCCTACAACAAAACCCCTTGGACGGACAGTAGATAGCATGTCTGAGTAATTTTATCTTTTCGGATCGGGCAGAAGTGAAAATTGAATTTACAGTATGTAAGGTACTCTTTTATAGAGTAGGTACAGAATTATTTCAACATGAGTTACTAGTGCGAAGTACTGCTACTTGAAATTAGGTACACTAGTCTATAGTGCGATAATATGCACAAGAGAACTGAAGACTGTATCGAAATAAACGTCCACCATTTTAAAAAATGTGTTTAAATATCCATATTAAGATTACTTTTCAATTTAACTTCATTCTCTATATTGTACGCTAATGTGTTGTAGACAGTTTAATATACACTGCATAATGAATACGTTCGCGTGGATAACTCAGTTTGTGAGTAAAAACACTTATTGTTAATACTGTACTGTATTTTATTAAACAAAAACCTAATGAAAATTATCAAACTCAAAATTACGATATCTCCTAGACTTAGTAAAGTGATTTGTTTGTATTTTACGCCAGAATCGTCGAACTTCAAGTCGACCTGGTTGGCGAGTTGGTATAGCGCTGGCCTTCTATGCCCAAGGTTGCGGGTTCGATCCCGGGCCAGGTCGATGCATTTAAGTGTGCTTAAATGCGACAGGGTCATGCCAGTAGATTTACTGGCATGTAAAAGAACTCCTGCGGGACAAAATTCCGGCACATCCGGCGAAGCTGATTTAACCTCTGTAATTGCGAGCGTCGTTAAATAAAACATAACATAACATTTTCGAACTTCAATCGTGGAAGGGGGTAGCAAACGGTGTTTCCGGTTCTAAATCATTAATCCAAAGGTATAGCCAGGTTAATACTAAAAATGTTAGTAAAATAAAATGATATCCATGTATTAATTCTTTACGGGTTCAGATTTTGCCATGTTCCCATATAAAGTTGGACGGACGGGTAAATAGGCAAGAAGTGAAAGATTGACTGCAGATAAGATCGTATTAGTTATTAGAAATGCTGAACAAATCTATTTCCGTCGATGTCTCGAAATTGAACTACCAATTTACTTTTAGTCACGTCTCATGTGAAGAAAATAAAAAAATGAAAAAGGAACTTACCGAAACTATAATTTTAAAGACAAATAAGCCATTTGATTCGTCCTCCTTGAATGTAATTTCTCGCCACTCAAATTAGTGGAGTTGTTTCTGTTAAGGTGATTACTGTTCTTCGTTATTTAAAGGTGATATATCATTCCTCGAGGATCATTACACACAAAACAAAGGTATAATTACTGTATAGATGAGGCAATCTCAGAGAGGAAACGAGCATCTAGGAATCTTCTTGGAAACTGTTAAGGCAAAAAGTCGTTACAAACACTAAAGTGCTGATGAGAAGCTACAAAAAATAGTTCGAGAGAAAAGACTGGGATTCTGAGGAGGAAGATAAAGTTGTTAGATATAAAATCCCAACATCAGGTTCCGCCAACAATTTTATTTTAAAGTCATTATGTACCTTTTTGTTTACAAAAGTGCTCGTGGAATATTCCCTGGTTTACTCACTCGTGCAATAAATGATTTAACATTCGCGTATGTAAATAATCTCTTGTTCATATTTACATTCCTGGCTCGATAAAAGTTTTTATCTTTTAAGTAAATGTATTGCATCATCATAGAGATTCATTCCAGAATAGAGTGTTTAAATTCTTGGTGCCAGCATAATTTGTGAATTCGGAATATGTATTATTTATTTTTATTTTATTTATTTAACCCGGTAGAGATAAGCCATCAGGCCTTCTCTTCCCCTCTACCAGGGGATTACAATTACAATATTAAGAATACAATTACAATTATAATTACAATTAATAATAGATTTACAAATACAATAAAAATTAAAGTACTAAAAGATTAACTGATTAATAAAAGCTAGATAGTTTATTGTAAGAAATAAGAAGAGAGAAGCATTTCTTTTATTGATTAAGTAAAAATTAAACCTACTCTACGCAGTAAGAAAATGCATAATAAGTTTGCTTTTGAACGCTATTAAATTCCGATAGTCTCTGATGTCACTGGGTAGGGTATTCCACAAGCGCGAGAGCGAGATTGTGTATGATGATGAATACGATGATGTCTTATGTGTTGGTATGGCTAGTATGCGGCTATTTTGCGTGCGTGTGAAGAGATTGTGATATGATTATATGTCTTTCTCGTGTTGATTGTTTTTACTGTACTTGGTTGACATATTTCGGCCTGCTATTGGCCTTCTTCAGAAATGATTGTTGCTGTTACTATACAAAGGAAACAAAAGACAGATCCAAAACCTGCATCAACACATAAACAAAATACACCCAAAGCTACACTACACATTAGAAATTGAAAACAACAAATCCATAAATTTTCTAGACATCACAATAACAAAAGTCGACAACAAACACACATTCAAAGTATACAGAAAACCCACAACAACAACACACACATAAAACACATCCAACCACCCAACACAACACAAACAAGCTGCATTCCGAACAATGATACACAGACTACTCAACATACCAATGAACCAACAGGATTACAAAGAAGAGTTAAACACAATCAAATACATAGCACAAGAAAACGTATACAACTCCAACATAATAGACAACATAATACGAAAGACAAAACATAAGAATACAACAAAAACACAAGAACACAAAAAATACATCACACTAACATACGAAAACAAAAACACACACAAGATTGCAACCTCATTCAAGAAATTAAATTACAACATCGCACACAGAACAAATAATACTCTACAAAAACATTACAACACACAAACAACACAAACAAATACAACCACACAGGCGTATACAAACTCAAATGTAACACCTGCAACAACTTCTACATAGGACAGACAGGCAGATCATTTCAAACACGTTACAAAGAATTCATCACATCCTTAACAGAATTATAAAGCACTTCCATATATGCAGAACACATCACAAAAGCTAACCACACCTACAGAGACATCAATACAGACATGGAAATTCTACACAGAACCTAAACACACTAGGTTCTGAAGAAGGCCAATAGCAGGCCGAAACATGTTAACCAGGTACAGTAAAATTTAATACGAGAAAGACATATAATACATATTCCGAAGTGATATAGTGTTAAAAGTTGTGTAATCAAGATGTATAATTTCTGAAGTGATGTTTGATTAATGATTTTTCCCATTCTTGAATACGAATATTAGTTATTCACAGAAGCTGAAGTGGCAGTTCTTCTGTAACAAATCTTGCAAACTTAGCTCTGATTTCGAGCAGAGAAGTAGGCCTAGTCTGGATGCGTTTTTGTCCTATTTTTCACTAGGCTGTGGCTTTCTGACGTGCTGACCAGACAACCAGAGCCTCGCTGTTTGCATGTCAGGTTGCTTCGTGATTTTCACTGAAGTGAGGGCAGAGCGGCCACATATTCAATACTCCGGACAGAGAATGCCTAATAAGAATAGTTTGTTACATACAACCTATCGAGATTCTTTTCATATTTTCTCTTAGTAGTCTTTATTCCTAACATTATATTTGGGACTTTTTCTCGATTTACATTAGTCGAACATGCAATGAAACTCTCATGAAGATTTGTTACGTGCCATACATAAGTGAACCCACGCCTAGGATCAAGACTTCCACCAGACCTTTATATTGTACATTTAACCCACTGTCCTGATATCGCACTCGGCGAAAATTCTGCTGCGAATAATGAATAAGCGTTTATATTCTAAGGTGGAAGGACAGTTGAAGGAAGAGCAGTTTGGCTTCAGCAAGGGAAAAAGTATGAGGAATGCAATTGGACTGTTGCGAACATTCGGCGAAAGATAGCTAGAGAAGAATAAGGAAATGTATATAGTGTTTGTAGATTTAGAGAAGGCATTTGATAGAGTGAATTGCAATAAACTGATGGGGATCCTGAAGAAAATTGGTGTGAATTTGAAAGAGAGAAGACTGTTCTGAAATCTTTATATGAAGCAACGAATCAAAGTTAGGATATGAAAAGAAATGTCAGAAGGAAGTGAAATAGGGGGAGGAGTACGACAAGGATGGGCTTTATCACATACCCTGTTCGAAATCTATTTGGAGTATTTAGTGAAGAACTGTTTTCATAAAATGTATCTATGAGATACAATAATGAATGAATGAATTAATTAATTAATTAATTAATATTACCTTAAACTCTCCAGCATTATCCTTAATATTTACACCGTTTTCAAAGGGTTGAATAATATTTACTTTGTCAGAAATACTCGGACGTGAACGTGTTTGTGACATGTTGCCTTACGGGTATGCGGGGTCTCGGATTCTCGACACAATAGAAGACCACGTTGTAATGTTTTGCTGATTTCTTTAGACTCAAACGCATTCTACTAAATCGGCGGAGCTGTGTAATAACTAGAGCCCAGATATTTGGCAAAATGCCTTTTTTACTGGGTGGAAGTAAATCATTATTTGCATAGATATAAATGTGATTTGGAGTAAATCAAAGTGATAGGGCCAATTTTTATTTTGCTTATTTTGCCTTTTTAAGGTGTTCCTTACTAATAAATGCCTTTTTTTGTCATTTTAAAGCAATATTTCTTGTTTATTTGCAATTTTGTAATTGTAATGTAATGTGTATGAAATTTAAATATTTGAAACAATGACTAACTTCGAATAATTTCAAGGAAAAATTGTTCCGGGCCGGGTATCGATCCCGGAACCCTTCGCTTAGTGCGCGAACGCTCTACTGACTGAGCTACCCCAGGAACTATACACGACACCGTCACAATTTTTCCTTTTAAATCCACACAACTCACATGAGCTGACAAGACGCCAGAACTCAATTGTGAGTGCACACAAATACTGTGTGACTTTAAATTGTGGCTTTCTGTTAACGTACCTCCAGTAACGAATGTATTATACAAATCTGACTTTCAGGTAGTAGCTCTCTATAAAGCAGGTTTGAATAATTTCAAGGAAAAATTGTTCCGGGGCCGGGTATCGATCCCGGGACCCTTCGCTTAGCGCGCGAACGCTCTACCGACTGAGCTTGAAATTATTCAAACCTGCTTTACAGGGAGTTACTACCTGAAAGCCAGATTTGTATAATACATTCGTTACTGGAGGTACGTTAACACAAAACCACAATTTAAGTCACACAGTATTTGTGTGCACTCACCAGTTGAGTTCTGGCGTCTTGTCAGCTAATGTGAGGTGTGTGGATATAAAAGTAAAAATTGTGACGGTGTCGTGTATAGTTCCTGGGGTAGCTCAGTCGGTAGAGCGTTCGCGCGCTAAGCGAAGGGTCCCGGGGTCGATACCCGGCCCCCGGAACAATTTTTCCTTGAAATTATTCAAACCTGCTTTACAGGGAGCTACTACCTGAAAGCCAGATTTGCATAATGACTACCTTTACTAACAATAGTAAATAAAAGTAATTTATTTCGGTGCTTAATCTGTTAATAATCGTGCTTTAATACTATTACTGTAATATGAATAATGATCGACAATTCACAGTTACAAATATAATATTGTCACGTCTTCACGATACCAACAATCAGCTTTATAATTTTAAATATTAAGCTGGTTCTCATAGAAGTTGTCACGTGGTATTTCAAATTATTTGATTTCTTATTTTCAAATCTTACTGTTACAATTTTGTGCTACATGTGTTTATTATTGTAGGAGAAAGAAATTTGAGTGAGGAACAGTCAGTTATTGTCGAGTGACAGAAGGTATAACATCGGCTAGCTAGAATGCCTAAATTCAGTAAACCATTGAAAAGTAAACTCCATGCTTACGTTAGTGAGCCTGTGTGTTTTCAACCGATGGAACAGTTTTGTTATGTAAGGTTTGCGAAAAGACAGTTAATCACTAAAAAATAGTACATTATGCAACGAGCCCCATAATGGTAGTAATTAAGACGCGAGTATGTTTGTTTATGAAACGAGCGCAAGCGAAAGTATTGATTTTTTCCGAGGAACGAATGTCATTGACCTTGATATAATCTAGAGAGTAACATGAACATTAATCTTGATATAACCTGGAAATTGATTTAGACATTGAAAAACGAGATGAAAATTGAATTTATTTGACTATTATTTACAATTAACGCTAATTATTATAGTAACAGAACATAACTTCTGCGACAATATTGGATTTCCAGCCTCCGTGACGTTTCGCTAGTTGTCTTTCGATTGCATATCCGAGAATAATCGATACTTGCGCTTTTATATTGCTACAATGGTAATTTCTGATTGGCTGAACAACTGAACTTTAATGAATAGGTGTACTTTAATGAGGTGCATTAAAGGGCTGATACCAGGTGTATAATTACTACATTTCGGCATGGTCGAGCATAATAGTACATTATGCAACGAGCCTATAATGATAGTAATTAAGAAGCGAGTATGGATGTTTATGAAACGAGCGCAAGCGAGTTTCGTAATTTTCATACGAGCTTCTTAATTAGTATCATTATAGGCGAGTTTCATACGACTTTTTATGCTCGAACATATTTCTAACTTGAAATTATTCAGATGTAGGCTATACATTTTATTTGTATCTGACAAGATCGGAAGTGACCTTGTTCTAGGTCGTGAATTGTGAGATGTGCGCAGACGCGAAAGTATTAATTTTTTCCAAGGAATAATGATGTCATTGACCTTGGTGTAATCCCGTTAAACTTGGTATAACCTTGATTATTGAATTCGACATTGAAAAACGAGATGACAAATTGAATTTATTTGAATATTATTTTCAATTAACGCTAATTATTATAGTAACAGAACATAACCTTCTGCGACAGTATTGGATTTCCAGCCTCCGTGACTTTTCGCTAATTCTCTTTCGATTGCATATCCGAGAATAATCTATACTTGCGGTTTTATAACGGTAGAAAGCTGACCTGTCATTGGCTGAACAGTTGTAACCTGAGTCGTCATTGGCTGAAAGACCTGACCTTTAATGAGTAGGTGTACTTTAATGACATGCATTAAAGGACTGCTACCAGGTGTATAATTACTACATTTCGGCATGGTCGAGCATTAAGTATTTTATAATTCAACATGTGTCACCTACGAAGTAAATATGTGAATTATGTTGATATAATTGAAATTTATTGCTAAAATACAGTATGCCTTTTTAAAATGTATAATGCCTTTTTCAAAGATCATCGTTCTTTTTTTTTTACGTTTTTATTGCCTTTTTTGCCTGCCTATTTTAACTGTTAGAAATGCCTAAACATCCGGGCTCTACTAATAACACTGCTTGGAAAATATCTCAGTTGTCGAACTAAATATTGCAAAGAGGTGGTACTTTTCACATCACATCGCAATTTTGTTATAAAAATTTGCCTTTTGATATGCGAGTACTATAACCGTTCGTCAAGACCATCTACAGCAGATCTGCCTAATTTCAAAAACGAGAAAGAAAATTTCCTAGTCAAGACGGAAAATTTCCTGGCACAAAAATCAGGTGACCTGGATACCCGTGACTTTTGCGTGTGATTTTCGAGCTTGTCATCAAATGTTGAGTTCTTAATAGTTCAAGCATAACAAGCTAATTAATTCTAATTAATTAGGATTGTAGAGCTGCTGCTCTCTCTTTCTCTCTCGGGATTGCTTGATGATGAAATCCGTCAAGCTTGGAGTTGGAACGAAGACCCGCCCGGAGGCAGCGCGAATTACAAGGAGAGGGACGTACAGCCGTGGCCAGTGAACCAACATCGGACTTCCATTAAGATATAGACGTGATCACTTTAATTGCAGTCAGATAATTAAAGTTCACCGTCATAGTAAACAGCTATGTAAGCATATTCAAGATGGGTCTTAAGACCTCTCGATGACTCCAAGTTTAAGACAGATCTGATCATCTTCCTCCTGCATCCAATATTAATTCTTCATTTATTAATAAGGAGCGGATTCCTATGTAATTAAATATTCTTTTTGCGTGTGATAAAACACAACTAACAAAGTTAAAAATTCCGAAGATGAAGTTTCAAGTTTAAAACCCGAATTTTATTTCACATAAAAACACATATTTTCACCAAAAAAATATGTAAATACATATTTTCAGGAAATTTATTACAAACACATAAATCTTGGAGTTTTTTTACTTAAATAATTTTTTACAAGACCTTTTATATATTTTAAAACTAAATCAATTATATCACTCAGAAGTACCTTATCTTTTTAAGAATTCTTGGTTGCTTCGTGTTTCTAAGCGCTGTGTGGTGTAACCGTGATCCATTTTTGTAATAGTATCGCCTCAAGTTCTGAGAATTGCTAGGCAGCATATCAGTGTTATTGTTAGAGAATAAATTAACATGGCCAAGGAGGAGAGATCTTGCAACACATAATTAGGAATGTTTATTGTTGCTGAAGATGATTTCATTCCACGCTTTGTTTGTGAAACACAACAGATAAGAGCTCGGGTATGAACATTATTTAATTTAAACAAATCTCTCGCCTCTCGCTCATGTCTATCAAGTAAGGCAATATATCTTCTTGTGATTCCCTGTTATCGGGCTTCGTCAATCGATATCTTTCAAGATATACTGAAAGATAGCTGTTTAAAAAACGATTTGGCTTTCCTATTAGCAAATCTAAGCTTTTTGTGTGACACCATAAAAAGCTCGAAACATCCAAAAACCTGTTGTCTGAAACAGGGAGGTGCGTGCCGTGGGAATTAAACTAGACTCGCTACCAGGTTCAGAAGTACAAGTACTAAGGGACAAATTCCAGAATGTGTTTGGGAAAAACAGTGGATATAAAAAATGTGTAAAGTTGTTCAAGTATTGGAGGATGTGCCTGTAGGTGAAATTGACGGTGTTTGTGTTTGTG
Source organism: Periplaneta americana (assembly GCF_040183065.1). NCBI lineage: Eukaryota > Metazoa > Arthropoda > Insecta > Blattodea > Blattidae > Periplaneta > Periplaneta americana. The sequence goes on along the minus strand of NC_091127.1, from coordinate 149,466,579 downwards.
ACATTCCTCTCTTTAAATATGCACGTCTGACGTCCTGTGATGTGGAAAAATCGTTTTTACAGTATAAGTCGTTCAGAGATAATCGGCATCCATTGTAATGGAGAATTTGGGGATGATCTTTGTTGTTCACTGCAGTTCTCGGCCAATTACTAGCACTCAACTGTGGTTGGTGACTAGCTACCTAGCAACACTTTTTTAAAGCTAAATAAGGTATTTTTGTCATATTGAAAAAAATACATATTTTTTATTTTTAGCAAATATTTTAGTACTTTTAGCACATAAAAAATAAATATATTTAAATTTTTTAGCACATAAAAATCTGCTCCCTAGTTATTAATACTGTAGTAGACTTCTTTCCTTGACTATTACACTCTTACTACGTCATACTACTTTTGACCAATAAAACGGTACGAAAGGACGTATTTCAACCAATCATGGCTGCTTATCGCACAATTTTATCGCGTCCCTAGCATTTGTTTAATTTTATCGCGTCCCTAGCATTTGTTTCTTTGTTTGCTAACATTTGAAACTGCGCTGGTCTGGACGTCAAATATATATATATATATATATATATATATATATATATATATATATATATATATAAAATTACAAACCACTCCAGTCGATGCACAGCAGTTTCAAATATGACTCGCATTGGCATTCAAGAACAACAAGAATTAATAAAAATCACTGATCATACCTATGCATCTTCTGAAATCCTATTTACAAATAAATGAGGAGCACCATTCGGAAATCCTGAATAGGTTGAATACACCATGTAGGCCTAAATCAACGAGTTCCACTTCTATTACGCACACGTCCAATATAACATCAATTGAACCACCAACCACATTCAAATTTGAAAATTGTACATTCAATAATTATTCCCTTTAAAATTATTCATTCGGAAATCCTGAATAAGTTGAATACACCATGTAGGCCTAAATCAACGAGTTCCACTTCTATTACGCACACGTCCAATATAACATCAATTGAACCACCAACCACATTCAAATTTGAAAATTGTACATTCAATAATTATTTCTTTTAAAATTATTCATTCGGAAATCCTGAATAAGTTGAATACACCATGTAGGCCTAAATCAACGAGTTCCACTTCTATTACGCACACGTCCAATATAACATCAATTGAACCACCAACCACATTCAAATTTGAAAATTGTACATTCAATAATTATTTCTTTTAAAATTATTCATGTTTATTTTTTATCTCATCGTCGTTAATTAAAACTTTTCTAAAACTTGTGTACAGTATATTAGTTAGGTTATGTTATAGCTTCTGCTATATGATATTATGGATAGTCACGTATCAGAGATTGTTTAATACTGAGATTTATTGAAAATCGTCTGTCAAGTGACGTTGATTACTGGGATCCGGATGATTGAAGTGGAATGCAAAAGTTTTAAAAAAACGAAACTGAATCAACAAAGCCTTCTTGACTAGTAACCGTCTACAGGGTTCAATGAAGATTCCATAGTTGGCACAACTGCCATCTAGCGTAATGGTGCAATAATACATTTGAAGACAGGTTTATTTTCGTAAGTCAATTAATATTTTATTGTACTGGAATACTTTGTTACTTATAATCTTTATATACTTTCTTCTAATCGTGTAATAGTCAATTAAATCCCACTCGAGTTTTGATTTTCTCTAGATAAATCAAAACCTCTATTGAGATTACTGTTGATAATCTTGCATCGTCCATTCTGATCGATTTATTCTATCATGCTCTTTTGTTTACCTTTAATTTGTTTACAATGAATTTATTCCTAATTTTCTGTTCTTCTGAACGTTTTCAATAGTGTAATAAAGTGAAGTGAAGAAAAAGTATGACGAGTTTATAACAGAAAAGGGTGAAGTGGATGTTTCTCGTCCAGCTAAGGAAGAGACGACTAAGGACTTACTAAGTAAAATTAAATATTAATCAGTGGAATGTAATAGGAAGTTAAATAAGACGATAGAGGTATTGAAAAGAGGTAAGGAGTATGGCGGAGGAGGCTAGCTAGGATAGCGAAGTATAATATGTATAAAATTAGTGAAATCTGAAAATGAAATGTACACAAGAAACAGACATAATAGGCCTAACGAACATATTAGACAATGGTGTAACATGTTTTAGTGACAAGTATTATTAGAAACAGTGCGTGTTTCAAAAGGAAGCAAAAACGAGCAACATTGTATTAAACATTTTTATTTGCAATATCTCAAAGAATAACCCTTCGGAATTAATTACATTTCTTACGGTTCACCCTACTTTATTGAATAAGGGGTGACAGAAGCCAACCTTGTTGGACACCAGAATTTATCAGTTTCCAAGTTGAAAATTGTGATTGAACATTTTTTACTGACATTGTATTATTTTTGTATAAATTATATATCGTACTTATAATTTGATTTGGAGTATCATCATCAGCTAAAGCCTGCAAGGGTATCTTTCGGTCAACTGTCAAATGCTTTTTTGAAATCTGTAAAAGCTATGTAGGCCTATACTTCTTAAAGTTATATTAATTAATGTAAAATATCCTTCAGCACAGAATTGTCCTTTTCTGAAGCCGTTTTGTTCTTCGCGAAGTAAATCTCTATGGGTCAAATTCATAGACATTCTTAGCGCGGGCTTCCGGTGAATGATCAGCGAACTAACGTTTTTCGTATTCATAAACCAGTGTCGGCGATATGATATATGACATGATATGATATGATATGATATATGATATATGATATGATATATGATATGATATGATATGATATGATATGATATGATATGATATGTGATGTTAATGTTATGTTTTATTTAACGACGCTCGCAACTGCAGAGGTTATATCAGCGTCGCCGGATGTTCCGGAATTTTGTCCCGCAGGAGTTCTTTTACCTGCCAGTAAATCTACTGACATGAGCCTGCCGCATTTAAGCACACTTAAATGCCATCGACCTGGCCCGGGATCGAACCCACACCTTGGGCACAGAAGGCCAGCGCTATACCAACTCGCCAACCAGGTCGACATATGATATGATATGATATATGATATGATATGATATGATATGATATGATATGATATATGATATGATATGATATGATATATGAAGTGATATGATATGATATGATATATGATATGATATGATATGATATATGATATGATATGATATGATATATGATATGATATGATATGATATGATATGATATGATATATGATATGATATGATATGATATGATATGATATGAAGAGTTCGCGGGAATAACGATGAATGTCACAGTTTTGTTAAGATTGATGTCATTATCTAATTCAATGAATCATTACGAAATTTAATATTGTTCCTATGAAAAATGGTAAAAAGGAGAATTATCACCACGAATACAGTAATCCTTTCCTTTATTTTCTATAGAAACAGCACTACATCTTGCAGTTCTAAACTCAATTAGATCATTATCTAATCCTTAACAGAAATGTGGCATTCATCGTTTTTCCCGCTAACTCTTCATATGATATGATATGATATGATATGATATGATATGATATGATATGATATGATATGATATGATATGATATGATATATGATATGATATGACATGATATGACATGATATGACATGATATGACATGATATGACATGATATGACATGATATGACATGATATGACATGATATGACATGATATGACATGATATGACATGATATGACATGATATGACATGATATGACATGATATGACATGATATGACATGATATGACATGATATGACATGATATGACATGATATGACATGATATGACATGATATGACATGATATGACATGATATGACATGATATGACATGATATGACATGATATGATATGACATGACATGACATGACATGACATGACATGACATGATATGATATGACATGATATGATATGACATGATATGACATGATATGATATGATATGATATGGATCCTGTATAAGTAATCAGTCGATATCCGGGGCTAGTTTAGCACGCTTGTAGCGCGGGCTAGCGAAATTTCTATGCATAGCACCCTAGTGAATTTGTAACTTGTCGGCTATAATTCTTGCATACTTTATATCCGCTGTTGAGAAGACAGATTTCTCGGTAATTTCGTAGTCCTAAAGTTTTTTTTTTTTTAATTGTCATTACTCGTATACTAGTTAATTTAGCTGTTTTCAGTCTGTCCTGTTGCAATATTGTTTGTGTAATTTCGTATAGACCTATTGCTCTAAACTCAATTGTTTAATTACATATTTGTTAGTCGGTGGGACGTGTTAAAGCACGGATAATTACAATCGGAACGCTTGAACTCAGCGGTGATGTGATTAATGTTGCACGGGTTTTTATCTGCAGAATGGAATTGTAACAGATTACGAGAAAGTGTGCACCTCCCAGGATTGCACTGATGTAATCTTGCCGCTGCTCTGATTACTACAGAGTGTTTCAAAATAACCTTGACTTTTTTTATCAATTATTCACGCAACATTAAACTTTCTAACTCCGATCTCTCAGCTTACACATTGGAAACGAGCGCAGCTGCCGATGTTAGACGACGTCTTTGAAGAAAGTAACAAGATACTTACGACAGCATTTCACTGCTTGCTTCACAGAGTCTTATTTCATGATTTCATCATTTTTGCCATCAGTATTAACTTTATAATAATAATTTATTTATTTAATCTGGCAGAGCTAAGGCCAGTAGGCCTTCTCTTCCGACCAGCCAGACTCTAATTCTAATTGTATACAATTGGCTTCTATTACATTAATATAAGACCGTAAAACAACATGAAAGTGAATAATAAAAGTAAAAGTAAATAATTAAAGGTAAATAAGTAATGTTGGTGAGAAATAATAAACACTGGTAAGAAATAATAATAATAATAATAATAATAATAATAATAATAATAATAATAATATCACCTAGCACAAAATTTCAATATGAAAATTTCCCCAAATAAAACAAAAATTATGGCGTTCCAAGGTAAACAGCCATTTAGGAGTAAAATTTGCTTTGGAACCCATACGTTAGAACAGGTAAACTCATTTAAATATTTAGGTTATAATTTGACATATTTACCTGTTACTGATATATCTGAAAATATTCAACATTTTAATGGAGCCTTAAGAACCATCAACCAGGTTTTCACAACCACGAAAACCCAAAAACATACTGTACCAGGTTAAAAGCATATAAAGTTCTAGCAAGACCTGTCCTCATGTATGGTAGTGAGGCCTGGACTGTCCGAAACTCAGATGTTCAACGCCTAACAACTGCAGAAATGAGATTTCTAAGGAGGACTGCCGGCTACAGTTTGCTTGACCACAAAAGGAATGAACTAATTACAAAAGAATTGAAAATTAGACCTATTTATGGACATCTCAACCACTGTAGACAAAAATGGCTTAACCATGTCAATAGGATGGACCGTTCCAGACTCCCAAACAAATTCTCCGCTATATAACACATGGAAGACGATCTTTGGGACGCCCCCTGAAAAGATGGACGGAGACCGTAACAGGCCACTAGGCCTAATACCTGCAAGGACGACGATGAAGATGATAATTATTTATTTATTTACTTATATTTAATGTGCTGTACAACAGCCAGTGGCCAATTACAGTTCAGCACAAAGAATATAACAAAAACATAAGCAATAAATTACAATAAAAGTACAAAGAAATAATTAAAATAATGGTAATTAAATAAAATGATAAATAATAATGATAATAATAATAATAATAATAATAATAATAGTAACAATGACACAATTTAAATATTTATTATGTGATGTATATAAGCATTAAACATCGAGAAACTTGGAACAGCTATTATTAACAAGGACTGTTAGAAAAATATTCCCTTAGTCTATTTCTAAATTGGTTAGATGTCTGACAGTCCCTGACATTACTCGGTAGGGACTTCCAAAGTCGAGGAACAGCCACAGTGAAAGAAGATAAATATGAGGATGTTCGGTGAGATGGAATGGATAATATTGAGGAGTGTTGTGATCGTGTGTCTAGATTATGGTGGGTGGATAAATTTTGAGAACGAGACGCAAGATAGACAGGAGTGGAGAAATGCAATATGTGAAAGAGGAGGGAAAGACAGTGGGTTTTCCTACGATCTTCTAAACGGAGCCAGGACAACATTTCGAGGGATGGTGTTACGTGATCAGTAATCGAAGTGAGGCATCAGGAGTGTTTGCACTACAATCTTTTTTCAGGAAAAAGATTAGAAAATTCTTCAATCACCTAAACGAGACGATTAGTGAGAATACTTTTTTGCAGGTTTCTGCAACTTGAATGTTCCAATTTAAACTTTATTCATATAAATGTTAAATGTTATGTTTTTTATTTGACGATGCTCGTAACTGCCGAGGTTATATCAGCGTCGCCGGTGTGCCGGAATTTTGTCCCGCAGGAGTTCTTTTACATGCCAGTAAATCTACTGACATAAGCCTGACGCATTTAAGCACACTTAAATGCCATCGACCTGGCTCGGGATCAAACCTGCAACCTCAGGCATAGAAGGCCAGCACTACACCAACTCCTTTTTATCCATATAAATACCTACGTTCTTTATTGATTCACTTAACGAAATTTCGGTGCCGTACATTTTAATCGGAGAAAAATTTGGTATGTTAATAGTGCGTAACAAACGTGAATGGCCCACAATATTGACTGTGATTTTTTTGGATTTAGTTTAAGTCGCAATTTCCGTGTCCATGTCCAAATTGAGTCGAGATCGTCATATGTTTATACAAATTTTTTTGTTCAGAATCACCAATATTATCACCCCTCAAACCATGTACCTTTCCTCCTGATTCATCCTGTATATGACAAGAGAGCTTAAACTTTCAATATTTTAATATGTGTTATTACCGGTACCGCGGTATTATTATTATTATTATTATTATTATTATTATTATTATTGTATTAGTTAAACTCAATTACTGTTAATATGCTATTAAAATTTCGTTGTTATTTTTAATATGTCATCACGTTTAGCTCTACCGTAAACAATCTCGGATCTAATCTCAATTGGGATACTCATATTAAATATACATGTAAGAAGGCATTCTCTATTCTCCATTCACTAAAAATATTGTCTCATTATCCATCTAAAACTGGTATAGCGCTGGCCTTCTATGCCCAAGGTTGCGGGTTCGATCCCGGGCCATGTCGATGGCATTTAAATGTGCTTAAATGCGACAGGCTCATGTCAGTAGATTTACTGGCATGTAAAAGAACTCCTGCGGGACAAAATTCCGGCACATCCGACGACGCTGATATAACCTCGGCAGTTGCGAGCGTCGTTAAATAAAACATAACATTAACATCCATTTAAATTAAAACAGAAGCTGGTACAGACACTCATTCTACCTCACTTCGATTATTGCGACGTTTTGTTCAGTGATCTCAGGATTGATTCCGCTCAGAAACTACAGCGTGTTCATAACGCGTGCGTCCGCTTCATTTGTAATGTTCGATACTACGATCATATCTCACCTTCTTTCGAGACGTTATCATGGCTTAGGTTACATGAGAGGAGAAATCTGCACTCACTTTCTCTCTTATATCGAATTATGCACACTTTATCCCCCTATTATTTATTCGCTCGTTTTCATACTCTCTCTCGCTATCATAATATTAATACTCGATCACAACGCGATAACACGCTAGAAATTCCACTTCACACATCATCTCTGTATTCCTCATCTTTCACTGTTGCTACCTCTCGTCACTGGAAGTCTCTGCCGCCTGAAGTCAAGGGCTGCCGAACATTGAAATCTTTCAAATCCAAGTTAGAAAATTATCTTATGACGAGTTGCCAAACTAACTTACTATTATGACAAGTGTTGTATTGCATGTTTCCACGTATTCACATTTTTTTATGTTCTAGTGATATTTAACTTATTTTATATTTTTGTTTTCATATTTTCCGATAATGGTATATCTATAATGTGATAACTTGAGCTATATATATAATCATAATTTTCCTTACTGTGTGTACGAAAAATATTGTATTCATTGTATGCTTTGTACTTCACTATTTTATTACTACTACTATTATTATTATTATTATTATTATTATTATTATTATTATTATTATTACTATTACCATTATTATTACCATTATTATTATTATTATTATTATTATTATTATTATTATCAATAATTTTCTAATTTTTTGTACTTTGTCTCATTTATTTTGACCTGCTGTTCACATTTTATTATGCTTTTTCCTTTCTCTCTGTATTTTATATATTATGTATGATTTCTACTTACTTGTTGTTTACATTATATTATTATTATTATTATTATCTTATTCAGTTTTGTGTGTAAAATTGTAGTGTACTTTGTGAATTTGTAGTGTTTTTTGTAACTCAGTTTTACTCCTGGTTGAGTGTTAGAGAAGGTCGTATGGCCTTAACTCTGCCAGGTTAAATAAACCATTATTATTATTATTATTATTATTATTATTATTATTGTTTTTTTATTTTAGTAGGTTATTTTACGACGCTCTATCAACATCTTAGATTATTTAGCGTCTGAATGAGATGAAGGTGATAATTCCTGGTGAAATGAGTCCGGCACCGAAAGTTACCCAGCATTTGCTCATATTGGTTGAGGGAAAACCCCGGAATAAACCTCAACCAGATTATTATTGTTATTAATATAATTATTTAGTAATACTTCCAGCCCTTGAACACCCTTATTTAAGTTAATATTCCTCGATATGTCTGAAAACAGACACCCGGCAACAATACCTGCCGTAACGTGAGGTCAATACGGTGTCAGGACTCCACTTAATACAACAATTGCTATCATGTTCACAACGGAGAAGCTTCCATGACCAGGCGAGATTCAAACGGACGACTACGGCTTCCAAGCAACCTTTAAAGCTAAGCTTCGTGGCCGTTTCTTATTCCGAGCCCGGCCACGTGTTTAAATGTGTACAGATTTGTAATTTGCTTGAAGACCCGTCAGAGCGATATTTGTCACTCATGATTAATAGCGATAATACACAAGCACATAAATTGTGCTGTACATTTGCATGTGATGACGACGCATGTTACGGTAGAGATTGCCGAGTAAGCAGTTCCGCGTCTCTTTGGTGGCTGATGTCAGCTTGTAGCCCGCTTCAGCACCCTACAATACAGGGTGATTCATTATTACGTGTGAATACTTTGTGTGTGTAATGTAGAGGTGAAACTAAGACTAAAACGTTCTACACAACTTTTTCTTAAAACCTTTAATTCCAGAGTTAACGTCATTTTTCGTGGAACGTGCGCTCCCAAACAAAGAAAGGATAACACACCAAATGTAAACTAATTATTACTTTCGTACAGTGTATTTGGATTTCAATACAAAAATAACCAAAGCCACTAAATCCATATCCTCGGCAGTCCACTTATGCACGTTTTGTGAACTAAAACCAAACACAGTAAAGAATGTACGTAAAGCAATTTCTTCTAGACTTTACAAATTTGCACAATTCTTAGTGTAATGCATGTTCAAAGTGCTGTCCCTCAACTTGAAGAAGTCCAGAGGGTTCATGTCCGGTGATCTGGCTGCCCAAGGAGTTGGCCCTGCGCAGCCTATCCATTGACCTGGATAAGCAGCATTGAGATGCGCCCTTACGTTGCGGCAGTAATGCGCAGGAGCACCATTGTGCATAACCATAAGTTCACTCGCGTTGCAAGAGGGATATCATGCAGCAGACCATGCAATTCGCATTCCAAGAATGCGCGGTAGATTTCCCCAGTCAACCGCAGAGGTGAACTCGAGGTCTGAGTAACTGATTCCCCACAATACCACACCAAATATGTGGGAGAACAGTAATGTCTATGCAGTTACTATGACGTAGGTGCCATCTACTGAAACTCTGGAATTAAAGGTTTTGAGAAAATGTTGAAAGAAAGTTTTAGTCTTAGTTTCACCTCTACAATACACACACACACAAAGTATTTACACGTAATAATGAATCATCCTGTATACTACACATTGCTTAAAATTCCACAACAAACGGCTTTCTCTCGCTTTCTAAGCTCAAGAAACGAAATCAAATTCTGGCCCACAGGCGGAATTTACAATGATAGTGTTGAGACAGGTTTTCTCGGGGTACTCCAAATTCCTCATTGTTTCGTGGTTTCTCCGTTATACGCGATTATTCTTATTTTCAGCACAGAATGGAACAGGAAGCCACTGCACATTCACAAGATATGCAAGTTAACTCGTCAGTCATGTGATTGGCAGATGAAAGGCCACTCTGTAGCAAGCAATACATGTTAAACTCAAGATGAGGATTTATTCCCTGTCGAAGGAAGATAAATCTTCACTTACTTGAGAGTAATCGAACATACTTAAAAATTCTATCAATTGATGAACAGTAAAATGTGTCCTGTAAATATTTACTTAAAATTAATATGATTTTAGTAGATCAACATTTATCTGCCAACAGTTGATTACTTCAAAGCAAAATACCAGCTTGAAAACATTGAAAGCTTTAGGAAGACACTTACTACTGACATCGTAACTTCAGTTTTGAAACGCTCTTGCCAAATTCTGAGTCATCATATTCACTCTGTTTAATTTCTTTTTCTTCACTTTATAATTCATGTATGTTTATTTTAATTTTCTGTCAATAAATTTATGTAAACATTTAATATTGTAAAATTCATGTAGGAGAGTATACCGAGTCCTTCTGGGCTACCTCCAATGGGAAGCAGTTAACAATTTAAATTTAAATTTAAATTTAATGCACTTTTACTATGTCATACTACTTTTGACCAATAAAACGGTACGAAAGGACGTCTTTCAAGCAATCATGGCTGCTTATCGCACAATTTTATCGCTTTCCTATTATTTGTTTAATTTCATTGCTTCCCTAGCATTTGTTTGTTTTTATCACTACCCTAGTATTTGTTTCTTTGTTTGCAAACTTTCAAACTTCAAATTCTTTACGGTACTATGAAACATGCTTTGCTATCGTAATTTGTTTCCCGCATAGATAGACTGAAAATGGCGCCTCCGTTCAAACATTTTGGTGAAAGTAACATTAGTGAAATAGAATTTCAGTAAGTCAATTAATATTTTATTGTATTAAAATACTTTATTTCTTCTAATCTTTATATCTGTTTTTATCACCTCCCTACCATTTGTTTCTTTGTTTGCGAACATTTCAAACTGCAAATTCTTTACGGTACCGGTACTATAAAACATGATTTGCGAGCGTGATTTGAGCACAGTGTAGACAGTCAACTGAAAATGGTAACTCCGTTCAAAAGTTTTGGTGAAGTTAACATTAGTGAAATAGAATTTCAGTACGTCAATGAATATTTTATTATATTAGAGTACTTTATTTCTTCCAATCTTTATATACTTTCTTCTAATCGTATTATATTCAATTAAATCCCACTCGCATTTTGAACTTCTCTAGATGAATCAAAACCTCTAGTGAGATTATAATGATGATGATGATGATAATAATAATAATAATAATAATAATAATAATAATAATAATAATAATAATAATAATAATAATCCGTGGTGCTACAGCCCGTGAAGGGCCTAGACCGACCAGCCGGCTGCTGGCCTCACGCCCACATGCCGAAGCAGAGGTGTACGATAATCCAACCAGAATGGAGGTTTCGTGTGGTTAGCACGATGATCGCCCCAGCCGTTATACCTGGAATTCGCAACCTATCGTAACTCCCCAAGTGCATCACGATGCTGGGTGAGCACCGGTCTCATACACTGGCTGAAATTTCATGAGAAAATTTCTTCCCCCATGAGGATTCGAACCAGCGCGCATTCCGTAACGCGAGTCATAGGCAGGATGCCTTAGACCACGACGCCACGGCGCGGGACCCTCTAGTGAGATTACTGTTGATAAACATCACATCGACCGTTGTTTACTGACACTTAATTTAATAAAAATGAGTTAAATATTGTTAACCCCATGCATATAACTACAGGTAAAATGACATGAGGAGCTATCGAAATGAAGTCACTTCGAATATAATTTCAAGTAGTACATAGCAATCTGAAGTCTTGCTTCACTGCAGTCATGTCAATTGATGCCCATAGGAGCAAGCGCGCGCTTTAGAGCTCAGGAGAGCCTGAGCGCTTTACAGCGGAAAGGAAAGAAGTAGTGTATGCCGCTTGGTCGAGCTATATACAGGGATGACCAGCACTGATTCAATAAATAAAGGGAAGAGAACTTATTAAATCTGTATCCATATTAATTTTTAGGTTTGTCTGAGAAGTATAAGTGCATTATAAGAATGTAAGTTTTAATTTTAATGCTCATTTTTCACAAGTTTGATTTTTTTATTCAAAATAAATATTTTCTCACCTTTCCTTTATAGAAAAGTGAAATTTTCAGAAATGCATATTTATTTAGTAGCCTTACAGAATTTTTTTCGTAAATCTAATATACCGTATATACGTATTACTGAAGATAGTGTATTGAAAATTTTGAAAATATTCGCATGGAAATTGTTTGTAAGGAAATGAATTAATAAAGCAACTACTGTTACATCATAAGCAAAAGATACTTACCCATGTGTTGTAAAAATGTCAGCTCTGTAGCTTCAGCAGATTTCGAGAAAATAATTTAATATTCTGATGATAGAAAGTTGAGCACAATATCACCTTAAAAGCATAATGCGATAAGAATTTTGTTATGGAATACTAGTTACACTTAAAACATATACAGCACGTAGGTAACTTTGCTTTGTACTGTAATATTGTTTTGATTAGTTTATTGATTACTTTTGTAAGGCTAAAGATACCATCAATATCAATTCCAACTTATCATGTCATATTCAATCTCTTTTTTTTAGGATATCACTTTCTTTATGAATGAGTTGTTTCATCCATTTAGTACAGTATAATTGCACTACTATGTAATTTATGTGAATATTCCTTCTTAATTCTTTATTATGTTATTAACATTTAAAACACAAATGCAGTATTAAGAAATTGGTATTAGTACTTTTTTTTTACAGACAGTACCTATAGATAATATCAAACAGAAAGAAGCCATATAAAAATAACGACATAAAATTTCACGTTCCGTTTGAAGTTTGTGCACCACTGTTTTCTTAATCCAACATTTTGCTTATTCATATACACAACCCTTCCTCTTTCCATACTTAGCGCTTGATGCCCGCGCACGATGTCAAGGTCAGAAAAATGCGCTTGCTTTGACATCACTGCTTTACTGTGATGGTGTGATGAATTCATTGGGTTTATAGCTGAATATGTTACTATTTGAGACCCACAAATAAGCTGCAAGAGCGTGATTCATAGTAAAAGAGATAGACACTATCAAAATACTACTCAAAATATGAGAACTTTTCATAAAACATTATGGACCTTCTCGAATGATTTCCCAACGCTTAAAATTGTCTCAGCAGAGAGATTCACAGCGGATGAGTATGAAGGTTGTTGCGTTGCATCTTTCATGAAGAAGACTTTCCCACTTATACCAATAAACTGTATATTAAACGAATTATAAGCTCTTGCTGTGATTGTGCAACGCTGTGGGATGCGTAACCACCATTTCGTGCGACTTCAACAAAATGGTTGCGACACGAGACATGCTAAAGCGACATAATGACTAACAAAGGATCGGACAAATTGCCGATTCAACATTTTTTTTTATCAAACATTCTCCAAGAATAACGTGGGCAACGACCTTCAGGGCATCCCACATTCTTCTGGAACTGAGTAAGAGGCCAGCAATTTCCGCTCCTTTGTCCCTCTCGTAACAATGTGCTAATGGTGCGTGAAGGATCGAACTGAGGTCCTCGCGTAACAGTACGTTCACTTGGTCTGCGGGCAGCGACCCGGGTTCCGTTGCCCCGGGCGATCTGAAGGCCGCAAGACGAGTTATCTGCTCCGGACGGAGAGTTCTTGTCCCAAGGCTGCGAGGCGCCGAGACCTTGCAGTAATGAGGTTCCAAATATAGCATCAGGCAGGTGTTTGTTGTGAGTGAGTGGCATTCCCTGCATAGAGGAAGCAGCTCGACAAATTACAACACTAACATTACACGAGTTCCTGCCTGTTCGCTATTTTGTAATCTGTTTTCTTTATACCATGTAAATTGCTTCGATTTCAGATTGCTTTAATAAACATTATTGCTTAATTTTACGAATACTGAAAATATACAGTGTATCGCCCTTGTTTTATGAAACCACCTACCTACAGTATGTGACAGTACAGAAAACAATTTTTTGCACGATCGTGTTTTTTTTGCTATATTTACAGTTATTGTTGTTAGACCTAGAAAGATAGAATTTGCAAACAGAAAATTGTTGCTAGGGAAACCTTTCGTCATAGTTGGATAGATAGATACTGAAATAGACCCATTACAGTGCACTTATTGTTACTTAGTTACCATTGCAGTGCAGTTTTGTGAAGGCTTTAAAATAATATTGCTCTAAATTTTCAATGCAAAATATATTGTATTTGCAATTTAAAAATATCGTCGTGCAGAAAATGTAGCACAATATACATCAGTGAAGTGCGTTACAAAATCTCTTGAGTTCACTGGAGTGGATAGATAGGTGAATAGATAGATGGATAGATAGGTGAAAATGTGAATAGATGGATGGATAGATAGACAGACGGACGGACGGATGGACGGACGGACGGATGGATGGATGGATGGATGGATGGATGGATGGATGGATGGATGGATGGATAGATAGATAGATAGATAGATAGATAGATAGATAGATAGATAGATAGATAGATAGATAGATAGATAGATAGATAGATAGATAGATAGATAGATAGATAGATAGATAGATAGATAGATAGGTGAATATATAGATGGATAGATGGATAGATAGATAGATAGATAGATAGATAGATAGATATGTGAATAGGTGAACAGATAGGTGAATAGATGGATAGATATGTGGATAGGTGAATAGATAGATGGATAGATATGTGGATAGGTGAATAGATAGATGGATAGATATGTGGATAGGTGAATAGATAGATGAATAGATAGGTGGATAGGTGAATAGATAGATGATAGATAGATGGATAGATAGGTGGATATGTGAACAGATAGGTAGATAGGTGAATAGATAGTTGGATAGATAGGTGGATAGGTGAATAGATAGATGGTAGATAGGCCGATATGTGAACAGATAGGTAGATAGGTGAATAGATAGTTGGATAGATAGGTGGATAGGTGAATATATAGATTGATATGTGAATAGGTGAACAGATAGGTGGATAGGTGAATAGATAGATGGATAGATAGGTGGATAGGTGAATATATAGATGGATAGATATGTGAATAAATAAACAGGTGGATACGTCAATAGATAGATGGATAGATAGGTGTATAGGTGAATAGATAGATGGATAGATATGTGGATAGGTGAATATATAGATGGATAGATATGTGAATAGGTGAACAGATAGGTGGATAGGAGAATAGATAGATGGATAGATAGGTGAATAGATAGATGGATAGATAGGTAGATAGGTGAATAGATAGATGGATAGATAGGTAGATAGGTGAATAGATAGATGGATAGATAGGTGAATAGATAGATGGACAGATAGGTGGATAGGTGAATAAATAGATGGATAGATAGATGGATAGGTGATTAGATAGATGGATAGATTGGTTAATAGATAGATGGATAGATAGGTTGATAGGTGAATATATAGATGGATAGATATGTGAATAGGTGAACAGATAGGTGGATAGGAGAATAGATAGATGGATAGATAGGTGAATAGATAGATGGATAGATAGGTAGATAGGTGAATAGATAGATGGATAGGTAGGTGAATAGTTAGGTGGATAGATAAATGAGATGGGTGAATTTCACTGTGTTCATTAACTGGAAAGTTATTAGAGACGGGAACTTGTTCAGCAAAGCAGTGATGTTTGGAATTGAATTTCAATTTCTTTAACTGTAACTTAACCACTCTTTCCGCATCAGTGGCTGGTAAATTTAAAATGTGTAGTGGTATCTATGAACTAGCTAGCTGTCAAGTTCTCCCTCAGTCAGAAGAGTTCCGCTTCTGTCGTCGGTTGAAGACGGACGTGACTCATGTTGGAGTGAGTGGCAAGTTTCATGACAAGCTTGACTGCCGGGTATAATTTATTAATGTTCGTTTTGTGTTCTAAAAGTTAAAAACGAAGAAAATAAGTCTAAACTATAAATAACACTAAGAAAATTTAGCGCAGCGTTTGTTTTCATTGCTTCTGTTTTCACCAACTCGTTAGATTATTTCGTACTTACCTTGTCTCAATGCTGGCAACTACAAAATTTCAGAGAGAGGCAATTAATATGCATGGAGAAGACAACATTGGTATTCACATACAACACATACAACGGACTTAAATTTCTAGTGTTGTAGGTACAGGGACATCATTTTATTTTTACTTCAATTTTTATTGTACCTGAGTTTTTGAATGTACTTCACTCCCACCCCTTCTACTAATGAAGTTCAACCATCCTCCACACAGATCCAAGGCCGCATTTACAGTCATAGTAGCCTTACGGTCATAGTAACAGTACGTTCCAAAAATATGTTCGCGTTTTCCAGTGACGAAAGAGCTTTCAATATTGCATCATTTTCCATTTGACTACGTCGCATCCCGGTTTCCCCCACCTGCTTCTATTCGCCCCTCTGTAAATGCTAGTGGCTGGGCTGTCTTAGCTCTTTTCTGAGAACATTAATTTCTGTTAGGAATTGGACGTCTACGTAATATTATACCCATACAATTGTTTAAAATAACTTAAATAAAAGGGCCTCGTTAAGTAATTAACTGTCACGTGATTTCCTCCCTTTCTGCGACGCTGCAAACGTAACCACTTGGACGGACAGTAGATAGCATGTCTGAGTAATTTTATCTTTTCGGATCGGGCAGAAGTGAAGTTTGAATTTACAGTACGTAAGGTACTCGTTTATAAAGTAGGTGCAGAATTATTTCAACTTGAGTTACTAGTACAAAGGACGAAACTGGTAACTGGAATTACGTACAATAGTCTATAGTGCGATAATGTGCACATTAGAACTGAAGCCTGTATCGAAATGAACGGCCACCATTTTGAAAAATGTGTTTAAATATCCATATTATGATTATTTTTCAATTTAACTTCATTCTCTATAGTGTAAGCTAATGTGCTGTAGACAGTATAATATACACTGCATAATGAATACGTTCGCATGGAAAGCTTAGTTCGTGAGTAAAAACACGAATTGTTAATACTGTACTGTATTTTGATTAAACAAAAATTATCAAACTCAAAATCGCGATATTTCCTAGTTTACGTAAATGGATGAACTACTTTTCTTCCCTCCTATACCTAGTAAAGTGATTTGTTTGTATTTTACGCCAGTATCATCGAACTCCAGTCGTGGAAGGGGGTATCAAACGGTGTTTCCGGTTCTTAATCGTTGATCCAAAGGTATAGCCAGGTTAATATTAGAAATGTTAGTAAAAATAAAATGATGTCCCTGTATATCATATTTAGAGAGCGGAATTTAGGCAAGAACCTTTTTTTTTTTCCTTGATACATACAGGCTTGAGATTTAATTTACAATTTTAATGGAAATATAAGTATAAATAAAGGGGTTTTATAGTGCCTAAAATGCCTATTTCGACGTTAGTGCCTATTTTTAATTTTTTTTTTTTTAATTTTTGCATCATTTTTCGTAACTGTTTACTGTTTTTCTGAACATCCTATAGCGTTTACATTCCAAGACGGATAACAACTCCTTCCTAGCAGTGAACAACACAATAGAGAAGTACCTCCGGGCCACCCCTTCTCATTCTTACAATCTTTGAATCCTAAAATTCCAACTTTCAGTCGGTCTGGGTAGCGTAGTCGGTATAGCGCTGGCCTTCTGTGCTTGAAATTGCACAAAAGAGCAAAGTAACTTCTTATTCTTCTTATACCCCAGCTAACAACTGTTATACATTTGTTATTTATAAAATATAGAAACATTTGCAAACTTACGAGGTGTTATTAGCAAACGCATTTTAAAAATATTACACAGATTTCGATATTCCGGAAATTCTATCATTATGCAAAGAAATATATAAAAAAGCCGAAGATTCCAATACCGAAGAAAAATAATGCCAAGAGATGTAACGAGTTAAGGACTATCAGCCTAATATCGCACTAGGCGAAGATTCTCTTGCGAATACTGAATCGACGTTTATATTCTAAGATTGAAGAACAGTTAGAAGGGGAAAGGTACGAGAGATGTATTTAATTGCACTGTTACGAACAATCGGCGAAATATACCTAGAGAAGAATAAAGAAGTGTACGCAATGTAGACTTAGAAAAGACTTTTGACAGAGCGAATTGGAATAAGCTGATGGGGATCCTAAAGAAAATAGGTGTGGATTGGAAAGAGAGAAGATTGTTCAGTAATCTTTATATGAAACAACGAGTCAAAGTCAGGATAGGAGAAGAAATGTTAGAAGGAAGTGAAACAGGGAGAGGAGTACGTCAATGATACCCTTTATCACCTACACCAACTACTTCATTTTTACTGCCATATGCTTACATACATTGTTTAGGAAATTTTGACAGAATGCAATATGACCAGAGAGCGGAATTTTAGGCCCTAAAAAAGTGGCATTTTAGGTGCCTAAAATAGGCTCTTAAACTCCTTTATTTAGGCGCTATAAAATAAAAAATATAATTTTTTTTCTTGTTAAAGAATGTCACTAATATAAGATTTTTAGATTGTCTCGTAAATCGTAACTGTTTAGACAAAGCAATGGATTTCATATTGTTAGACAAAATACATTTTAATATTAGATCATATTAATCTACTAATTACCAACATAATATGTGAGAGATTTAGGAGGAAAATATACTCTTTAACAGATTGCTGAACCATTTAGAAAACATCTCCCAATACAAAGATGAGAATGATGTTGTAAATAAGTAAATAAACAAGGCATTGTTATTGTTAATACAAGGAATATTATGATGATTATGATGATTATTATTATTATTATTATTATTATTATTATTATTATTATTATTATTGCATTTTCCAGTACATGACATTGCGATTTTACGATCTTTAGTGGTATCTGGTATTAGTTGGCAATACAGAAGGGATAGCTAAGTATTAGCCTTTTAGGATGCTATGCATAGACATTTCGCTAGCCCGCGCTACGAGCGTGCTAAACTAGCCCCAGCTGTCGACTGATTACTTGTACAGGATTCATATCATATTATATCGCTAACACTGGTTTATTAATACGACAAGCGTTAGTTCGCTGATCATCCACCGGAAGCACGCACTAAGAATGTCTATGAATATGGCCCTTAGAAACTACTCTTACGTGATCTTCACTATACATCGGGAGCTGGAACTATAATCTTTTCGCTATAAGAAAAATCCTAACGTAAACAATAGCACGTGACTGAAGTGAGGCTTCATTGGCCGCTGTTTGGCGCCATAGATTCTCAGTACATGTTCCTGCCTCTTGTTGTACATTCTGTTTCATGTTAAACATTTCCCGTTACTTATCAAGTAACTATAACGTCATTGAGTAGGCCTAACCTCACTACTATGCATTCGTTTGCTTAGGAAACATTTACTTTATAATTACTGTAATTAAAACTCACTTAACTTATTATATACATTTAAGACTATTTGTTTTTCACCGATTTTCAGAGGGTTTCCACTCCTATTTTTAATAACCACACACACCGAGGATGCAGAAGCTATACTTCAGTACCACGTGCTAACGTGACGCCAGCTTGTTACAAGAACAGACTAGCCTACCTCGGTATTACTGTTGGTATTCATCCGCGTTCATAGTACGTAACAAAATATAAAAGTAGCTTTCTTTTACATAGAGTTTTACATATGACTGAAGTTATATGTTTCGTCGTATTTAACGACTAGAATTCAATTTTTCATTGTCAAATAATACAAGAATATGGTTTCCAAATACGAACTATATTTTCCTGCGTCATGCGAGTGTTTCGACTAGGAGCCAATCACGGGTACGATAGCAACGTGCTTGTTTACATTAGGATTTTTCTTACAGCGAAAACAGTATATGTAATGTTTGTCGCAGTAGCAGCCGCGGCGAAAATGCGACTCACGAGCACATTGTGGCTCGCAGTGCATTTCCCTTGCTTCCTACCTACAACCCCCACCCTCTCACTCACTGGAGTCAAACTCCGTTCCATTTGTATTTGTCTCTGACCTGCGAGTGGCGTATCGTCGCAATGTCTCTTTCGAAACCGTGTACCTCTATAAAAACGAAAGTTTCAAGTAGGAGGGGAGGATGCATTTTTTGCTAACAATATGATGAGAATATTAAATGTATGATTTGTTCACAAATATTACAAGGAAAACGTTGGTATAACATAAAACGGCATTATAAGTTACTACATGTTACTGCTGAAACATTAAAAGGTTAAGTGTTATTATTGTTGTTATTATTATTATTATTATTATTATTATTATTATTATTATTATTATTATCATCATCATCATCATCAACATCATAATCATTGCTGTAAGTCGATCCTTTTTCAGCAGATGTACGAATAATGCGGTTAGATCTTCAATTTAAACTCACATATTTACAGTGTGATGTTAAATGAAAGCTAAATGTAAGGACTTGACAAATGTTGAACTTTTCAAATCTTTGCCAAAAAATAAATATTTGAAGCTTACTTCTTTCGCTTGCTCTGTTGAAGCCATGTTCGCTACAACTTACGTTTGTGAAAAATTATTTTCAACAATGAAAATAGTAAAAATCAAATTTAGATCACGACTGACAAATACCTTCGTGATCAACTACGACTGGCAGTAAGTGACATCATTCCTGATTTTGAAACTCTGTCGCAGAGACATTCTGAAGACAATTAATTTTAGGTTGTGATAATGTGTCCTATGTTTCTTTGTTCATTTCTTTCTTCGTTACACGTACTAAACATTAGTTTGTAGCCTTGTATTGTATATAATTTTATTGAAGTGCTTGATGTAAGGAAAATGAAAATCCGTTAATAAGTCAGACAGTTGCTTCAGTTCCCCTTCGTGTGTCCGCCTCCCTTCATAGGTGCTATGCACGTTGCAGGTTACACAGTGGCTCGGCGCACGACAGCATTTTCGCCACCACTGCAGTAGAGGAACCGGCTTGAATTAGAAAACTAAAATATTAGGATCTCAGTTACCCGAAGTTCAAAATCAGATTGTGACACACATATATAATACACTTTTTATAATTTCCTTTGGAAGACTGGAAAACTGCCAGAGTCGAAAGACATGTTTGTCTTAATCCATAAATTGAAGTTATAGCCTGCTATCCTGTATAATGGCACGAGACCTTGACCCAGGCCTCAAACCTTGGGGCCTCCCACTCGCACGCGGAATTGTTTTGTTGTCCCATTGTTCTTAGAAGCACATAACAGCAGTCTGCAGTCAACTGTTCATTGGTTGCCATAGGCCGAGCTGCTTTGTCTCGTGAACGCAGACGTTGTTAGGTATGATTTTCTGTTTCAAAGAATGGCAGCTTTGTTCTCTTCATCCCCGGCTAATTGTTATGAGTTCCGTATGTTGGCAATGTTTCTCCCCTAGTAACTGTATCCAATTTTCTAC